>NC_091750.1:56152088-56469588 GCF_043380555.1 Nothobranchius furzeri
TGTTTGTTCTGTCAGTGGTCCAGATCGGCCCTTCCTACTGCATGGAAACACGCCAGAAAAGTAGAATTGACAGAACAGATAGAATATCTCCTTTCCAGTCGCGCTCCCTCGATTCCCCGTTCTTATCAATCAACTCAGTGTGTTTCTCACACAGAATGTTTGATGTCTAAAGTCTCAGCCTGCTCTCTCAGCTCTTGGCCATGCACCATGACCACATGCTCTGATACTTTCTCACCTTCCTATTTTTTCCCTTCTGAATTTCCCATTAGAAACACTAAAGCATTCTGCCTCATGTGTCTCAATCGAATATGCAGTCTCTTAAGGTTACAGGCTGAATGAACCACGGATAAGTGTCAACTTTTATGTCAAAAAGAGAAAACGAATCACGGCAAAACAAAAGAAGAAAAGTAAAGTTATGAAAAATATTAGACTGGATGTGTGGACGGGAAATCAAACCACTGTATTTAAACAAACATTTAAATAGATATTATAATGTTTTTAATTAAACTTTACATTTTTGCACAAAGCACAGCTTCACAACCACATTTCCTGAATTATGCTTGCATACTTGCAGTGTTCTAACACAAAGCTCCTCCATGTTTCTTTATGATTTTGCATTCATTCACAGATCAAAAACAAAGACAACATTATTGCAATATGTGCAAAATGACCCCATAAGTTCAAACTGCCTAGCTTAGAAATCTAGACAACCTGTAGCAGCAGCAAAAGATTTTGCTCTGCAGGTTGGTCTAGCCACGTTCCATTGTAGCCTCAACAGGTTTACCCAGAGCTATAGAGTACGTTTACATGCAGCCAATATCCGGGTTATGATCGGGTTAAGGTCGGGATTCGGGTTTCTGAGTTGATCAGAATAACCCGTTTACAAGCATATATAGAAAGAGTTACCCCTAACTTGCATAACCCGATATAAATGCGGACGTTGGGGTAGTGTCAGGACGTATGGACTACGTCCAGACGCAATATGCGTCATTTCCGGTTCTTCTTGTTCCAGTATCCGTGAAAACAACATGTTTCCCAGTTCGGAAGAGATAGCGACCGCGTTTGTTTGCGCTTTAGTTTCCTCGTCACTCAAAGTGTGGTGCTGTGCCGCGACTCGCCATTTTGCTCCCAACTTGTTGTTAACTTCCGGTGTTCTGGCGCATACGAGACGTCTCGCTACTCAAAAGACCAAGATTCTTTGCGAACAGAGCATGCGCAGAACACACGCTTTGATGGGGATATCCCGATATGCGTTTACACGACCAAACATTCTGGTTAGAAAAGGGTTACCCCAGGTGTAGTAACCGGGTTTTTAAAAACCCGGTTATGAGCATGTCCGGGTTTTTGGCGGTGTTTACATGGACCTGCGGAACCGGGTTATTGTGAATATTCTGGTTTTAAAAGGGTTACTGGCTGCATGTAAACACACTGATAGAAAGAGAGAGTTGCGACACGCTTTGAACTCGCCGACTCACGGTCACGTGGTTCATGGAGCTCTCAATAGTTCCAAACATCCCAGCGCCGTAAGTCAGTTTGAACAGCGTATGGTGGGACAAATCACAAAGACTGAATATTGTCACATTTCCCCTGGCTATTTTGGGTAACTATTGAATAATATAATATATTATATATTATGTCCTAACTCCTTCACAAAGTAGCCTATTTATTTTTTTCCCAGCATTTGTAGGAAGACAGACACCCGTGACTGTTCAACATTACAGGAACACGACAGTCCTAACACACTGTAGAACACATTTAGACCACATACATTACTATAATATACTATAGCACTACATTTGATGTAGTAATGCAGCACACTGCTCTAATATAAGCAAATTCAATAACTTTAAGTCCTACAAGAAGCCTTAAACTCGAGTTGTAATATCCATTTTAAAGTGGTTAAGCTAGAATTCTGCTCCAGCTTACCTAGAAGAAAATAGCTGCTTATGCTTTGAATGGTGATCTGTTATGTTCAGTAGAATATATTTTACAATCATTACTTTATATTTTTATGTGAAGACAGTAGCCTACATGCATTTATAACCCAGTTTATCTGGCTTCTACAGCAACTAATTAAAAAGAAAATTTCAGTAAAACTATATGGTCAAACACAGTAGATGAATAAGTGTGTTAACTGTGAAAAAATGAATACAAACTAGTACAACATGTATAATAACATTTTTAATAAAGCATTTTCACCAACATTATGTTTAGTCATTACATGTGCACAAATAAGCTGAATCATTAATTATGAGCAATGTACTCAAGACCTAATGAAACTCTTTTGAATAACTTTATTTTGATTATTATTAAAATAAAATGTGTCTGTAGGTTAAAATTTGAAATTACAAATTTTAGGTTAATTGTATAAAATTTTAAAATGTAATTTTACATCTCTATATTTTTGGTTTAGTTTAATATTTCTATATGTACAAAAATAGTATTTTAATAATACCTTTATAGGTTGATTATCATACCATGGTTGGCTGCACTGCATTTAGCAATCGGTCTGAGGGAGGAATCAGAATTACGGCTTCCCCAAAGATGCAGAGAGAAGAAGAAAATGGTTGGCTCAAGTCAGCAGGAGCAACCTCACCATGACCAGAGATCACAATAACAAAAAGCTGTGTGTAGTGAGTTTAATGTGCACTCTCAAATGTTTCTATCAAGGCTCTACAGGTTCTGCTCTCAACTGCACAAGGCTGCAATTAAACTGTTAAATGTGGCAGGAAATAAACTAATACACCACTCTACAGGCACATTTTGAGGAGGGCCAATTTACTAAAACTAGGCAAGACAAGGTGAGACTCAGGGCTGATGCTGTGTTTGTTCATCGCCCTGAACCAAGGAGGAGGAAGGACCCCGCAGTGAGAACTACAGCAGAACCACTGCATGTTGATCCCTTGATCCACTGACCATGTGACCACACATGTTGTAATCAAGTAAACAAATATTTTAAAATATTAGACATTTGTATTTATTTTATTTAAAAATTATTCTTTATTCTAACAGTGCCATTATAATTTCAGAGAATGAGGAAAGCAGCAGCAGTGAGGCAAATGAGATGAGGGAAAGTGAGGGGGACATGAGATGGTATCAGGAGAGATAGACATCTCAGGAGGCCATGAGGAGCCGGCGTCAGGGCCAGGAAGAGAAAGGAACAGGCTATGCAACCAGGGAACCCAGCTGGAAAACCTAAGGGAGGAAATAGAAAGTCAAAATGGCATGAAAAACACAAGAGGCATTAAATGGAGTAAACAGATAATCAAAAAGGTCGTACAACACCGTTTTTCAGTGGGTTCAACAGAAGAAGAAGAAAATATCATTTCTATAGCGCCTCTCAAGATAAAAATCACGAGGCGCTTCACGAAAACACAAAATGTAAAAATATAAAAAAGAATTTAGAAAATGGTTAAAAATATATTTAAAATGAGCAAAAAATAGACAATTGTGATTAAAAAATGTTAAAAAGGAAAGAGAGTGAATAGGAAAGAGGGAAATCAGTGGATCCTGAGGAAGGTGGAATAGGTGGGGAGAGCAGAATAAAGAGAGTGGTGAAGAAGGTCATACAAAAGCCAGCTTGAACAAGTGAGTCTTCAGCTGCTTTTTAAAGGAGACCACTGAGTCCACTGATCTCAGGCTCAGGGGGAGAGAGTTCCAGAGTCTGGGGGCCACAGCAGCAAATGATCTGTCACCTTTGGTCTTTAGCCTGGTGCTGCACAACCAGTAGGCTTTGCTCACTGGACCTCAGGGACCTGCTGGGGGTGTAGGGACCAAGAAGATCACCAATGTAAGATGGTGCTTGTCCATGTAAGGCCCTATAGACCAGAACCAGGATCTTGAAATGAACCCTGAAGTTGACTGGCAGCCAATGAAGCTGGAGGAGAAGCGGGGTGATGTGGGTGTGTTTGGAGGACTTGGTCAGAAGCCGAGCACAGGCATTCTGAACCACCTGTAGACGGTTCAGGGAGGTTCTGCTCAGACACGTGAAAAGAGAGTTGCAGTAGTCTAAGCGTGAGGAGATGAAGGTGTGGATAAAAAACTGTCTCAAGTTCAGAGCAGGACAGAATGGGACTCAGCTTTGCAATTTTCCTGAGATGGAAGAAGGAAGAGCGAGCAAGAGAACTGACATGAGAATCCAGGGTGAGAGCTGGGTCAAAGGTCACGCCAAGATTCCTGACGGGAGGTTTGGTGTGAGAAGCAAGCTGACCAAGAGAGTCTCTGACTTTGGGAACCAGCTTGTCTGGGGCACAGATGAGGATCTCAGTCTCATCGTCATTCAGCTGTAGAAAGCTCCCAGCCAGCAGGTTTTAATAGAGTCTAAGCAGGTGTGTAACAGCTGCAGCTTAGACGTCTCATGGGGATTAAAGGAGATGTACAGTTGGATGTCATCTGCATAAAGATGGTAGGAGATTCCTTTGAAGGAGCTCAGGATGTGCTGAAGAGGAAGCAGATAGAGGAGGAAGAGCAGAGGCCCCAGCACAGAACTTTGTGGGACACCATGGGTAAGAGAGGTGGTGGAGGACCTAAACTTGGAGACGGCTTCTCCCAAGATAACCCTCCCACCTGTGACTGTACAGTGGCTGCCCCCCCCCCCCCACCACCACCACCTTCCTATTGGAGTCTCATGTTGTGTTGTCTGAAGTCTGTTGCATATCTGTTTGACACGTTTTTTTTGCAGAGCAAAGCTGCCCTCCTGGTGGGAGGGTAACTCTGAAGTGCCTTTTTTTCCCTCCTCCCGAATCAGTTCCTTATGTTACCCTCTTATCTCTATTAAGGTAGCGCGACTCGGGTTGCGAATGACTACAGTCACCAATTCTTGTCATGTGTCTTGCCCATGTATGTCTGATCTCTGAATTGTGTGTACTGAAACTCTAATTTCCCTCTGGGATTAATAAAGTATTGATTGATTGATTGATTGATTGATTGAAATGAGCAGTTTTATTGAAAATGTCAAATTTTTAAAAGTTATTGTGTTCGACTACTGTTCTTGAAATATTGTAATTCATAATCCTGTTTGTCTCATGCTTCAGCAGCTCGTTGCAGTCAGTGTTGTTAACTGAAAAATATTAAATAATTACTCGTCTTCACAATCACATTTTTCTTTATTATTGGTCTCTCTATTTGTACTTCCATTTCTGAAGCATGTTCGTGTTTATACATCAACCAACAACGTATTGTACAAAAAAAAATCCCAAATAAAACTAATAATGTAAAAAGTTTATAACCTATTTCAAACTGTGGGGAATATTTTTAAAATGTAGAATCAAACAAACTGAAATAAACCCATCTACAGCTCGTCAAGCTTGTCTAAACCCTCCTCCTCACAATCAACAAGCTGCACACAATTAGCTCATTAAAGGTTATCTAGCTAAAACTGGCAACATAAAATATCATCGTTGGCTTAGTTTGGTACGAAGCGGTTAGCTAACGCTTCACAATGCAAAAAAAATGACGACATTTCATCAACCTACCGGAGAGAATCCTTCCGAAACACCGAAAATGAACTGCTGCCATTGCAGCAGTGGGGGACTGTTTGGAACTATTCGAAACTACATGAACCACATGACTTCTGTTCTTTCCATAGAAGTCTATTGGAGTGTCGCAACTCTCTTTCTACAGCTCTGGGTTTACCATTGGTCAGAACAATTCTAGGATTGGCCAATCAGCATTCTGTGTTTGTAGAGGGACATTGAGCGTGCTTTAGACCTAATATGGCAGAGCTTTTTTTGGTTATTAGAATGATGGCAGAGCTGCGATAAAGCAACACAACAAAGATGGTGGAAGCTCAGGAACAGCGCTCATTTGCAACGGCTTTGGTATCAACTTTGGACCGGAGTAGATAGAGGTACTTCTTCTTCAACTGCCCAGTTGAATGATTTCCATGGTGATGATTACATCATGTTGCTCGTTTTTCTGATTGGTCCTAGCACTGTCCTATTGTGTGCAGAGACCCTTCGAAAGACAACTTTTGATTTTGCCCTTATGATGGAGCTCTGTCTATCTGTTATGACCAGATTATACAATCGTTGGCAGAAAAAATAAATAACCACACACAAAGAAAACATTTCAAACACAAAAACGACCATACAATCTTTCAAGAAGTCTGTTTATTCACCTTTTTGCAGAATAACTGTTTTCTTGGTGTCAGACATAAAACTGCAACAAAAGGCATAACTTTGTGTCAAAATTAAACATAAAGGAAATGTAAAACAAACAAAAAGTGATTCAAAAGGACTTTTTTTGGATGCAGTCCTGTCCAGGCTTGTAGCACATTTGCAGACCATAAATTTTGATTTTGAGGATGAAGCGTAGCTCTACAGCTGTGCTGCAAGCTCATGACAGATGTGTTTAGTTGAGTTTTACTCTCTAAAATTATTGGAGAAGGATGATATTTTTCTTTGCATACTAATGTAAACAATGAAAATGAAAACCACCTGCAATTGAATGTAATAACACATGTTTTACATTTTGCAGATTTGAGCTTGTATAATAAAAACAAATGGAAACCAAATTGTTCTAAAAATAAATGAAGAAAAATGTTACTTTTTTCAGAGCTAAAACTGCAAAGAGACTAAGAGTCCACAATCCCAGCGACTTTCTAATGTGTCCAAGAGTTGTTTTCACCTAATAAAATGCCAACTTTAAAAGATATGGGCTGTTTCAGCTAATGCTCTTCACAATGAGATGTGGGAGACAATAAATCAGTTTGAATGAAAAGACAGGATTCCTCATTTGGAAAACACAAGGATTTATAATTCAATGTCCTTCAGAGGCTGTTTGTGCTGAATTCCCTAAATTTAATCAAAATGTTTTTCAAAAATGCTTTTAAGTGAATAGTTTTCATTTGAATTATGTGTGTAAATCATACATGTTGATGGTGAGTCACTTGCTTCTGTCTCTGCAGTCTTCTTAGCATCCAGCTGCTTTACATTTCTGAAGATGTGGTCGTTGACAGACAGCTTCTTACAAAGAAAACAAATGTTTTCTTCTGCTTTGAAGCTAAAACTTTCTGAATTCTTTATTTAAACTTTATTTTTAATTTCAATGAAAACACTTCATGATCTTTGATTAACTCACTCTTGTCATGCTCATTGAGCTGTTTATGTCACATCAGATACAGCTGGGAACACACACACACATACACACACACACACACTGAAGCAATTAGCAGTTGCCTCCTGGTTAGATAATGGTCTGTGCATTCCAGGTGATTTCTCCTGTAGGGAAAAAAATATACTTTGACTCACTCCTCCCACAAAATCCATGTGTTTTATATTTCATAACAGTCATAAACGCCCTTCTTCCACCCAGACTGGCAACTACACTTTTTTTTAACGACGAACACTTGAACTCCCTGAGGTCACCACCTAACTGATGGGACTAAATATGTGCCAGGTGAAGCCTACGGTTAGACTTGTAATTGCTTTTCCTCTCTGCAAAAATATGACACAATACTTGATAGATTCTGTGGTGTTCAATAAAGGGGCACTAGAATTTAAAACCACGTTTACATTGTGGTGCCTAACCCCTTCTTTCCACTAATCGTGAAAGCAACATGAAACCAGTCAGCGTTTTACTCAGGAGCTCCCTTCCAACCAGGAGAGATCCTGACGCGAAACGGGAAAGAAAGCGCTAATTAATGAAAAAACACAACATAAACACACCAACAAAACCATACACAACAGTTAGAAACAGACTAGTGCACCCAAAAGACAAAATATCAGCTGGACAAAAATGTGGGGTCATTTACGAAATCCCATGCAAACTCTGCAATAAAACATACATAGGAGAAACCGGACGCCAACTCAACACACGAACAATAGAACACAGAAAGGAGTGCGAGAAAGAGGCAAATCGAAAACACACAAGAGCAGCAAAAGAAGAAGCAGAAAGTACAATAAAAAGTCAGCCGTAACAGATCATTGCTTAAGAGAAAACCATATAATGGACTGGGACAACACACGGATCATAACCACTGAACAACAAAAATACAAAAGATGGATCAAGGAAGCTATCGAGATAAGGAGACGTGGATGTGGAGCCATGAACAGGGACGACAGAGTTTACACGCTGGACCACGCATGGGACTGCATCGTCGGAGAGGGGAGAGCGGGCAGTAGAGGGCAACAACGTCCTCTGCTGCCTGCAGATAAACGGAGAAGGAAGTGACGCGCCACCATCAGCATCAGCCTGAAGAAGCCGGCAGCCGTCGGCGAAACTGTAGCGTCAATAACAGGTAACAAAACCGTTTCTGTGTTTTATAAAAGAACAACAACACGTCCTTCTACATGTCAAAACCTGATTCGTTAGAAATGACAATAGCCATCTTTTAAAACAGAACTCTCGTCATTTGCGAGTGAGTTCTGGAGAAGGTGGGGTGGCCGCCCACACTCTCTTTAACCAGCAAAGCGATTTCTGTCACGCTATCAGAATTGCTCCGACACAACCAAAATGACACCTGCAGAAGCTAATGCTACGAGATTCCTTAAGAATCTGCAGACGCAAACCAATTCCACCTGTGTGCCTGTGGCATCTCTAGGACTGGAGAAGTCGGTACCATCGGTCTTCCCTACCGGACCCAGTAACCTGAGGCTGTTCAACATCCTCCTCTGACCTCCGGATCCACGACGAGGGTCGTCTGATGGTGAGGTAGAACACAGATTGCGTCTGAATGCTCTTTAATAAGAACAATTTAGCTTACTGACAAAACCAAATTCTTTCTCCACCCAGAACGCGTCCTCTCTTTAAGATACAAGTTCTGATACATGTATTCACCCACAAACAAAACACACTTCACCTTAGATTCATCCAAACACAGGGTTGTGTTTAAATACCAAGGTCTTTTTAATACCAAAGCTTTTATAAATGGTCTTTTATAAATTGTCTTTTAAATTGTCATGTTTAAAATTGTTTAGTAATAAATTTCTTAACCTTTTTAAACTTGACTCTTTCTTGAAATAAACACAGGGTGGGTGTATTTTGATCACTGAACAAGCAAAGATCTTTAGATCTTCTGAATTAACAAATAACTTTTTTCTATTAAATTAAACCCTCAAAAATAAATATTATAATCTTTTGATAGACCAAGCAAGTTGGTGTATGAATTTATATATATATATATATATATATATATATATATATATATATATATACATGTAAATTTCATTCGTTAATTTGTTTTATCTTCTTAGGAATTAAAACATAAGCTGATAGCAACAGCCTTTAATTCCTAGATATGTAGTTCATTAAGACTACAGTGGATAGAAGGGCTTATGTCTAATTTAGCATACCAATGCTGTCTCTGATCTGCTTTCCTGATTAGTAATGTTTTATTGTCTATGGAGCATTGGTTAATTCTGAGAGTCAATCAATCAACCAACCAATCAATCAATCAATCAATCAATCAATCAATACTTTATTAATCCCAGAGGGAAATTAGAGTTTCAGTACACAATTCAGAGATCAGACATACATGGGCAAGACACATGACAAGAATTGGTGACTGTGGTCATTCGCAACCCGAGTTGCGCTACCATAACAGAGATAAGAGGGGTTACATGAGGGTTGGATCAGGTGGAGGGGAAAAAAAGGCACTTCACAGTTACCCTCCCACCAGGAGGGCAGCTTTGCTCTGCAAAAAACACCTCAACAAATATGCAACAGACTTCAGACAACACAACATAACATGAGACTCCAATAGGAAGGCGAGGGGGGGGGGGGGGGGCTGCGATCCTGTTTTCCCCAGCGAGAACAGCCATCTACGGCGCTCATCTGCTGTACAGTCACAGGTGGAAGGGAGATCTTGGGAGAAGCGAAGAGCACATTGACTCCTGCAGATTGATGACCTCGCCAGGCTGAAGTCCACCAATTCGAAGGCGGGGGGTAGGTCGGGTTTTCGCAGCATCTGTCTGCATTCCTTCCTTCGTGGGGGGTTTGTAGCCGCTCAAGGCTACCAGGGCGTCAGATTCAAATAACAAGAATTTGTTTGGGTCAGGCTGAGATAATTTTCCTCTTTGCCTTCAGTCTTTAAACTGATCATTCCAGTCCTTCAGTGAAGCCAATTTTGGGTTTTTAAACCTGTCCATACCGTCCGGTGACTCCCTCCGAGATGGCATCCGTTTTGCGCACTAATACGGGTATCGCAGCTAGAACGTTGTTCAGCTTACAATTCACCTCGAGTAACGTCCCAGTCTGTGAGGTCTCCAAAAGGACGGTGCTTTCCGTGGGTGTGGGTCGCCCTCCAATCGCTCCCTTCTTCCCAAATTTCCAGAAAACCAGATATCCTCCCACTCCAGTCAGGAGAAATCCAGTGACCATCAGGTCGAATATCCACACGTCTTCGACATCCTCAATGGACAGCTGGCTAAGGCATATGGTCTTCCACTCCTTCTAGGACTCCAGCATATATCCCACCGGGTGTGTCCCCTGTGGACATGTGGGAGCCCCCTGCTCCGTTCTCATAGTTGAAAAAATCTTATCAATTGCATTGAATGACCAATTCATCAAATCCATGGTTAGTAAAAACAGGATTTTTCAGAAGAAATGCAGAGAAGCGCTCTGTGGGCAGACAGGACAAAGAGCCTTGGGAAAAAAAGATAAGGGAGCGAAAGAGAGAAGCGTCTGTACTCCGCGAGTGCCTTGAAGAAGAGAAAAGCTGGTTTAACACGCCACAAATGTAGACACAAACTTAAATCTACATGTCCCAACCTACTCCATTAATTACTGTAAATGCAAAAACAATGCTGGCACGATCTTTACCCAACACAAAAGCAGTGTGAGGTGATTTGTATGCCATACAATAACACAAGTGTGTGAATGTGTGTGTGAATGGGTGAATGACTGGTTGTGTTGTAAAGCGCCTTGGGGGGTTCCAGGACTCTAGAAGGCACTATATCAAATACAGGCCATTTACCATTTACCAACAATGACAGTGATGTTAAACATTCTGTTCAGTCACTGGCTTTTTGCCAGACTCTGAACCTAGAAGTGTAGGCAGAAAGCTCTGGAATGACCCTTCCGGTCCCTTTATGGTGGTGCTCCACCATACTTTGGCAGCATTAAAAAAAAGGCATACCCCATCACAGACTCTACATTCAGCTGATCTGGAGCTACTGACTGTCCCACAAACTAGGTACAGGTCTAGAGGTGATCAGGCTTTCTCGGTCTTGGCTCCTTCTCTCTGGAACATGTACCGTCGCAGCATGAAAGAGTCGTTTGAAGACTCAGTTTTATCGTTTGGCTTTTATGTGACCTGGTTGTATGCTTGTATGCTCCTTGTTTACATTTTGTATGGTGCTTTTATGTCTAAATGTGGTTTTTATCTCCTTTTTATTGCTATCTGTGTTTTTACTGTATTTTTTGTTCAGCACCTTGGGCTCCGGCAAAGGCAGTGGAAGGTACTATACAAATAAAGATTGATTGATTGATTGATGGATTGATTGATTGATTGATTGATTGATTGATTGATTGACCCTAACCAATCATTGACCAACATTCACTGATTTCGCATTTTCGGAGTGGGCCAGAATGCTAATTAAAACAACATAGCAGATATTGAAAATTTCAAACTGCTGTTTGTGAAAAAGGCTGTCGAACCAAACCTTACCCGTTCAAGTCACGCTGAGAAGTACTGTTGGGAAACCTTCATTAGAGCCATCTGGGTAAACCAGCCAATCATCACGCAGCTGTGTGACATAATCAAGTCTTGTTTGAGTGAGAGGGGTAATCCAGTCTTTTGATGGTAGGCCTTTATTAAGTGGTTGTCTTTACCAAATTGCAGGGCTCCTGGGTCATTGTGAGCCCCAAAAAAGTTTCAGAAGCTTTGAAGAGTCTCAACTGTTTCCATTGTTCTGGTGCCGCTCTAAAGCTTGCCTGATTGTTATCAAAGAGCCACATGGGAAAATACAAACTGAAAATCAGAGTTTCAAACTGCTGATGATCTTAAGGAGAAACGGCAGAAAGCTGGGACAGGCTAATTCTCCACTGATTATTCCTTTACCAGATGATGGCTCAGCTTTTCCACTGACACAGCCACAGACATACACAGCCATCTTATACCTCTTTGTTCACAATGCAGTTCTGCAGAAGGGAAACGTGTGTCTGTGCACGCACACGTGTGTGTGTGTGTGTGTGTGTGTGTGTGTGTGTGTGCGTGTGTGCAATGGTAAAACCATTAACAGTAAGAATAAATGACAACTCCACAAGAAAGGGGACAGGACACACAGGAGGGACAAAGACACAAAGAGACAGACTGGCGTCTGATGTGTTGGATGTTTTTCTGTCTGGCTTATTTCTGAACCACTTCCTTCTATTCTTTTATTCTTGTTTCATTTGAACTTCACATTTTGTGCCACACATCCGCGTCTCTCACATGACCCGGACTGAGTTGTTAGTGTAGGCCTCTTCAAAAAAAACGTAACCATAAACTGCCTGACTTTGCATCAGCAAAAGAATGTAAATTACTCCCTGAACACAAAATCTCAGGCAGATTTGTTATGTGAAGTGAAGTCTAATAACAGGCTCTTCTTTTCTTCTCCATTATTTCATCTTCCTCTCACCCTCCAAACTGGGAGGCGAGGCCACCACACCATCGCAGAGGGTGGCCACAGAGGGTTTGATCACAGAGTCGTTTTAAAAAGAAAATCACCACGGAGGTAAACAGGTAGCACAGATGCTTCCCACAAAACTACTGACAAGCTTGATCTGCTGCAGAAATCGTCCCCCACAGAACCTTCAGGCATGCCTGCAGCTGAATACTTTGCTGTGCTGGAAAACCTCCAAGTGTGACTGAGTTGAAAGGAGAGAGGGAATCAAACTGAGAAATCAGCAGTCTTTCTCTGAGTAAATAAAGACTCAAGAACCGCCTTGTTAATCGCTTCAGACAAAGCCTTTTCTAACACTTCGCAGCACCGAGGTGAAGGTGAAGTCTGAAACCATTCACATCACACAACCTTTCAAACATGCGGAGAAATTAAACAGCCTCTAAACTTTGAAGGTGGAATCCAGAAAAATCACGTACCTCATATCTGGAGATCACGTTATAGAGAACTGGGAAGGGTTGTTTCAAATGGTATATACTGACAGTAAACATTACCTCCTTATCTATTAGGCTACATCAAGAACCCGCCAGCTGCAACTGTGTGAATTAAATAAAAATGGAAACAGCTTTTAAGGGATGAACGTTTTTCAATTTAAAAGGCATTTTTTATTTTTCAAGCTCGAAATGTAGTGAGTAAATATGGAATTGTGCCAAGGCAGCCTTTAACCTCAAATCTAAGATCTACTTTAATCTAAGCTAAGGCAAAATTCCAACTTTTTCATGTATATACTGTAAAATAATCAGGAATTTGTTTTAGAACATCTTTTGTATGTTCGTTCTGTGTGCTTCGTCAAATTCCATTGTTTGGTTCTTTTTTTTAAACACAGCGTAAAGATTTGTTTTTACCTTTTAAGCTGACAAGTTTCGGCTAACACTGTCACCATCCTCAGAGCACCGCTGACGTTGGTGGCGTTACTTCCTCCTCTGTTTGTCTGCGAGCAGCCCTCCATGCCGATGACATTGTCCCATGAGCGATTCAATGTGTGAAATCCATGGTCTCTGTTGATGGGTCCGCCTCTCCTTATTTTTATCACTTTTTTTGTTTGTTATTGTTTATGTGTTTGTGTGCAGTGGTCTGTCATGGCTGATTTTTTGTCAGCGTAAAAGGTAAAAATAAATCTTTACTACGCTGTGTGTAGAAAAGAACCAGGCAATGGCATTTAATTTTCCTTTATATTTTTTGAGAAAATCACATTTTCCACAGTGGAAGACATTATAAGTGAAATAAGACAAACCTGCATTTATTTTGATACTACAAGTATTTAAAAGGGAAATCTCATTTTAGCCTTTTCAGGAACTGTGTATTGATTTTTTTAGAAATCCATAAAAGTGATGGTCTTACCCTGTACAGTGATATAAAGAAGGCAATTAGGGATGCACCAATATGAAAATGTGTGTGTCATGGTGTAGGAGGTGGAGACGGCGGACCATGTGTGGATGAGCTGAGCAGGAGGTAAAAATGCAGGCTTCAGTAAAAGTAAAAATGGTTTAATGGCAGGATGGGATGAACAGGAACACCAGCAAACAACAACAATGAACTGACAAAGGACAGGGGCAAAACAGGTGGTTTAAGTACAGAGGGCTAATTAGGGAAATATGGGCAGGTAAACGAGGGACAGGTGAGAACAATAAGGGCAATCATGGCAGGAGAGGAACACAGTCAGGCAGGCAGGGGCAGATCGTGACAGTACCCCCCCCCCTTAAGGGCGGATACCAGACGCCCATAAGGCTACACGACACAGGAGACGGGGACTCGAAGACTGGACAGGAGACGGGGACTCGAAGACTGGACAGGAGACGGGGACTCGAAGACTGGACAGGAGACGGGGACTCGAAGACTGGACTGGAGATGGGGACTCGAAGACTGTACATGACAGGAACGTGACTGGACAGGAACGAGACTGGACAGGGACTGGACGGGGACTCGAAGACTGGACATGACAGGAACGAGACTGGACAGGAATGGGACTTGACTTGACTGGAACGGGACTTGACTTGACTGGAACGGGACTTGACTGGAACGGGACTTGACTGGACTGGAACTGGACTGGAACGGGACTGGACTGGACTGGAACGTGAAGGCTTGACTTGACTGGAACGTGAAGGCTTGACTTGACTGGAACGTGAAGGCTTGACTTGACTGGAACGTGAAGGCTTGACTTGACTGGAACGTGAAGGCTTGACTTGACTGGAACGTGAAGGCTTGACTTGACTGGAACGTGAAGGCTTGACTTGACTGGAACGTGAAGGCTTGACTTGACTGGAACGTGAAGGCTTGACTTGACTGGAACGTGAAGGCTTGACTTGACTGGAACGTGAAGGCTTGACTTGACTGGAACGTGAAGGCTTGACTTGACTGGAACGTGAAGGCTTGACTTGGCTGGAACGTGAAGGCTTGACTTGACTGGAACGTGAAGGCTTGACTTGGCTGGAACGTGAAGGCTTGACTTGGCTGGAACGTGAAGGCTTGACTTGGCTGGAACGTGAAGGCTTGACTTGGCTGGAACGTGAAGGCTTGACTTGGCTGGAACGTGAAGGCTTGACTTGGCTGGAACGTGAAGGCTTGACTTGGCTGGAACGTGAAGGCTTGACTTGGCTGGACGTGAACAGGCGTGGAACCCAGGCAGAGAACTGCAGGAGCAGGCGTGGAACCCAGGCAGAGAACTGCAGGAGCAGGCGTGGAACCCAGGCAGAGAACTGCAGGAGCAGGCGTGGAACCCAGGCAGAGAACTGCAGGAGCAAGTGTGGGACCCAGGCAGAGAACTGCAGGAGCAGGCGTGGGACCCGGCAGGGGCTGCAGCAGTAGGCGTGGGACCCAGGCAGAGAACTGCAGGAGCAGGCGTGGGACCCAGCAGAGGCTGCAGCAGCACAAGACCTGCAGGCATAAGCCCCACAGCGTGGACCAGGAAGTGGACGAACGGCAGGAGCGACGCGAGGAAACTCAGCTCGGCGGCAGGTGCTCGACAACCGGTCTGAGCAGGTGCACAGCACGATTCGCTGGATCCCAGGCAGATGCTTAGGTGCAGGGAAGCAGGAGAAGAGCGGGGAGACCAGCCCTACCACCCCGGAGAACGATGGCGTGCATAGGGGGTGTAACTCCTTCAAGGCTCCAGGATCCGCGGCTTCAATGACACAAACGGGGCGGGGGCAGAAAGCAGGAGAGGAGAAGGGCTCGACCACCGCAGGAAACGAACTGGATGCGCCGAAACCCACCCAGAGTCCTGACCACCCCGGAGAACAGGTAGGATGCGCCAACACCCTGGGCCAGAATCTCCTTCTGCTAAAGGACAAAAAAGTAAAAATAAATCCTCCAGGGAGATTTAGAAGTGCTCACCACAGGTCCTGGTTTGGTCAGTTCATTCTGTCACGGTGTAGGAGGTGGAGACGGCGGACCATGTGTGGATGAGCTGAGCAGGAGGTAAAAATGCAGGCTTCAGTAAAAGTAAAAATGGTTTAATGGCAGGATGGGATGAACAGGAACACCAACAAACAACAACAATGAACTGACAAAGGACAGGGGCAAAACAGGTGGTTTAAGTACAGAGGGCTAATTAGGGAAACATGGGCAGGTAAACGAGGGACAGGTGAGAACAATAAGGGCAATCATGGCAGGAGAGGAACACAGTCAGGCAGGCAGGGGCAGATTGTGACAGTGGGTTGTATCAATATCCATGATTAAGTAGTTATACCCGATAAATGATGTTATTGCATTAATGTAAGAAAGGATGTAACAAATATCAATGCAGTGAAATATTGTGATTTTTGTGTAATGATAATAAATCGAAATTTAAAACAGTGTATACTTTTTCATTGAGAATTTACACGGTTAAGTTAACGCTTGATACACTTGGAAGCATCAAGCCTGAGTTTTTCAGTTCGATGTTGTAGCGGAGGCAAATTGATGATTTGTATTTGTTATGACCAGGAAGATGTAATATTCTGTATAAATATAAAATATTAACCTGCTAGGTCTTTATTGTAATTATTCTGAAGATTCTAGGATTTAATTCAGAAGATCTGGGTTCTTTGCTTTTTCAGTGATCAACCACACTTCGTGTTATTTCAAGGAGTCAGGTTTATAAAAGTAAGAATTTATTTTACAAACAACTTAAAACATGACTAATTAACTAAGCATTTACTGTGAGTGGATGTAACTAAATGTGATGAAGGAACCTATGTGTGAATGCGATGCCAGTCAGAGCTTCCTTATCAAAGTAAGCCGAGTTCTGGTGAAAAGAATTTGGTTTGCTCTAAGCTATAAAGTTGTTATCATCAGAAGAACATCAGACGTGATCTGTCATGTCTACTTCACCCGTTTTGGAGAGACCATCTTGGTGGTTCCGAATGTCGCAGGGGTCGGCTGACCTCTGGCACCGGAGGGCTGTAGAATACCGTGGTACCGACTCTTCAGTCCAGAGATCTCTCGGGTCACAACAGCTGGATGGAACAGTGCGTCTGGCGGACTCTTAAGGAGTCTAACAATATCAGCTTTGTTTCTGCAGGAACTGTTTGCTCATCAGCTTTGCAGGTGCAAAAGGGTTTTGACGACGTGTCAAAATCTATGATGGTTAAAGAGGTTTTGCTACAGATGGCCGGTCTGAGCGATTCTCGTGAACAGTCGAATCACTCAGGATGATCCAGTTTTAAGGTTTTGATGTTATGACTTGCACAGCCAATCAGAGGCTGACAAGTTTGAGATATGTTACCAAGACAACTCAGAAAAACGCCTTCTTGATTCAGGATGTTCTGACTGGTTTAATACCATGTGTTGGAGTTTAACTTAACCTTACTTGTTATTGTGTGAGTGCAGGTGTGAGGACCTCGTTGTCAAAACATGTTGAACACATGGCAGGCTCTAATAGACAAACATAACACAACATCCATTCAGTGTGCACAGATTGATGAAGCATTTAATTACACTATAATTATTATAAGTAGTAACAAACAAATGTTTATTTAATGATTATCTAGATTATAAGTCATGGAAGTTCTTATTGATTTAGGAAATCATTCTTGATTTTAGCAATTGATTCGAGCTGGAGTTGTTCCTTCTGTGGAGGCAGAAACATGGGACCTTGGGAAAGAAAGCTACTGTTTATCTTTCAGACTTGCAGAGTCTGTGAATCCCAGCTGGTATGAAGGCAGACTCATTTAAAGGGAGCACATGCAATGCTGTGTCTCCTTTCTGACTAGATGTTGAATAGATGTTGAAAGGTCAGACTGTACCTAAACTGACCATTGCTGGACGTTACAATGTTTTTCAGTGATGTTTGACTGCGTTCCTCTGGAGGTTACTCCAGGAGTATAGGGAGACCAAGTCTACTTCCGCACCGTGGGTCCCCAGAAGAATGAAAAAATGAATGCAAGTCAACAGGGCTAAAAACTTTATTTTCTAATCTGCTTAGCCTTATGCCCTGCATCGCACTTATGTTATACTGCAATTTAAATGAAAACTAATAATGGGTGTTTCGACCACGCTAGTCACGTACTTTGAGATTTATTAGCTTGTAAATGTTTGTATTTAGCATGACTACAAACTAGAAATTGGCACGTCGCATATGTGACGTCACCACATAATCTCCTCTCCTCAAAGTAGCTGCTACTTACTAAATGACCAGATTTATGGTGGTTCTTTCCTCGGGAAGTTTGCTGAACTTACAGCCATTTTCCCTCAGTTTTCTCCGTGTCTGGTTCAATGACGTCACTTTCGTGAAGCGCATTTGTAGTCCTGGACTTATTTTCACACAAAACCAAAAATATCGTTCCCCCTGTTCGGAAATAAGCACGTTCTTGGTATCAAAATGCCTCTTTAAAATTCACGTACATCATATGTGAAATCCATGGCACAAAACAAGTGGAGTTAGAAAATAGCGTTTTTAGCCCCATTGACTTGCATTCACTTTTTCATTCTTCCAGGGACCCATGGTGCGGAAGTGACTTAGGCTCTCTATGGGGTACCAGGCGCTTTGATACAGGCTGTTAGGTCCCTGTATGACCGGTGTCAGAGCTTGGTCTGCATTGACGGCCGTAAGTCGAACTTGTTTCTGGTGAGAGTTGGACTCTGCCAAGGCTGCCCTTTGTCACCTGTTCATAACTTTTATGGACAGGATTTCCAGCAGCAGCCAAGGTGTTGAGGGGATCCGTTTTGGTGGTCTAAGAATCGAGATGATGTGGTCCTGTTGGCTTCATCAGAATGAGTGGTTTGCAGCCAAATTGAGGCGGCTGGGATGAGAATCAGCTACTCTAAACCCGAGACCATGTTCTTGAGTCGGAAAAGGGTAGAATGCCCACTCCAGGTCAGGGATGAGGTCCTGCTCCAAGTGGAGGAGTTTAAGTATCTCAGGGTCTTGTTCATGAGTGAAGGAAAGATGAAGCGTGAGAGTGATATGCAGATTGGTGCTGTGTCTGCAGTGATGTGGGCATTGTACTGGTCTGTCAGGGTGAAGAGAGAGCTGAGCCAGAAGGCAAAGTTCTCAATTTACCAGTCGATCTACGTTCCTAGCCTCACCTATGGTTACGAGATTTGGGTAGTGACTGAAAGAACGAGATCACGGATACAAGCGGCCGAAATGAATTTTCTCCGCAGAGTGGCTGGGCTCTCCCTTAGAGATATTGTGAGAAGCTTATCATCCAGAAGGGGCTGGGAGAAGACCTCCATGTTGAGAGGAGCCAGGTGAGGTGGCTAAGACATCTGGTCAGGATGCCTTCTGGATGCCTCCCTGGTGAGGTTTTCCAGGTGCATCCAAAAAGGAAGAGACCCAAGGGAAGACCCAGGTCACACTCAGGCTACTATGTCTCTCGGCTAGCCAGGGTGCGTCTTGGGATTCCGCTGGAGGAGCAGGACCAAGCTGGGGAGAGGGATGTCTGGGCCTCTCTGCTTAGGCTGCTGCCCATGCAACCCGATCTTTCGAACAGATAGAGTGGGCGACATTTTCTTATGGACAAGCAAGTCTCTTATATATATATATTTACCGTAATTTCCGGACTATAGAGTGCACCTCAATATAAGCCACACCAACAAAAAAAAAGGTTTTCTACACACACATGCTGTATGGCCATGACATAAGCTAATTAGACAGAAAGACGCTACACTGAGGTTTTTCGTTGTTGTTTTAATTCAACAAAATGAATTTTAAACACGGGTGAACGTGCCTGCAAGTTTAGAAAAGAAAACAGCACTGATAGCATTCATATTTTTGGATGGTTATAAAATAAAACAGAACTGACACATTATTACCGGTAATTTGCATGTTTAGAAGAAAAGAACAGCGCTGGCACAGCATTAATAAGCCCTGGGTGATTAGAAAAGAAAAACTGCACACAAAACATGCCTGGTTAGTAAATAAAACACACTTGCCTACCAGAAAAAGTAATTTGCTCTCATCTTCTTCTTGCGCACTAAAGCCATTAAAGTTCTCATCTTCAGTGTCAGAGTTGAACAGCCTCAGAAGAGCTTCGTCACATACCTTTTCTGTGGCGATGTCAGTGTCGCTGTCCGTGTTGCTGTCATCATCCCCGGGTGAAGCTGGCTTGAATGAGTTCTTCCCGCTGCCGTCTCCAGCGCCGAACCACGGATTCACTCATGCCAAGCTTACGTGCGGCAGCACTGTTTCCCTCCTTTACTGCCAGATCGATGGCCTTCAACTTAAATGTGGCATCATATGAACTCATACGTGTAGTTACCATGATGAGGGGGTATGGATTTGAAATAAATTCTTCGTCGTGCCGGCTGCTTGCATGTGCTAAATTAAAATGAGCACTTTCTTCGATTTCCACTTTTGACTTCCACCTGTTTCACTTTCTGCTAAAGCGCCCCCTGGCAGGTGTAGGAAAATCTTCAGTAAAGCCGCACGTCATTATAAGCCGCATGGTTCAAAGTGTGGGAAAAAAGTAGCGGCTTATAGTCCGGAAAATACGGTATATATATATGCGTTTACAGCACAACGTGGAAATAATAACTAATCGCAATGGTAGAGGAGCGGGTTTATGAATGAGATGCGTTACCTTCATCATGGAAGCAGGAAGAGGAACTGAAAGCTGCAATACATTTTTCTGTCTGTAGGTGATGCCCTCCGAGAAAAAACTCCAGATTTCTGCTTCAAACACACAAATAAATAAAAGCAGCCCCGCATTCCCACAGCCACACAGATGTATGAAATTCCAACCAAGTTCCTGGAAAACCTCCCATAGTCTTTGATTTACTTCAACTGTGTACACAATTAGAGTGCAGCTAAAGCAAGAGGGGGAATTTCTACGAGCTTTCAGTCCTTTCTGCAGCTGGCACTGGACAGACTGAGCACTTAGGAAAAGTTAAAACACAGCTGTCCACATCTGTCCAGTTGAAAAGTTTACTCTCATCCTTTGCCTTCTACTTGTGACTAAAGCCTTCCGATTCAGATGACGGGCACTTGTTCTGCTGCTTAGTTTTGTCTCGATACAAAGTACTCAGCATTCTTTTAGTTATGCCACCATCAGTTTATTTTGTGCTGCTTTCAGTGGGAATGCTGTTATAAGATCTAATTCAGTGAGTACAACACGTGGTCTCGTTTTTCATCATCCACTGGCTCACAGCAAATCTGTGTTTACTCAATCATAAGATGTTGAGAATTAAAGATTTTGAGCAAATTTAAATAGTCTTTTAATGGGCTTATTCTTCTTTAATATTCTCATCTTTAATATTAAATGTTCTGTGTAGCGGCAAAGCAGCTTAAAATGCAGATTTTTCTGTTGTAATAGAATATTTCTACTCAAAATATTCCTGTGATGTTTTACAAACTTGAGATGTATATGCATTTTCTTTTTTTATTTGGTGAGTTTGATTATTATGTCCTTCACAAGTCTATCATAAGTTTTGCCCTTGTTTCATGCTCCACAAAAAATAAAATAAAACTGTGCAAAGTTTACATAGAAACAAACGGTTCATTTGGAAATAACACACTGATTTTTAACTGCTTTTTTTGGAGATGAAGTGCTGGTTTTTGAAAGAAGTTGTTATTATCTTGACAGTAGATTTAGGTCTTTTGTGAATTAGACAAATTTTCAGTACTTTTATTTTTTTATTGACCCATTTTATTTGCAACTGGTTCTTTTATTGAAAAATGGAAGTCTAAACTTTGCTCCAACCATCACTTCTTCCACGGACCAGCCTCAATAAAAGGACAATAAGCACACAAATAAGTTTATGCTGTATCCCTAATTTAAAGTTATGTTTTATATGACTCGGCCTGGCTCATAAATCTTGAGTGCTCAACACAACCTTTCACCTCAGCCATTTCCACGTACCCAGACTGACCTCCTCTTGCTTCCCTACTCCACATTTTTAATTTCCCTGAAGAGACAAGACCATTCCCTATCCTCCCCCACCTCAGTTTCTCCTTTTTCGCCTCTCTGCTCTTCTTTTCTCAGCTGTTTACATTTCTCTTGCTCTTGCTTCTGGCGACTATCCCACCTTCTTTCATTTTTCAAGTCTGACTCTTTTTTCCATTGCCTTGTTTGTCATAGAAACACGACTTTACCAAGCCTTTCTGTTCGATCTGCTTCCTTTTGTGTATTTGTTGGCAGCAGAGTCTGTGTTTCTACATCTTTCCCCCCCTTTTTATTCTGCTGTCTCCCCATCTTACTTCTTCACCACCACACTTCATCTGTTTTTCTCAGCTGCACACCAACCGTTCCCTGCAGTAGCCGGGGAAAATTGTACTGGTGTTGAGTTTCACACAGTATGAAATATATTCAACCATGCAGGAAATATCTGGAGTGCTATGATCCAATTCATGCTTTCCTCCTCCATACAAATATGTGCATTTCTTTAACCCTCTCAGGCTCAAAAGAAGTTTTGATAAAAGGACGAACAATTAAGTCCTTCAGGGGTACTTCTGAGTTAAAAAATGCTCATGAAATACATATGTGGAGTAACCAGGTGGGTAGGTTTTAACTGTTGCAAATCTGCAACGCCTGCCTCCAGAGGATAAAAAAACAACAACATAATGACCCAAAGTTAAAAACATATTTTTATTTAATTTTCAAGCTAGAAACTATTTGACACTCAGGGACTCATGGGGGAGTCAGACTGCTGACTGGATTAGTACCACATTGTAAGGGGTCTGTCAGGGGAAACAGCGGCACCAGGAACAGCAGGACTCCCTTCAAATAGCAGAATAGCAGGACTAAACGATGAGATCAGTTCAGGACTAAACTGATAACTGGCAGTCCCTGACTGTTGCAGAAATAGTGGCACAAAGCCAGATCAACAATGACCTTCAGAACCTCAAACACAATGAGACAAACTGTTGTGTTCAAACAGCTCAACGCAGTGGCGTCCCCATTTTCATCAGGGGGTCAGTAGACATTTTGGGGTGGCACCCCTCTGGGAGAGTTCAGCCAGAATCTGTACATAGTATTGCTCTTTCATTCTTTTTCACTAAAAATCAATAAACCGATGCATCCAACAAATTTACCTCAAATTTGAGAAACACATTTAAAGGTGTGGAACCCTCGCTTAATCATGCAGTAATTGGTCATTGGTAGGAATGAATGCCTTGCAAGTCGTATTGGGGGGTGGGGGTGGGGGGTGAACAGCTCAGATGTCTTTGTTTCAGGAATTAACAGAATGCCACATCAGAAGAGAGCTTAACACGGCAGGATTTGATGTCTTATTTCCTGATATTGGACATCTTGCCTTGGATTGGATAACTGCAATGTGACTACCACTGACTCAGTTTGCTGTGTGACATGCCAGGGAAGAGGTGTTGTTTTAGCGTCAAAAAGCAGAGAATGCCAACCGTTAGCATTAGCAACTCCACTACAGACCTCCTTGAAGTTTGTGTTATTTGTGGAGACAGAATATCCATTTTGCAAAGCAAACTGAGTCAGTGGTAGAGTCACGTTACTGTTAGCCAGTCAAAGGTGAGATGTCTAAATATCAGGAAATAAGACCCTAAATCCTGTCGGCTACAGGTTCATCTGAGATTTTTTCCCCCAAGTACGACTTACTGATCATTCATTCCTACTAGAGACCGCTGAAAATGTATTAAAAATATGAGTGAAGGAGCTTTTTAATGTTTTATCTCCTGAAGAAATTCTCTCGTGTTGTGGGTGTGATAAATGGTTAACTTCCACTAGTCGATACATGCTCAGCTCTCACCTGGATGCTAATCCAACAACAGCCTTCCCCATCATGGTCAAGATGGTTGAGTCCAAAAAGGAAAATTTATAATGTGATGTAGATCCAAGGGCCTTTTTCTGACCCAATCATCTCCATGTTATTTTTTATAGGTGGCTAATGCAGGAAATAGAGGTAAAGGACTATTTTCAGATTGTTTATTAAAAAAAAAGTAAAACGTTTCTTAGTGAACTTGCTAAAAACATGAATAAATAAATAAATGAAATTCCTGAACAGTTAAAAATGTTCATTTTCATACCAACACCAAAGAAAAGTGAAGCTATCTGTGGGTCTTGTTTTCCTCTGAACTCCGGCTCCTCAGTCACTGGCGCCATCACCTGGTTGCTGAGCCACTCTGCATACTTCACTAAATCCCCCCACGACTGAACATCTGGGAAAATAAAGTCAGGACTTCATGATGACCCTCACTGCAATGGAAATGCACATGTAAAAGCTCTTCACATCAAACTTTTCCATCAAAGCGTTTAAATATTTTACAGTCAGACAAACCCAGAGCAGATGGCAGCCCGCCGATGAAGCCATCAGGGTCGTCTGCTGTGGAATGAACCGGATCCGAGATAAAATTTAAATGTTTACAACATCTAAATTACAATATCTGAACATAAAAGATGATTAATGTGGAATATCTAGGGCACATTAAAGCCTGTTTTTAAAACACACCCAAGGGATATAACTGCAGTATGCAAAGTCAATGGAAGAAATAAAGTCCCCCTATATAGTTGCAGGAATGGAAAGTAAATATCTGACATATTTAAACTGCCCTGGATGAGTATTACTGTATTTATAGCAAACAGGCTTCAGAGTGGCATTGTAAAAAAAAGCTTTAGGTCATCTTCACTGTAGACAACTGAAAATAACCTAATCCCATTGACTCATTAGTTATATTTTAGCATCTTATTCCCCTCTCACATCCGATACTTCATTTGCAGTTAAGATCCCTGGTAAGATTTTATCCAATTTAAATACAGCCCATTTTTATTGTTAGAACAGATTATGTGGTGTTTGCCAACAGATTAGCATTGGGGTTAATTTAATTTATTGATGTGCAGGCCTAGTTGCTAGGGAAACCTGTGCAGAGTGCACCCCACCTCTGACACTAATCCTCACGCCAACCCACAAAAACAGTGAGCACTGACTCACACTGTTGGATTATTTGCATGCCAACTGACCTGGGTCGCTTCGGTTCCAGGTTTCTATAACTGATCTTTGCAAGACAATCTGTTTAATCTAAGGAGGCTGGAGTTTTTTTTAATTATCTCTTCCCACAATTTTTCAGACACAAACAGCCAATGATTTCATTCTCTTTTTCAAGTAGAATAAAACGTGTCTTCACCCTCATCTTTCACACATAGTATTTCCTGGTTTTCATGCAAAAGAAACACGCCAAGACTCAAGGTGGTGACCCAGGTAGGGCTAGCCTATTTTAAGTTATGTCAGCTAAAGCTCTGGTTATTTTCTGGATGTGATCCAAGGAGTCGAGGACAGTTTCTGTACTCTGTACCATTTCTCTGCTTAAGTCAAAATTGAATCACTGCCTCTTTCTTTTTATTGGAGTACTGCTGTGGTAAAGTCAAAGTGATTGCCATAACTTGTAGTGCTCTCCGACGACCCTCCTCTGTGAGGAAAAACCCAGGGGTGGGGCCGACTCCGAGAGTCCGAGGCAGGCTGCAGCCAGCTGTGGACCAGATCGCGGACCAAAAACTGAGATCAGGTGAGATTGCAGAGGCGAGCGGCCCACAGTTATGACTCTTGGGTAGTTCCTTCAAGCACAAACACTCCTCTTCAGCATAATGAACAAAAAGACCACAGCAGGTGAGTTGTATACCTTAACTGCGGTTGAATTAGAATGAGGCGAGTAGAAGGGAGCTGAGAATGCTCACACAACACCCATGGATGTGATCGCCCTTGATTATGACAGAACAGAGTCTGCAGTTTGCAGAGTGTTCAGCAGGCATGGTACATAAAAAAACTGGTGTGATTTGGATTAACTTGGTTCATTATGTCAGGTCTGATTAGTAGATTAACTTCACACACACACACACACACACACACACACACACACACACACACACACACACACACACACACACACACACACACACACACACACACACACACACACACACACACACACACACACACACGAAACACAGAGTTCATAATACAGGAACAACTTAAAACAATGATCTGGTGGATAGAAGTAAAATATAACTGATTTCGACAGCAAAAAGTGTTTTGTTCCTTAACCTTCTCAGGCTCAAAATAAGTTTTGATAAAAGGACGAACAACTAAGTCCTTCAGGGGTTCTTCTGAGTTAAAAAATGCTCATGAAATACGTATGTGGAGTAACCAGGTAGGTAGGTTTTAACGTTGCAAATCTGCAACGCCTGCCTCCAGAGGGTTAAGGCTACAGCATTGAGGCAATCTAAACCTAACCACCAGACCACCAGAGATGCAACACTTCCTCTTCAGTCTATGTCTTAAAGAGTCAACACTTTTTATCTTACAGGGATAGACTATTTATTATGTCCCCATTTCTGAGTTTAAAAATGAAAGTTCTCATTTCAAGAACAATACGCTGCTGTCTGTAAACATTCGAAATGTGAAGAAGACCTCCATCCATTTTCTGTCAGTGTTTGGTTTTAGGAATTATGTGCCTAAAACAAGCAGTTTCAAAAAGTATTCAATTGTGATGTCACAAACAGGAAGATTAAAATAGAACCACCTCTCAAGTACTGGAGAGAGCTGCTGCTGGATGAGTTGAGCCTCAACTCAAGACCCTCCAGAATATCAAAGCTTCTCAGCTTATAGCAGCCTGAGCGTGAGACGGGCTGGGCATGGCCAACTCAAGCTTGTTTTTATCGACAATAGAACTATTGTTACTCAAGTTAAAATTCACAACATGTCTCCTTTAAACAAAAACTCATAGTTTTGTGGCTCTTGAGGACTTTTTTCTTTATGGCTTTGGCTCTCGTCAAAGATAGTTTGTAGCCACCTTGGGGCACCAGCCAGTTTTATTTACAGGTTGTAGCTGGAATTTAAACCTGCAACCTTCTCACTTCTCAGTGCTACCAACTGCACCGCCACGCAACCAACCATGAATGTAACAAACAAACAAACAAAATAAAAATCAAAGCAACAAACCAATATTTATTACTTCTATCATATTTTTATTCTCCTTCACCAAAATAATGTTATAAATACAGACATTCATCAGCCTTGTCATCATGGGTACCGATTAGCACACGTTTTAAAGCATGCACACATTAGTCCAGCAATAAAGAAACAAAGGGAACACTTATTCTTCAAAATAAAACATTTTACATTGTTCTGCTGCACTAACAGTCTTTTGAGATTGAGTCCAGCTCGATGACATATTTTGTGAAATGTCTGGACATTTTCATAATTTCTTTGGTGAGGAAAATGAATAGCATCTCCTGCAGAACAACAAATCTTTGTACGTGCTCAGAACTTGAACAATAGTGAATACTTTCCTATAATACCTCAGTTTTAAGGCCTTGGCTTAGAAAATATGTCTCCTCAATGCACAGAATACAAAGAAAACCAGAGTTTGAATATTAAATAACGTTCATGATAACACACACACACACACACACACACACACACACACACACACACACACACACACACACACACACACACACACACACACACACACACACACACAGGGAATAGGTGCTTTAAATGACCGACAAACTGATGCATTATTTAAATAAACAAAAACAGGTGAAAAATTAATTAAATTCCATTACATTAGGGGGAAAAAAATCAAATGTGATACTTTTGAGGAACACAAAGTTTACGGCCTCAGAATAAAGGCAAATCTCTTGGAAAAAAAATAGTAGAAAATATAAAGCTCCAGTGTCCTGATAGATTTTTAAAAGTCTCTTATGAAGGAAGATCTTTTACTGCAACACACATTTGTCTTTGTTGCTGTATTTTCTCCTCCTCATCTCTAAACCTCGCTCCAATCTCTCGTCCTCTTCCAGTGCACTAAAACACAACCAGAACACAGGGAAGAATTCAAGATAAGCTCTGCAGAAATCTTTTCTGTTTTTTTCAGCCATGCACTCACATTCTCTCTTTGGCATCGATGTCTCTGATGATCTCATCTCGCTGGTTGACCAATGACACCAGCTCCTGGAGGAGCAGCTGCTCCCTCTGCTGCTGAGCAGAAGACTTCTGCCAGTCTGCAAAAACACACTGTGGGTTTAAAGTCATACCATGCAACTTTTTCATGTTTTAAATATTTTCTTGAAACAGAATGTGCTAAAATGACCTTTTAAATGGTTAATGAAAAGTCACTCAGACCTCTACTGCCCCCATGTTGCACTTGCAACTTAGGGGGGCCGGTTCAGTCCCTGTTAGTTTTAGTAAAGTGGAGCTGACATGCCTGGTGCTGCAGTCTGCTTACAGCACGTTTCCTGCATGTTTTAGATCATGAACACAGCTGATTTGTTTGATTTAGTGATGAATCACGCTTGTAGAAACCAATGAAGAGCAGTAACGCTCGCACAAGAAATGAGTATTGAACATTTTCAAGGAGGTCCGTCTTGGTGCTTTCGTTTTATGAAACGCCGCCATCTTTCCATCCAGGCAAGGACTACGGTAAATGCTTGGGCTAATGTGTTTACTTGTACTGTTGTTCGGGCTTTTGCAAAAGCCGGCATCATTCACGAGGAGACGGACGGCAACGAGACAGACTCTGACTGTGACGAGAGAGAACCTGGCTTGTTTGACTGTACTCTAGACCAGTTGTTCTTATCAGATACAGAAGATGAGGACTTCAATGGATTTGATGATTAATTAATAGCACTCAAATAAAGCACAACCAAACTCATATTTGCTCCCGCTGCCTTTTTAAATAAAACACAATTCAAATCACACTATTTTCTTAGGCCTATTAATAACACTCATGATTTTGTTCATGTGGAAAGTTTGTGTGGTTAAATCCACCAACTACTGGTAAACACATTCTGAACTTCAACACAGCGCATCAGCGCATAAGAAGAGCACGAGCCGTCAGCGCACGCAATGAGGAAGTGCACGTGCGCTCTAAACCAGGTCTGAACCAGGACTAGACCAGTAAAGTGAAGCATGCTTTTGGCTGTTTATAATTTTCACAATGTCTGGTTTGCACTGATATGTTCCGAGTCCGCACAGATGTTTTACCGGTAGGCTTTATCGCGCCCGCGCCCTATAACCTGGTGTGCCTTTTGTATGTGTTAAATACCAAAAAGACACCCGTAACTGAAGCTGCTATGGTCGTGAAAATATGGTAATCTTTCTGGTATTCATTCAGTCTGGATAGTTCCAGTGCATCCTGGAATATGAGTGGTGCTCCAACTTTCTTCTTCTTTGTTTTTCCTTTCGATGAACAAGAATGTTAGAAGTTTGTCATGATAGCATTAGCAGTAGCGCAGAATAGCACTAGCAATAGCTCAGACAAGCGTTGTTCTGCTGTTAGCATTACCACCACCAACATTTATATATTGCCATCGTCGAAGTGATTTGGGACAAGCTAATTTAAGGTGGTGTGTCTAAGTTTACGACATGTTCAACCAGCTTTTGTCAGAACGAACCATTTCTCTGTAGCCATTACAACATTATTTAATTACATAGGAAAGCAGGCTGGAGGCAGCACAGGCCGCTTGGTAAATTACTTTAAACACCCCAAGCTGCCTAAAGACAAAAACAACAATGTAAATGTGGTTTTGAACTCTAGGACACTTTAAAAAGGAAAACAAAGTGGCATGACCGCATATTTATGACCTACTGACCTTCAATAGCCATTATGACCCGCAGTTCTCTGGTGAGAAGCTCAAATCTTCTCTCCAGATCCTGCTCCTCTTGTCTGTAGATCAAGAAAATAATCAGAAATATGGTAAACAAGCAGGATTCTTAATTGGAAAAGTCATTTTCAGTTTCCTCACAGTAGCTCCAAGTTGTCTTGTCGGCGTATCAGAGCGTTCTTTTTGTTCACCAAAGTGAACCACTCCTGAATCAGTCTCTCCTCTTCGTCACGGTCACTCCCTAAACGAAAATGGACGATCAGTAAAGCAAAACAGCATCATGCAGGGATAAGTGCAGTCAGATTCATTCACATACGAGTGAAACTGACCCGTCTCCATGAGGCTTCGCAGTCGTTTCTCCACCACAGCAGCTCTGCTGTCGATGTGCTTCTGCTCTGTTTCCAGTGCTGCCAGCTCACTCAACACATACTGGCTGGTGTCCTGCAGGCACTGACCACAAGCCCCACCACACACACACACACACACACACACACACACACACACACACACACACACGCACGCACGCACGCACGCACGCACACACGCACACACGCACACAAAATGCAAAAACACAAACACACAAGAATTTAAACGTGATAATGGCCAGCAGCCACAAGAAAAGGGAAAATGGGGTGGCCTAGTGAACTAGACCAAAGTCTTGCTTTGCAAAGTTTGACCAATCACAGCTCTCTATAGTGGTTTCAAATCGATAGAACGCTGTGATTGGTCCACAATGGTGAGGCAATCAATGGACATCAATTCTGAACTATTTGGACTTGGGCTTTATTAGAATCAAGAGCAGATAGATGCATTTAAGTCCTTTTTCACAGTGTACTGCCTCGTTTACTGATATCTGTTGTGGTGAGTATGTCATGTTGTTCATTGTCCAGTAGCATGCGGAGATCCTTTAAAAGACAACGGTAGAACCCGCCCCATGACTGAGAACCGTCAATGGAGCATTGCCAGACTAAACAAAATATTATTTAGTCTGGCAATGCTCCGTTGACGGAGCAAAGGGAAGGGAAGGTTTAGTCTGGCTTGCCAGGCTAGGTGAGGACAGCAAAGGGAAGAGTATTTGAAAGCAGAAAGTGGAGAAGAAACTAAAAAAAAATTAGAGGTCAGAAATTTGTAATAATAGCAACAGAGAAGTTAGACATTTACAAATTAAGTTTAGAAAAAAAAGAAGACCTACAGAGAAAGGAAAGAATACTTAACTGACCATTGTTTCTTGCTCTTGTTTAGGAGGCTCAGCTAAACTCTGCAACTCTGCAAATGCAGAAACATATAAAGGACCAATTCAAACATTAAAGGTGTGGGAAACTCGTTTTAAACAATACATTTACAATGGTCTCTGGTGGAAATTAATGCCTTGAAAGTCATACATGGGAGCAAAAATAAACCAGAAGCGCTTGGATCAGCACAGACAAGTCTGATGCAGCAGAGAGCAGAACAACATGACATGATTTGGAGTCTTATTTTCTGATATTTGGACGTCTCGCCTCGGATTGGATAACAGCGATGCGACTCTACCCCTGACTTGTAACTTGGATGTTTTATCTCCACAAATAACACAAACCTGGATGAGTTTTTCTGTGTGGTGGAGTTGCTAATGCTAATGGTTATATTTAACTAGTTGAGACGTTCTCTGCTGTTTCCTGGACGCTAAAACAACAACGGCCTTCCCCGTGGTGAGTCAAGACGGGTGAGTCCATGAATCTTGAGTGACAGTGTGAGGTTGATCTGTCAGGCTTTTCAGGAGATGGATGTTGAAGACTATTTTCAATATTCAGCCTGCATGAAAAACTCAGTGACTGATTATAATCAGAAATAATTATTAAAAAAAGGTTTTTAGAGTTCAACACCTTTAATCACTAAAAAGGAAAGAATAAAGGTAAAAATAAAGATTAAAATCAGTGACTCCATCTTCAGGCACCCACCTGTTGTTGAGTTTATCTTTGAATCTTCTGCCTGTATAAAGAAAATTTGACATTTCAGTAACTAGAGGAAAATTTCACATTACCTGCTTACTTCAACTTCACATAAAAAGACTGGATAAACCGTGAAGAGGTATAAGAATCAAAATCATGTTTTATTGCCAAGTAAGTGAGAGTCAGAAATTACTAGGTATTTTCTGGAATGGTGCAAACATGGCATGCATCAAAAAAAGATGGTGAACATAAAAAACAAAAGAAACGTGAGGTGACTAATGCAGATCAGTATGATGGTTATTTGGTCCTACAGCAGAGGGGAAGAAGACAATAAAGAAAACTAGATCACCTGTCCAGATTTTCCTGGTTTGGTGATCAATCTTGGGGGTGGCACTGGGATTATTGACTGATCTATAAACACAAAAATAGACACAAAGTGCAAACTAACAGAAAAATAGAGAGGATTAACGGGGGGGGGGGGGGGGGGGGGGGTTAGGTTTCTACCTTTAACAGCTCGTTTCGTCCTGGGCGGTGGAACGACCAGCGTGCTGCTCCCTCCTTCCTCCAGACTCATGCCTTCGTTCAGCCTGGCCATGCAGAAAGCTGCAGCATCGACGCTGGTGGGACCGGCGTGGGCCAGGCCATAGCTGGACTGACTGCTGTTGTGCTCTATCTGCAGCACACTCAGCTCCTGGTTGGTGAAGTGTGAGCGAATCTGGCTGAGGTAAGTCATAACTATGAGCCTGTCAGGGATTGGCAGAAGGACCATGTCGGACGGCTCCAAGAGACGAGAAATGCCCAGAGACTCAAACTCATCAAAAGCCTAGTTTCAGAAACAAGAAACAGTTCAACTGCAAGGATCAACAAATGTGCAAATACAAAATATCTCTTAAAAATGACCCTGGGAACCAACTTCAGTACTTTCAAAACTTTTTTGGAGGTTTTAGAGCAGAACATGTTCAAAAATAAGCAAAACTAGGTAAAATGTGCATAATTAAAAAGAAAAAAAAAAAACACTTAAATTGGGGTAATTTACCTTTAAAACCAAATTTGAAACTGCATCTGAATCGATTGGTAGCAATTATTGTAAAGTTTTAGCCACACTGGTGACAGCAGCCCAGCTAGCTTTAGCCTTAAAGAGCTAAATATAGATGTCTTCATCCTTACCTTCTTATTGTTGAGCCTGATATTATGAGAGTCCAACTGGTCAAAATCTCTGAGAAGGCAAAAACAGGAAAAACATAAAAGATGAAAAAATATGTCAAGAACATTATAAAAACTGAAAGAAATGCTACTAAAAACACAGATTTAACAGAGAGAAGGGGATTACATTTTGTCTGGATGGAAGTGGTGCAGTATGGCACAGAAAGCCAGGCCGTTTCTCCAGGACGTGTTGAAGTTTGTGACCTTTACGCCCTGGTACTTGTTGGTGATGCTCTGACACCACTCCAGGAGTGACTGGCTGGAGTTGACAAGGTCCTGACCAGAAAACAAATGTTAGCTTTGACGATAAATATCCCAGGACCTAATGTTCTGTGAGAGTTAGTCTTGATTACATCAGATGTGTCATCTGTTCCATCAGCCTCCTCTCTGAAAGTTGGCACAGGATCAGCAATCTTAACCTCAGAAGCTTCTTCCTCTGCTAACGTAGGAAGCCAAGAAGTCTTAATCTCAAAATGATGGGAGGAAACCATGGTGTCTTTTGTATGGGATGGTTGTTTGTTCTTTCCACCATCAGGGAGGTCTGAAGACTGCTGTTTGAATCTACGAGAGAACAAGACATGTGATGCGTAAGGACAGCAGATCTTCTAAAAGAAGGAACGAAGACCTACTCTCACCAGTGGCAGATATGAGACATGCAAATGTGAGGAGATGACCAGGGTGAGCAAGTGGATGAGAATAAATGACTTGCTGTTAGACTGAGGAAGACATTACTTGAAGGATTCAAGATTTGAGTTGAGGGTTTGCGGAAACTGCTCCCTGAAAGCAGGTCTATGATGTTTGTATTTTGCCCCAGAAAGAAACATCGTTTAAGAGCAGACCTTAACCAGTGATATATCTGCACCATATCCAACGCTAGCTTAAATCTGTAGAACAGGTTAGCTTAAAAACTCTAACATGGTTACAGAACTCTCACCCCCCCCCCCCCCCCCCCCCCAGTTGGCTATCATTCCTAGGCCATGCCCCCCCGGTATGAGAATGTGTATTGCCAGAGTAAACAAGAAAGCACCAGTAGCTGTTTTCTCAACACATTCTCACTTCCACCGTCTCGGAAACAAATGCTTCGTCAGTCACCTTCTGCATCAGACACCGACACCAAAAGTGCCCTTTGTTGTCACCGTTGTACGAAAAGGGGTTTTAATAACTGCCAATCCCAATGCGGCGTCAGAGTGACGCGACGGGCTCTCCGCTAGCGCTGTACCGAACACACACATTTTATCGCATCCAAACCTTAACCCTCTCACTATTTCTAACCTTCCCCTCATCTGGGCTACCAACCAACACATTCTCATTCCGAACGTGTGGGACAGAAACGCTTGGTCACGTTGAGGGGATGGTTAGAGGTAGCAAGAGGGTTAAGGTTCAGATGGGGTCAAATGTGCGTGTTCAGTAGAGCGCCAGCGAACATCCCATCTCATCACTCTGCATTGGGATTTGTAGTCGGAAAACCCCCTTTTTGTACAATGGTGATGAAAAAGGGCACTTTTGGCGTCAGAGTCTGATGCAGAAGGTGACTGAACAAGCATTTGTCTCCGACTCGTTGGGAGTGAGAAGGCGTTGGTTTTATAGGTCCTAACATCTTCCGTTGTCCACCACTTCAAATGGTGTTTGTCATTTTGGGACTCTGGTAGTTTGAACCTCCTACACCAGTGGTATTCTGTTGTAGGATCCCAGGGTTCAGTGAAACGGACAACCAGATGGTCCAATGGTTGCTTTGGGACCGAGCCGTGTTATTGGCTGAGGTTTTGAGACAAATGCAAAAGAACCAATTCATTATTATTTTCCGTATTTTTAAACTCCACAGCATATTTAGAACTATACTGTTATGAAGTTGTTAAGAGGCATGAAACAAAATGTTTAAAGCTAGCTTGTTTTGCTGATTTACCATTGTAGCTTTAATGTACACTGACATGAAATGTAAGCAAGTTCAAACATACCTCAGATCAGACAGGACAGCATGACTTTTGCAACACGCCACTAAAGAAGTTTAAATCCTTGCATCATCACTCTTAAACTCGCAAAATATAAAAAGCGGGATACAACTGTCAGTATTTTAAAAGCAAGACTGCAGCAGCATGAGTAAAATCTCAAATCTGGACTCTGAAATTCAGATTTTTAGACACAGATGCATTGTTACTTTAAAATAGCATAAAGTCTCCAGTTTCTGTTAACTTACACTTTGTTCTGTCCAAAAGGGTCTTCTGTGTCATTTAGTGTTATGTCCTGCTGGGCATCAAAGCAGGCCACAATAGGGAGCTGACTCAGATCAGAAAGGTCAGTTGGGACATCTTTACCACTGTCGGTCTCTGTGGCATCACAGTCAATTTCACCAGGTGCAGGAATGAGGCGTTTCAGACCTCGAGAGCAGGAGACAGGCGAAGTGTCGCCTGACATCTGGATAATTTTAGTCAGTAAATGTTTCTCTTCTTCTTGGAGCTGTTGGACTTTTGAGATTTTGTTGGGCACATTAATTGTTTGTGGACTGAAGCTCATTGGGACATTTGAGTCTTTCTTGAAAGTGGAGGTTTTCTCATCCACTTCACTAACTTTTGTCTCATCCTGTGTCTTATTGTGTGTTTTACAGACTTTTTGCCCACTGTCAGCTTTTTCATTCTTTGCTTTTTGAGAAAGAGGCACAGGCATCACTAATGGTTGTACAAATTCTGCCTCTTCACCACTTGGTACCGTTCTTCCTCTAGTGACATCATCACTCTGTTTTATCATCAGTGGCTTTTGTGAATTCTTGTGCTTTAGTTTGACCACTTGCTCCATTTGCAAAGGATGGTTAGGACGCTGCCTGTCGGTTTGATTGACACCAAGAGATTCAGGTTTATCGGGCTGTTTAGCATCTGAGCTCTGGCAACGTGTTTGGGATGCAGAGGACATCCGTGATACAGCAAGAGGTGGACGTTCTGGGCTGAGGACAGAAAAGGACAATTCAGAACTAAAAAATGCAGCCTGTGACTAAAGTAGCCAACCACTGATCCAACCAGCCATCATGCAACATTCTGCTTTGGCAACAAACGTCTCAAGCAATAAGATTGCCATCTTGTTAATGTTGCAAAGCAAAGCAAAGCAAGTGTGCTGAATGTCTCAGAATTCGAAAATGATTTTAACAATAATCTCCTAACTCCTTCAGCACTGTGAAAGGACCATGAATCTTCAGAGTTTTTCCGTGAGGTATTCTTCAATCCGCTTCATGTTTGCCACTAGATATCATTGGCTCTTTTTTATTTTTTTGAGGGGACAATGGTGGTGCTGTTGACGAATTTACAGGAAGCGGCGTACTGACCAATCACAAGCTTGCGGTCTCCGTCACTTTCGACGGATAGTTAAAAAGTTGGCCGTGTCTCCGTCAGCCTCTGCGAGCCTGTCGGAGAGCCCTTGTGCCAACGCACAATGGCATTGCACGTCTTCGTACCGACGCAGATGGAGAAGTATAAATTAGGCTTAAGAATTCAAGCTATAGTTGGTGTGCTAAGCTAACTGTGTGTCACCCCGCAGTGCATGCTGGGAAATAGGGCCCATTCTCAGTGATTGACAGCTCCCTCTTGTGGATACGCAACTCTATTGGTCAATGCTCTAGACTCTAGGTTTTGCTGTAAAGGCCAGGGGAGAGACTTATGGTAAATATTATTTACTTTTATGTAATAGAATAGGGTCAGACAGTCATATTTACAAATATTTAATGTACTTTAAAAGTTTTTAAACTACGTACCCCAGCTTTAAGCATGCTACATCACCACAATGACAAGTGAACCATTTTTTCTACCATATTTTTGCAGATCTAAACCCTCATAAATAGAAACAACAAATCCAGGTGTTCATCATCTAATTTCACAAGCATGAGCTTAAATTTGCCTATTTAATCAGTCATTCAAATGCTGATCATGACACTTCGTCTATTTACAAAACTTCAGACAAAATTCATTATCAAGGTACAATTTAATGAAGTTCCACTTCTCTTAAAGCATGATTCAGCGTTTGTGTTCTTTTGGGAATTACTCACACACCAACACACAGCTCACTCATGAGAAGGGCTTTCAGCAAATGCCCAGGATGCAAGTTTAGTAAATATTGTAGAGTTAAGAAAAAATGTACACAAACACATCAGGTTGAGTTCTTGAATCCACAAGTAGCAACAAACAGATCTCTGTTACCAATTATCCTCCCTTCATCCCCTACTCACCCTGCTTCCCCTTCCATGTATAGCTCAGCCAGCCAGATGGAGCCAAGATCTTCCTGTCCTTTCTCATACTCTACTTCTTCTTCATCCTCCTCTCTCAGCCACACTGGGATGGCACCGTGTTTTAGATTGGCAGAATCCTTCCTAACTGGTCTCAGACCAGCATTGCCTGGTGCTGTTTTAACTGCACTAACAGAGATTTGGGGTTTGACAGAATTAGCAGGTCTGGTTGAGCCCAATCCTGTCCCAGTGTGGGATGGGACAGTTCCTGCTGGTTTGGGCTCAGACTTGGACTTTCCATCCTGTAGTTGTGCATCATAAGCAATAGCATCCAGATCTGCCTCCCTCAGTGGAGGCCAGATGTCTGATTGGTGCTTATTTCCTTTCTGGGTGGTTGGAACAAATGAAAAAGAAGGAGGTGTCTCCTCTACTTTATTTTTTTCCTCTTGGATTTTATTCTCTTCAGAAATGTTCTCCTGTAGCTTTACAGCTGTCTCTGCCTTTACCCCGTCTTCTCGTTTGTTCTCATGATCCTCTCTCACCTTTTCCATCCTCTTTCTCTCCTTTTCACTCCCCTGCTGATCCTTCTCTTTCTCTCCCTCCTGCTTCTTTATTTCTATTTCCTTCTCCAATCCACCCTTCGCTTTTTTCGCTGCTTCTTCCATTTCCAGCCTTTCATGTCGTATCTTCTCTTCTTCTTCTTCTTCTCTTTCCCCTCTCTCTCTTTTCTCACATTGGGCATTTTTAATGTGTTCCATCACTTCTCTTTCCCTTCTCTCCATCTTCTTTTCTCTTTCCTTCTCCTGTTCAACAGCTGCAAGTCTCAGACTTGCCACCAAACTCACCTCCTGCACTGCATGTTGTTTTTGAGATAATTCTGTTTCACAGACTTTATCTCCCAAAACATTCTGACTTTCTGCTGCATCAGAGAAAATCTTGGGTGGGGAAATGCTCAGATGATCATCAATTGGCTCAGACGAACAAAACGTCACTTTATCTACTTTATGTAAGCTCAGCTGGGCCTCATCATCTGGAAAAGTGGATAAATGGTCTGCAGAAGACTGAGAATGAACTGTATCAATGGATCCAGTCGTGTGGAGTATAGAGACGATCGTCCCGTAGCTGAGGGACAAATATGACAGACAGGAAAACTTTGAGACAGAGCTCACCATAAATGACTTGCAAACCACAGAACCCTGTGATGAAAAGACAAACATCATGCTCAACTAGTTTCTTTCACAGACTTTGTTTTGGTGCAAACTGAGATTATTTTAACCAAAACATGCTGACGACTAAAAGCATGAATCTCCTTCATGATGCAGATTTATCAGATACACAAGACAGGTTCTCTGTGCAGAGTGGAATTTACCTACACAAACACTTAAATTACAGCACACATCTGCTGTGACATTGTTTCGATAAGCTTCTGCAATGTCACATGATCTATTTCCATCCAGTGTTGCATTAATGTTTCACCAAGATCTTGCATTGATGATGGTAGAGTGTGACTGCTGAACAAAGCCTTCTCCAGCACATCCCAGAGATTCTCAATGGGGTTAAGGTCTGGACTCTGTGGTGGCCAATTCATGTGTGAAAACGATGTCTCATGCTTCCTGAATCACTCTCTCTCTATTTGAGTCTGATGAATCCTGGCATTGTCATCTTGGAATATGCCTGTGCCATCAGGGAAGATGGAATAACCTGGTCATTCAGTATATTTGGGTAGTCAGGTGATCGCATTCTTGGAGCACATCCTGTTGCTGAACCTAGACCTGACCAACTGCAGCAACCCCAGATCATAATACTGCCCCCACAGGCTTGTACAGTAGGCACTAGGCTTGATGGTGCATAGCTTCATCTGCCTCCCTTCTTACCCTGATGCACCATCACTCTGGAACAGGGTCCATCTGGACTCATCAGACCAGTTTTTAATAATGCATTGGACAGTTCTTAACCTAATTGTAGTTGTTTCTGCAATCTCCTTAGACGTTTTCTCTGCTTGATGCATGCTAATGATCTGACTGTTCTCAAACAAACATCTTTTTCACGACCACCAGATGTGTCCTTCTAGATGGTTGTTTAAGAAATGAGAAGTTGGGGTTAAATAACTTGTTGCAGCTGAAAGATAATCGCCATGAAATAGTTATCCAATAGGAGGCTCATACTGTATAGATTTGCTTAGTTAAACCCAGATGGCTACTTTTGTTGGCCGGGCAGTGTATTTCTTACATGACTCCGACTAATCACACACTGCTTTATGGTATAAAACTTAAATCTCCATACTGATTGTTATATTTGGTTGTAAATATTGTTACTTTTCGTACAATTACGTTTTCAGCTGTGTTTTACCTTGTTATACAACTTCTTATCAAGCCCTGCAACACTATTGTGCCAAAAAACAAAAATATTAGATGCATATTATGTAAACAATGACTGAACTGTTCACTTTATTGAGAACTATTTATGCAGTCTAAATGATGGATTCAAATGTTTGTTTGCTACACCTTATTCTTTTTATCGTTTCATTTGATCTAGCGCTGAGTTTTAGCATTTTATTGTAATTTCATTCACAGTTTTTGATTCATTTGTATTGGTCTGATGTTTTATTTTTTATAGTTAATCTTTATTTTATCTTGCTTTTGATGAATGAATCGATTATGAATCTTGAGGATGGACAAAATACGATTTGACTTCAACCCATTCCATTTTCGACTGATCTACATCACAACACTGTCAAATCCATATTCTGAATGACTGTAAACAAATGAAGGAAAACAGGCAATTCCCTCAGACTTGTCTCCTAAAACAGCTCACTCCATGACAGGAAGTGCCATGCAAACTAAAGGTAGGTTCCCAAAATAAACTAAAGATTTCTGAAGACTGTTAGTAATCAAGAGTCTGTGTCATGGTCTGCGTCTGCCCCTTCCTTCGTGTGTCTCCTGATGTTTCTCCATCCTCACTAGATTCCCTTCTGTGTCTCATAGCACCCTCATGTGTCCTTTGTCTGTGTCTCAATTATGAGTCTTAACGTTGTTACCCTTTTAAATCATTCCTCCCAGGTCAGCTCCAGCCTCTTTGTCCCCAGCTCAGTGTATGTGTGTGTGTGTATGTCCTCCTCCAGCTAGTTTGTGTGAGCCCTTCCCTCTGTCTTAGATATTGTTGTTAGTTTTGTGTTTAGGTATTTGCCCTCCTCTGTTTCTGTTTTCCCAGTTAGATCATTAGATTCACCTGCCTTCCCTCCAGCCCTCACTCCACACACCTGCTGCCATTTTGCCTAATTACTCCTCCCTGTTGTATATAAGCCCTGTCTTGTCTCTGTCTTGTGTCGGTCCATTGTTTGTAATTCTGTCAGTCTCGTCTCTCTTGGATTATTAGGGTTTTTTGGTCTTCTCGAGTTCTCTAAGGTTTTTGGATTTCCAGATCGTTATCTGGTTTTTGGATTTTGGCTCCCAGCCTTGGATTTACTTTGTTTTTGGCTCACCTTTAAATAAAGGATTTTACTCAATCTTCATCCCTGCCTCGTGTCATCCTGGGTACTGCATTTTGGGTCCTACCAACTCCGCAACGTGACAGACTGCCATCAGGAGGACAACATATACCCATTCAAAGATTGGGAAGAAGTCAAACAACTGAACATTTTCTCCCTTGAAATGGCGGTGGTCGTATCATGATATGGGTGTGTTGGTGTGTCAAGCCCAAGACGGTAGGAATTCTGATTTACTCTATAAAAAGTTGAAGACTAATGTCAGGACATTTGTGTAAAATGAACCTCAAGAGAAAAAGTGCCATGTAGAAAAACATGCATGCAAAATGTTAAATTTCCACAAAATATTTCTTAATGAGTAAAATGTGCTTGCAATGGCAAAGTCAAGGTGCTGAAATGTTAGATTTTGATGCAAAATATCAAAAGTCAGCATGAGCTCCCATTTCTATGACTAATTACTTTTATGCAGAAATTTCTGGCATTACAGCCTAGAAAACATTCCTAGTTCAGCACCAGCGGCAGGCAGAGACTCACCCTCTGTATAAAAGCCCAACTACTGCTGACATGAAGCCAGCAGCTTCCTCCTCCTGCTGCTCAGAAACACACTCATCTGCCTCTGCATGTGTACATTTCTCAGCACTACCACACGCAAACAGAAAACACACAATCACACATTTAATCTCTCTCTAAATCATTATCAGCATGTTAGTAATAAGAGGAGAAAAAGCTTCAGGTGAGATCTGCTATGAAAATGTCTCCAGTTAGATGATGTTAGTCAGCACGAGTGCAAGTTTGTGAAACTGTTCTACACAGACTGCAGCCATCACTGACTCACCCCCCTTTTACACCTTCTTCTTCCTCTTTCGCTCCGCAGCTTTCCATCCTCTTTTCTGCTCCCAGCTCTGTTGTGGTCTCCTCCACAGCCGCCCACAGGTTCTTCTCTGCCTCACACACTGGCTCCTCTGTGATCATTAAACTCTCCAGACCCTCATCAACAGCATTCACTGGTTCCTTCTCATCCGCTCCCTCCCGTTTTGGTTTGGACGATTGGTGGTTTTGTTCCTCCTGGAGTTCTGGTCCTGGTTTTGAAGGCACAAGTGGGTCCAACACATGGACTGTCTGATCACCAGATGGTTCAAGGGAATGTTCAGGAGAGGTTACTGGTTGCACACTGGGGTTCTCTGGCTTTTTAGGCTCCTGTTGTGCAAGCGGTGAGCTGAGTCGCATCACAGCTGGATGCATTTCTGGATCTGGTTTCAGTTGGTGATCCTGTCTCACAAGAATGTCCGTCTCACCTGCATCTTCTCTGGATGAGCTGGAAAAAAAAAAAATTACAAATGTGACTTCAGCAAGTCGGATAAACAGATTGGAAAAAGCAGAAAGAGCAGAAAGAAGCCTCCTCATCTGTTCTTACCCTCTGCACAAAGGTTTTGCACCATCCTTGGCAGAGCCTTTTTCAGGTAAATCTGTCCCACTGGTCTCTTCTAGCACTTTCCACAGAGGAGTCTCTGCATCATATGACCTCTGTGGAGGTGGTGTGCGTGTCAAGACCTCTAAAGTCATTGTTTTGTTTTGAGAACTCAGCTGAGCAGTGGTGCCTGAATGGATGTCAGGTGGAGAACATAAACCTGTGAAGGATGTTTTCTTTTCTTGAATTTTAGTTTTTGACAGTGAGCTTTCCTTCATGACAGAGGGTAGCCTCAGACTGGAATAAGTAAAGAAAAAGATGTAGAAGAATGTAAGAAACCAGTCGACACAGGAAAAACCGAACAGAGAACTTAAGCCAATTTCAGTAGCATCATCAGTGGAAGCAGACAGTGATTGATTATGCATCTGCATGACATAATTCTGTCTATCACATTCATGCATCCACTCAACAAAGAAAATATAGATTTCAAATTTAAATAACCAATGAGATTACATTCAATTATAAAATATCAACTCAGGAAACTGCAAATGTTTGCATTTTCTTTACCAGTGTGTTATATTTACTGACATTAATGGAGAAAACCCCAAATTGTAAAACAATGCTTCACAATCTTTTCCTTTATTTTGAAAATCCCACATTATTCTTTTATATCATCGATTTAATCAAAATAGCTACACAGTGTTCTATCATATTCTGTATTTATAGTGTTGAGTTTTTACTGCTAATAAATCAGCAATGACATGTTTTTAAATTTAAAGTCCCATTAGTCATCACACACCGGTGAAATTCATCTCCGCATTTGACCCATTCCCGTGGGGAGCGTTGAGCTGCACCTGTGGTCGCGCTCGGGAACTATTTGGTGGCTTAACCCCCCAATCTAACCAACTCCTGTAGCTACCATGGCCAAAAACCCGAAGACCCAAAGGAAGTCCCATGACACGCTGGAGGGAATATGTTACTCAGCTGGCTAGCGAACGCCTTGGAATCCCTGCAGAGGAGCTGGCCCAAGTGGCTGGGGAGAGGGAGTCTGGGCCTCTCTGCTTAGGCTGCTGCCCTCGCGACCTGACCCCGGATAAGTGGACAATAACGGGTGGATGTAGACGGGTTGTTCGATGAGGCATCTGCGCCTGAAGGGAAACGCTGAAGGAGAACATAATTTGGCTTTGAAGGTGGGAAATCAGATTCGTAGTGTTGAACACAACTCTTTTTCATCGCGTTAAATAACTAGGTTGCAGAGGTGTGACCAAGTCACTACTTTGCAAGTCACACTTAAGTCACAAGTCTTTCCTGTCAAGTCCAAGTCAAAGACAACTAAGTTCAAGTCGAGTCCAAAGTCAATGAATTGGAAGTCTAAGTCAAGTCCAAGTCCTTAACTTAGAATTTTCAAGTCATATTCAAGTCATCTGTCCAACTTCATTTTAATGACGATAATAAATAAATTCCAGAGATGAAGCTTCGTAAAACTTCATTTATTTGCTTAAACAAGCAGAAAGTGCAACTGAAACTGATTATAAACAAAGTGCTGCTGCATTTAGCGGTACATCAAACCCAGAACGAAGAATGATTTATGTTTTTGTCCATGTCGTGCCACTTTTGTGCTAAAATATCTAATATCATGTCATCATCAAGTCAACAGATGCAAGTTGATTTAAGTCGCAAGTCAGTGGCGTTCAAGTCTGAGTCGAGTTGTAAGTCTTTATAGATTTTATCAAGTCAAGTCAGAAGTAATTAAAATAATGACTTGAGTTCAAGTCATGTGACTCGAGTCCACACCTCTACTAGGTTGCACACATTATAAGAGGGTTGCACTCCTTGTGTAACTGTTTGGTTTGCAATACGCCCAAGCTACAGACATTTTAGCCCTCCTGAGGAGATAAGATACATTAGCTCTGTATTAGCCTACTAGCTACAGTGTTGTTTTCCAAGAAACAAAGCACATTGATGTAGAGGAATTTGTTGAAAATAAAATAAAACATTGTTACGTTTGAAAATCTCGATCTCAGGGTAAATTTGGAAAGTCATGTTTGTTATCTTATATGGTTAAATCCGATCTTTTCCACTCGATTTGGACCATTTGAAAATCATGTGATGGAATTGGAGCGTCCAACAATATAATAACAGATCAGTTACAGTTACTTTAGATACTATAGCTTTTTAGTTAGTTTAAAACTTTAACTATTTTGCAAAAAATGTTATCTGAGTTTTTCTCTCAGTGGCAACAAAAAATAGTTGCTTAGACATTGTATTTCAATTTAGACGTTGATTCTACATCTTGTATTATGTTGAATTACCACAAAAATTGGTTCTTTTTATTGATGCCCTCAGCGGGGGGGCCTCCAGGCTGGCTGTCAGGTTGCACTGGCCCACCCTGGACCCCTCCTAGAGCCGCCCCTGCTTTAGATGTGCAATTGACTTATTCAGTCCATCTTTGTCTCGCTTTATTGAGCAACAAACTGGTAAAGAATTAAATCAACTTAATCTGGACGGATAATTTGAGAGATTATTGATTTAATTTACCAGCAGAGAGACCAGACGGGACAAACAGAGGGATGATGGTGTCACTGCAGCGACTCACCGCTCATCGGAAGCAGAGTTTGCTTTACTAAGTGATGAAGCCACCAGCTGTGGGTCATGTGACAGCGGTGGAGCAGGAAGTGATGTATGGGACTGTTTGAAAACAGGAGAAGAGTACTTCATTTTCTCTTTGTCCTCATCTGACTTGTTGTCTTCTGTAACGATGACAGCTCCAGATTTTCTCTTCTCTTCCTCCCTCATTTTCCTGTTGTGCAAATTGTCCTTCTGCAGCAAAAGGCCCTTTTCTTCTTTCTTTCTTCTCTCTTCCTCTTCCATCAGTTTCTTTTTTGTTATTTTTTCCTCATCTATTAGCCTTTTTTTCTCCTCCATTTTCTTCTTCTCTTCTTCCATCCTCATTTGTTTCTCTTGTAGCAGTTTTTTATTTTCTTCTCTCTTCTTCTTCTCCATCATTTCTCTCTCTTCTTTTAAGGCTTTCTCTTTCTGCTCCTTAAGTGATCTTTCTCTTTCTTCCATTTCCCTCTTTCTTCTGTCTTCTACCTCTTTCTTTTTCCGTCCTTCTTCTTCTAGTCTCCTTTTCTCCTCTTCATTATTTCTTCTCTCTTCTTCTTCTTTCCTTCTTTTATGCTCTTCCTCTTTTTGTTTCGTTACCTCCTCTTCTAGCCTCTTTTCCTCTTCTGCTATCCTCCTCCTCTCCTCCTCCTCCTTCTTTTTCTTCTCACCTGCTTCTTTAAGTATTTTAATTTCCTCTTCCCTCTTCTTTTCCTCCTCTTCCTTCTTTTTTCTCACTTCTGCCTCTTTTCTCCTTTTGTGCTTTTCTTCCTCTTTCTGTTTCCTTACCTCCTCTTCTCGCCTCTTTTCATCTTCTGCCATCCTCTTCATCCTCTCCTCATCCTTCTTTCTTCTCTCCTCTACAGCTTTAAACATTTTAATCTCCTCCTCCCTTTTCTCCTCCTCCTCCCTCTTTCTTCTCTCTTCTGCTTCTTTAACATTCCGCCTCTCCTGCTCTTCTTTCATTTCCCTCTCCTCATCAGCTTTCCTCTTCCTCTCTTCCTCCCTCATTTCCTCCTCGCGTCTCTTTCTTTCCTTTTCTGCTAACTGTTTTCTTCTTTCTTCTGCTTCCCACTTTCTTTTCTCTTGCTCTTCTTTATTTTTCTGTTGCTCGTTTTTTATACAGCTTTCCTCCATGTTTCTTTTCTCCTCTTCCAGAAACCTCTTTGTCTCCTCCTCCTTCCTCTTTCTTTGCTCCTCAACCACTCTCTTTTCCTCCGTCCTTTTCAACTCCTCGTCTTTCATCATTTTCATGAATCTTTCTCTCTCTTGTCTTTTCTCCTCATCCTGTTTGGCCTTTTCACTTTTCTCCTTTAACTCTACAAGTCTCTTCTCTTCTTCTCGTTTTTTCTGTTGCTCTACCTCCTTCAGTTTCTCCTGTTTATCTTTCTTCTCCTTCAGGAGTCTCACTTCTTCATTCTTCCTCTTTTCTTTCTCTCTTCTGACATCCTCTTCCTCCTGTAAGAGCTTCCTCTTCTCCTCTTCAAGCAGTCTCTTCCTCTCTTCCTCATGTTTTCTTGCCTCCTCTTGTTTCTGTTCTTCTCTTCTCCTCCTCTCCTCTTCTTTCTTTTGAACATCTGACTCCCTCTGTTTTTTCTGCTCCTTCACCTCTGCTGCGCCCTCTATCTGCTCTGTCTGTGGCACCTTTCCTCCATCTGTCTTTTCCTTGGTTTTAAGTTCAAGACTGCAGAACAGATAAAGAGAGCACCTTAAATCCTTGTGTCTATGTGGGGTTCAGACTCATCAAATCACATCCTCAAACCTTATTTATGGTCAAAATAATACTGGTTGATTACTTTAAAAAAGAAAAACAAAACTCACCTTGCAGGACACCTTTTGATCGTATCACACTTTGAGTCATCCTCATCCAGAAACAAGCTCGCTGATTCTTTCCTGTTATTAAGGGATTCACTATTGGATGTTTGGGGCTGAATTTCACTCCTAAAAAGACTTGTAATGCTTTCATTCACTGGCTTTTTCACAACCTCTTCAGCGTTTGGCTGCTTAGGTGTGATAAATGCAGCAACAACGCTGCTGGAGGACTGATCTGGGGTGGACTGCTCACAGCAGGAGAAAGGCCATGGAGGGGGCGGGGCTATGATCAACTCAGAGCTGGACTGAACAGAACTAGAGAGAGAAATGTTGGTAATCACATGTGAGAGTGGAGAATTTTAATGTATTTTTGCTCATGCAAAACTTGTGTCAGCCTGTAGAACATGTTAACATCCAGGAGGCTCAAAACTAAAACTAGAAAATGCTGAGAAACTCGATTAAAGATCCACAACATGTTAATCAGCAACACACACGTTCGCATGGCAAATATTCTGAGCCGCTTGGATCATCTGGGAAACTGAAAATATTCTAAAACCTGCAATTTTCCATGTTCTTTAATCACATTCGGTTATTTAGTTTCACTGGCTGACTAACAAAAACAAAAATATTTTAACCCTTTTAAAAATCTGTTTAGCAAAGAAGGAAATTAAATGTAATGTAAGCTAGTACAAAAGTATAGTAATAAACTATTATTATTATTACTGTTAATTATAAAGCAGTACAACAGACCTCTGCCCTCTTGCCATGATTGGACAGAAGTCCAAGACTCATGATTGGTCAGACAAAGCCTGTCATTGGTTCTTTGGGAAAGGAAGCTGGATTTGGGACAAACTGTTTAGTAACACGTAGAGTTGAGTTTTGTAACTGTAGACTGAGATGTGTGTTTTGAAAGTTGTGATTTGAAACTTGTACATTTTTTTCCTGAAAGTTACAAAATGAAAGTTACATGTTACTTGGTACAAGTTACATGTAATATTGTCCCAATCCCAGCTCCATACTGCAGACTTGTTAGAGGTGCAGCTAGATGACATTTATTGATGTATAGACGGCATAAATTGCGATGCTAAATTTTTACCACTCCCAAATGGGGGACGCTCAGGCTCAAAGTGGTACATTTTTAACAAGTACATGCAACAAGTACAAGTAATTTTTCTCTTATTAATTAATTAATCATAACAAACATGTTAAATTCCCAACCCTAATATTTATATGATTTTATTAAGCCGTTTAAAAAAATCTAACTGTTGTAACAGATAAAACCACCACAATACAAGATAGTTTACATGCAACAGATACCAAAGCCGGTGAACTGTTGAAATTCCACAGCGCATGAAGCAAAATCTTTAACCAAACTCAAGGATTCGGTTAAGGATAGACGTGCATATGTTCTGTTCTTTTAATACTACAAAAAAAAAAAACAAAAAAAAAAAAACAATAAACTACAAAAAAGAGTTGTAAGAGGTGCAGGTAGAAAGTTCATTTGTTAGGTTTGAGTGTGTGTCATATTTCAAGTTTATGTGCTATTAATGTTATGATTTTTTATATAGTGCCTTTAAAGACAAAAATCACAAGGTGATCAAAAGCCAAAACAAATTATAGAATTAAAAAATAAGTGTAAAATAAAAAAAATAAAAACCTGCTAGGAGTGTTGTGTTTTAGAAACAGAAGAGACTTTGAGCTAAAAGAAAATAGTGTTCACAAAAACCATCATCCAGCCTGGACAGCTGGTAGGAGTTTGGCCAAATTTACTGTTTTATGAATAAATTATTTCAGAGAAGTCTGATGTTTTTGGTCTTTTGGTGAGAGTTGAAAGAGGAAATCTTGTTTTTTTTTTTTTTTTTTTTGTCGTTTTGCAGTTTTGTGCCACAAGAGGAACTGAAATGAATTGGTGAAGGTCAGAATCAAAGAAACAAACATGGTTATAAAAAATAAAAATTAAGGTGGATGATGATGACTGTGGAATCCAACTAGGACAGCCCCTGGCCACGTTCTTTTGAAACTGGAGTCAGATTCCTTGTCTGTGCAACAATCTGACTCTGATGACATATTATAAAGATGCTTTGATCAGAAGATGTTTAATGCTGGTGAGTATGCAACAGAAGCTCTTTTTAACGTTTGAAACTAAAGCTGAATTACATTTTCTACAGCCGTCAAACCATTCACCCGAAACATGCTGAACTCACCTGATCTTCTCTGATTTCTTTTCCGTGATTGAATCCAGACCTGGTCTGACTTGCTGTTCAGATGTTCTCCTGTTTGCTTCTGCCTGGTGGTTCTGAGGAGAACCTTTGCCTTGACTCAAAGGACTCACAGATGTTTCTTCCTCTACCTGAGCGAAAGGAAACGCTGAGCCTGTAAAAGAGCCACAGCATGATCTTCACTAGGACACATGTTTGGATGACAAGTTGGTTTAAAATCCATTCAGGCTGAAATGAAGACAGTTTGGTTAAAAAAGGCTGATGTACCTAGCAGACAGGAGCTGGTGTGAGGAAGAGAAGGAGCAGAAGACTGATAGAAAGTGAGAGGGGAGGAAAGGGAGGAAGGGAGAGGAGGAGCAGGGAGCAGGAGGGCAGCAGGACGAGATGGAGTCTCTGGGTCGCAGAGAGCATCAAGATCTGGACTGGACAGCAAAGGGACCGGGGTGACGTTGTCACCTTTGGGAGAGGGATCAGACTTAGGCCACGCCCCCTGACCACCTGAGGAAAATAGATAGAAAAGACAAAGTACTGAGGGGGTGGACAGAAGCTTATTCGGGTGAAACTAGATGACAGAAGATGAAAATTTCAAGCAAAGTTAAGAACTTGGTGACTTTGCATCAGTTACCTGACTCTGAGGTGGAGGAGGGAGTTTTAGGGAGAGACACAGTTGAGGTGAAAGGAGAAGCATCAGTGGCGAAAGGAGAAGGAGAGGTGGGACGGGCGACTGGTTTTACAACCTGAGGTCTGAAGATGTGAGAATGTCCTGAAGGAAGAATGGAAGAGAGGGCAAAAAGAAAACATGTAAGGTTTAGATAAGAAACAAGTGAGCGTCACAAAGGAGTGAGAAGTGAAACTGTGAAACACACCAGAAATGGAAGCAGAATCATCACCAGCTTGAACCTCCAGGGGGCGCCGCTGGTACTCTACAGCAGCTTAAAGAGAGAAGATTGGAAAAGTGAAAAAGTTTTAGTAAAGGTTTCTTGGTCCTGGAGTGAAAAAAAAAAACAACAAACAAAAAAAGCGAGACTTCTCTATTTCAGGTAGGGGGCTCTTATATAAATGATAACCACACATGCACCTTCTCAGTGGCCTAGCGGTAGAGCATTTTTAACTCAGAAGTACCCCTGAAGGACTGTTCGCCCTTTTATCAAAACTTATTTTGAGCCTGAGAGGGTTAAAGCTCTTGCGAATGTGCTCTCCCTACTTTTGTTCCAAGTCAAAGTTTCTACTTTCCTATAGATATTAGTACTACTGTAGCCTCACTTTAACTGTTATGGCTGCAAAGCATTGTGGGAATAATCAAATGCCCTGCAATCCAGTGCTTTCTATAATGAAAAACACACACACACAAGCATGCACACAGACAAAAACACTATGAAACCTTAGAGATAAAATATTTTAGGTGTATAAAACTATTCCCAAACCCTCAGTTTCAGTTTTCATTCCACACGTTCATTCGACTTTAGTTCCCTCAGAATAAATCCTGTTTCACTCGCTCTTTGCCCGTTTATTGTATCTCTCTAAACTCTTTGTTTTTCTCTTCCTGCCATTAAAAAACAACCTTTTCTCATTTTCCTGTTGACCTTCTTTGCAAGTATCGGTCTTGCAGAACTTTAGGCTGTGTGTTTCTAACTGACTCCTGTTTGGACTCATTTTGCTCACGTCTTTGAGCCATTAATGCAATCACAAAGCTGGTGAGCAACCAGACTGACACAGAGCATGCTAGGATTGAGTCCAATAAAGTTATGAATGTTTGAATAAAACATTATCCATTGTTTGACACCTTCTGATCTTCTGGATCTCAATGGACAAAATGCAAACTCATGTATGAAACAAAATAAAATAGGACCAGCATGCATCTGTGATTGTTTAGTTTAGCCTGCTTCTCTGTACCTTTAGCTGAACCAGACTGGAAGATTCTGGGCAGAGAAGGGGGCTGAGAGGTGCTCCATGTGAGAGGCTGAATAGATGCAGGGTCAGAGGATGGAGAGGTTTTGTGGAGAGAGGAAGATTTGGAAAGTGAGGCAGTGAAGATGGGTTTGTGGGTCAGAGAAGTGGACGCCACAAGATATGGTTTTTGGGGACCCATGGAGGAAGACGTTGTAGTTTCAGGTGATGATGATGAAGGGGATGGATGTTCGAGTTGCTCTGGCTTTTCAAGACCTTTACTGGATGATGGGGGTTTAGAGGGGGCAGAGGTCAGCGATGAAGATGACTCTGATGGTAAATTAGGAGCAACTTTGGAAGATTTTGGAGATGGTGGATGAAGAGGACCTTGGATTGACAGCTCATCAGCCGTGACCTGGGATTGTGAAGGATTAGAGTTGCACATGGAGGAGTTGGGATGAACGGAGGTGGCTAATTTCTGATGCTTGGCTCTGGGTGATGGCTGAGGGGAGGGGCTAGGGACCGGCTGGATCTCTGATTTGATGGAACCAGCTGAGAAAGGATGTCGAGACCGGCGAGGTGAGGGGCGAGGAGCAATGGGTAGAGGAGGACGGGAGTGGACGGTGTCCTGCCCAGAGGCTGGGTTAATTTATGGAAAGAAAGGAGGATGAAAGATAAATTTAACAGAAAGAGAAGAAACCAAACAGAAAGACAAACTCATGAGCTGTGAAGACACCGAATATTAGATTATGTTTGGGATCACATGGCAGTTGGTGGCGATACCGTCATGTGATCTGTTAATCACATGACCTAAATAATTAAGTGTAACCACACACAAACCATAGAGCAGTGCAGGGGTTAAAGCCGTTTGTGTCTAATAATTTCATTAGTCGTTTACAGGAGATTGTCTCAAAACAAGAGGGCTGAACCACAGTTATATTTTCTTGGGTTTGAAACAGAACAGGATGTGTTGTCTCCATTTGGCTGCAGTTGCTCAATTCCAGTTAGGCAGCTGTGAATAGAAGACAAGTCTAAACATCTTAATTCTGCAGTTTTCATTTGAAAACCACTGGATGAGTTTGATTAGCAGAGTAAAAAAGGTGTAAGCAGGTGTTAGAAAGTAACTCACTGAATTTAGGTCGTTGATGTGTTTCTCCTTTTTAGTTCTGCTTAGATTTACAGACAGCTATTCATATCAAAGTTGATGTTTCAGTCTTTTTATTTTATTACAAGTAAACAAAAAGCTAATTTCTTCCACCTCTAAGAAATTGTTCTGCTCAAATGTCAGACACTTTGATCTGTTTTGGACTTGAGAGACTGAATGAACAAACTTGCATTTATGTTTTTTTCCTGTCATGAATAAACAAATTAAAAAAAGGGTTAGCATTGCCGTAGGAACAGCATATTACTATTTTGCAAGATCCTGTGTAATTTTTAAGGCGTGTCTGTAATGACACACATCCACTACAGGGTCAAATTCAAAACTATACACCTATAAATGAGCTTTTGCCCTTCATGTGTTTGCTAAAGCTGCCATGGCTGTGTTGCGTCTATGACTCCAAAAGTTATTCAGTTGTAGATTCAATAATGACTTTCTAATTTCACATTAAAGAGCAAGTCACCACCAAATCAACTTGTTTTTTGCTGATGATCTACATAAATGAGTGTCTAAACGTGCTGTAGACACGTGTGGTCAATAATTTGGCTTTTTATTGCATCTCATGCATGAAACAAACTCTCCTCTCTCATCTGGTCCCGCCTCTCCCAATTGCTGATTGGTTCATTTTTCCATTTACCTATCTTTTCCATTTTCAGATTGAATTGTCATTAATGTCACTTATTGTTGTCACCTTTTCTGTTCACGTTTTATTTTTATTTATTTGGCAGATGCTTTTATCCAAAGCGACGTACAATGGTTAACCTTTAGGGCATGTTGTGATCTGTGGGGGAAAACGGAGTACCCGGAGGAAACCCACCCATGCATGGGGAGAACACACAAAGCCGCAAAAGGTGAACCACGTTTTAACAAGAAACTATTAAGTAACATGTTTATTCTGTTATATACATAAAGAAAGGTCAGTTTTATTCTTGACAGTTTCAGTACCTTCCAGAATGAGCTATTTCAGGACTTTGTCACAAGCTGCTGCAGACCATGCCCACTCATTCCTTACTCAAGCTGCTATAAGCTGAGAAGCTCCAATAACAGGGAGGGGCTCAGAGTAAAGCCGCTGTTCCTCCTGTCTGTACAGCTGAGAGTGGGTTCTATAAGGTCCCCATTTGTGATGTCACGAACAGGGACTTTTTAAAACAGCTTGTTTTAGGCAAATAATTCCTAAAACCAAACTGGAAAAAAAATACGGTTCCCCCCCCCCCCCCAAGTTTAGAGTGTTAATAGAGATAGTAAAGATCACCATGGCAGCATAAAAGGATGGAAAAAGTAAAGTTTTACATTATATGGCCCCTTTAATGCCAATGTTTAAGACATATTTCTCACACAGTTCATAGCACTTGAAGTTTGCTCAATGTCTAAAGAATTGTCTTGCAGCTGTTTTTGTGCTTTAGCTTGGAACAAGCAAGGATGGATGGTTTTCTTTTAAATTATATTCCTAAAAGTAAATTTTTGTAATCTTTAAAAATGTTTTACCATCATGTTCTTTATGGGAGGTATACTGTTAAACATGGTTTCACATTTGAAAATGATTCAAAATTCAAAAGACGCCATGATAATGATATTTAATTTAAATGCAAACGAAAGTCTAAAAGTCTGAAAGGCTAAAATTCCAATGCAGCAAACTGAAGCGTTTCCTGCCTTCGGTACATAGGTGCTATGAGTCTGGTATTACATGATTCTGAGATGTATTTAATGTTTAGGTGAGAAGTATGCAGTGTTAAATCTATCACAGCAAAGTGTGAAATACTGAGCATTTCAGTTGTGGACCAGGAGAACCACCACCAGGCTGGTGCCTATCTCCAGCAGTCAACGGGCAAGTAGGCGGGGTATACCCTGGACAGAGAGACAGTCCATCGCAGGGCAACACAGAGACACACAGGACAAACAACCATGCACACACACACTCACACCCAAGGGCAATTTAGACAGACCAATCAACCTAACAGTCATGTTTTGGACTGTGGGAGGAAGCCGGAGTACCCGGAGAGAGCCCACGCATGCACAGGGAGAACATGCAAACTCCATGCAGAAAGATCCCAGGCCGGGAAGCGAACCCAGGACCTTCTTGCTGCAAGGCAACAGCTCTAACCACTGCACCACTGCGCAGCCCCAGTGGAAATCCCACCGCGTCAATTTTATGCTGTATTGTGATTTGCAGAGGGAACAACCCCTTTTTGTCCAGCTGTGACAAAAAAGGGCACTTTCGGTGTCGGGGTCTGACGCGGAGGGTCACTGACCAAGCGTTTGTTTCCGACGCGTTGGGAGTGAGAATGTGTTGCTTGAATAAATACGATGAATTTATGGTTTGGGTGAACATTAATATGATTTATTAACACTGGTCTTTCCTGAAGGGGCAAGCAATTTTCTAGGGGTGGCCATGGCCACCCTTTGGGGGCGCCACTCCTAACAATGTTACTGTTCACAACCCCTCTTCTCTGGCAGGGGAAAACAAGCGAGAAAGAAAATGGAGCTACCTGGAGCTGGGAAAGTGGCTCCTGTGGAGGTTTGCTTATCAGGTGGAGGAGGGGCGAGGCGGTTTGGACGAGTAAGAGGTTGCAGGGCTGCAGAAGCAGCCATGAAAGAAGAAGAGAGACCAGCGAAGAAGAAAAGAAGGGAATGTCAGAATTTTATAGAGTGGAAATGCATAGCATTGAAAATCATGGAGAAGTCCCATACCTGTGGCAGTAAAAGGCCTCTTGTCCTCATCTTCATCGCTTTCATTGAAGTCGTCTAGGTTGCCAATGTCAGTGGGTTTGACACTCATCAAGCTGGCGAGACTCTGCATGTCTTCATCACTGATGAACAAGAACCAACATCATTACAAAGTTGTCTCTCTAGGGGACATTGTCCTCATTTAAAATAAACATTTTATCAACCACAACTCAAAAATTCTATTTCCAAATGATAAAAAAAGAAAAATTCATATACATGACCATGTCTAATTGCATACTAAAGATCACGCAGAAATGTTAACATACACAGTAGTCTAGAGGATTTCTTTCAGTTGTGGATATGAAATTAATTTAAACCACTCACGTGGCTTTTCCTTCGCGAACAAAGACACATGACAGCGACAGCTTCAGTGTGGCCTCCACCACTTTGACCGACAGCGGCTTCAGATGCAGGGTGAGGTCAGTCTGGGTCGGGGTCAGACTGGCGAAGCGCTTCATGTTGATGTCAGCAGACGCTAACACCTTATGGTGACCCTTGTTCTCCTGTATGTGATCAATTCAATTAATTTGTTTAGCTTTATTGGAACTTAAACTCAATGCAAGTCTTTAAATGTGGTGACAGTTATTGATACTTACTCCCTCGATGACAAAGGTCCATTCTTTGTCTTCAAACTCATCAGCGTTGGGTTCCTGTTAACCAAAGGACTTTCTTTTAAAACATAATTAAAATAAACACATACGTAAATTTTCAAATGTCTTACTGATTTTTTCAGATGTTGTCAACAGTGTGTTGTGAGTTTGGTACCTTGAATAAAGTAACGGAGATGTCAATGTTTTCTGGGACGGGCCACACAACCATGCCTCTGTAAGGGTTCTTAATCCCAGGCTGCCAACTGTGGAGCTGCACAACAAACAGAACATTAACACAGCTGCAGGTTTGTGTTTTGGATCAGCTGTGAGGTCCATCGTGTATTGTGAAAAACCCGTATACGGAGGTGGTGTCAAAGTGAGGGCATTTTGGTTGGACTCATTTTAATTTCAACTCCAGACAAACAAACCAGGTTTGGAGGTTGTTCTTCATTTGGAGTTTTGAAGCTACAATGCCAAATCTGCAAAACAAGCTAGTTTAAAACATTATTTTTCATGCCTCTCAACAACGTTCTAATATAGTTATAAATATTTTGCAGAGATTTTAGAAAAGGGGGAAAAAGTGATTCTCTTGCATTTGTCAAAAAACCCTCAGCCAATAACACATTTCAGTTGGAAAGCAACAATTGGACCATATGACTGTCTGCATTTACCTGGGTTCTCCACTCATCACGCTCTCATGCATTATGCAACAGAACACCACTGGTGTGAGAGGTTCTCCGCTCAATAATATCAGAGAATGAGAAACAGCCGGCTGCTACCACTTCAACTTTAGGACAAACTACCAGAGTCCCAAAAAGAAAAACATCATTTGAAGTCACGAACAACAAAAGACGTTTGGACCTAGAAAATGGCAACTGGCGTTTAGCGATCTCTCATTTCCTCTGGTAATGGGTTCCAGTATCCGATGGACGTGGCCTGGGGATGATAACTAACTGGAGTTCCATGACAATATTTGCATAAAAAATATTAGCTTGTTTTGCAAATTTGCTATTGCAGCTTTAAAGGCAAATATAAAAGTAATGTCTGCAGACAAGTGTCACTGTAAAAATTAAAACACTGAATTTACTTGACCAACTAGCTGCTTAAATGTAAAGAGTGATACACACTGTTATCCATTGTCATGTTAAAAGTAAATGTATATTATTCTTTACATTTAAGCAGCTAGGTTTAGTGAAGCCAGGTGACATAATTTGGTTCAGTAAATCCAACATTTAATTTTTGTAGTGCATACAGTATGTTGTTGTTTATTCTCTTTACCTTGGAGCACATGCGTCTGTTCCTCCTCGTCCACACTACCCTCAGCTTGTCCGGTTGCCTTCATAAATACAACAATAAATCGAACCGTTAGCAACATTAGCTAGGCACTTTGCTCAAACAGAAAGAAAAAAAAAACCTGTGGAAAATTATCTTTTAATTAAAAACAACTATTTCTAAAGTAGATAACATCATTTTTAAATACAGCTTTTAAACAAAGTGGACATTATGAAAAACAGATGACATGGGGTCAACCACAAGGTCTTGTGACTGTCACTGCTGACAAATATTGCCTCTGAGTCAAAAACAAGCCATCCTGTGTGTTTATGCAAATAGTAACAAGACTAATTTGTCTATTTGTATTTATGGACACAACATAATCCAAGTGGTAGTAGCACACAAAAAATCCAACCCTATGTGCTTTGATGTGTGTTGGAAAAAGTAGTTTTTGTCCTTTCATTGTATTTGCACATGTGGTGGTACAGGAAGTGAAACAGGAAACAGAGGAGTCATGTGACCTGACTGAGAGGTGTTCCTCTACAGGAAGACGGAACCCTCAACCCAGAAAACGTTCATGCTTGTGTAAAATATTACACTGATCAACAAAGCTGATCACAGAAAGCTTACAAAGACACTTCCTTAAACAACAAGTTAAGATGTTTTACACAATGTGAATTCTCTCCGTTTTAAGCAAACTTATTTGACATTTATTTGTGAGCATGTGGTATATGATTTATGGTGATGGGTGTAATATCAGAAATAGCATGAGCAGGAACATCTGTAGAATAACAACATGCCATTTTACAATGCCAAATCATTGAGTAGACACAGAGGCAGCAGTAGGGAACTATGATGAATTCCCCAAAGAATGGTGATGCAAAAAAGTATAATACCACATAATTATTGCTCAGAACACAATAGTCTTTGTTTTTACATACTGGACAGCTAAACCTGCAGGACGTGATAAGATTACCTTCTTTGGTATACAGGAAACTTGCCCAGAAAACATCACATATTCTTTGGCTGTTGTGAAAACTTCCAGGAAGTAGTTGCTTGTTTTTAAAATAACTCAAGTTGTGTTTTCACTCCCTTTTATTTCTATTTGTGGTCTTTTTTTCACTCCTGAGTTCCTTTTTGTGTTCTTCCTTTCGGTTTACTCCACACTTAAAACTAACAAAAGCCATTTTTGGTCCTGCTGTTTATGGAATACTTCATTGGTCATGAGTGATGACCTGAGCTTCTTATCAAAGTACTGAAAAGCTTTGAGCAATCTTGGTAGATAAGAGAGTCCAACTGGGCTGGAGAAAACATCAAAGGTTCCAATACACGACAGACACTTTCCGTTAATGTAAGCCGGGGGACATGGTTTTCATGTAAAGGTAAAAAGAAATGCTCCGATACAACAACATAACATTTCACAGGCGGCTTTATTTGATACACCTATCAATTGCTTGGTAACACAAATGTGTAATCAGCCAATCACATGGAAGTAATGCTTTTAGGATTCTTGGGGAAAATAGCACGCTGAACTTAAAATTGGTAATCAGAATCAGGGTTGTTCCACCCAATATTAAAAATGTGTCTGTTGACATATTTCCCAGAGATGGATAAGTGGGAAAAAACATATATTGTTAACCAGCTCAGTCATTCTTTTGACCCGGTTGCACTCCTTTAGTTTAAGCTTACCATAAAACATAGTAAGTGAATGGACCCAGCTAGCACTGTGAGTAAAAAGTCCTAAAAATCCTAAAAATCATTCAGGAGTGATCCCAATTCTGCTTGGTAATCGGACTGACTACAAGTGAAAATACTTAGTAACATAAAGGAAGCACAGATGCTATTTTAGACTTGAAACTACTATATGACAAAGCACAGCTAACCTTGGCAGAAAGGTGCTAACCCGATCTAATATCGGAGCTTCTTAGCTAATAGCAGCCTGAGCTGGGTGTGAGTGGGCGTGGCCAGCTCAGGCTTGTTTTCTTACAGCAACAGAGCCCTGAAATGCCTCATACAGAAATAGTAGGGAATAAAACTGCTGAAATTGTGTAACGTGAGAGGAATTTAGTGCAAAGAACTTCATAAACATGTTTTTATAGATCATTGAAGTATTTTAACTTTAAAAAGTCACTGCTGTTAACAAGACTGGAAAGATCAGTTTAGTGAGAGTAACTGAATGTAAATCTGTGAATCTAACTTAGACCATAATAAACATTATTACCTTTTCTTGCATTTGAGAGAAAAACTTGAACTAATTATTGTGCTGGTTGTTCTGTTTAATGTCACACGTGGTTGACAACTGCCGTGGAACCCCTGCGTTCAGGGCCTAAGGAGAGGCGCTCAGAGCGGCAGAAAGACCTCCCACAACATGAGAATTCAAAATGTGTAGGCTACCAACGCAACACACCGCGTCATCGGAGCGTTACTCAGTTTTAAAACAGTAATAAACGTTTCCGTGGCGCACGCAAACCGGTTCACTCACCATTTCTTGGTGCACTCCAAAGTAAGTTCCTGATAAGAAGCCACAAACTGGAACTTGGAAGCCTTTTTACCGACCCGCTGCAGTCTCCTCCACACCGAAGTCATCACTTCTGGTGGTAAAACTTAACTTCACACTCTGAAAAATAGCAACAGAGGATAATCCAACGCTAGTGTCCGCCGGTTCTGCTCCTTATAAGGTTTTATTCTTCATCCGCAGTTGCTGCTGTTGAAACTCGCGCAAGTTGCGACTTGCGCTCATTTGCAATTACTGAGGACTCGCGCACGTATAATAAACAGAAAATGCGTCACATATTGTTTTGTTTCTCGAAGAAAATAAATAACGAACTAGGTATGTAATAGAAGGGGGGTGTAAGGAGAACGGCCCGACTCCCTCCGGCTCGCTGTCATTTACCCAAACTGGAGCTGCAGTTTCAGCTGGACGGCTTCAGGAGCTCTCCCTGTTACTGGCAGGAATCCGCATGGGAGGCTTTCTCAACTCAGCTGTTGTAACGCAGATCTGCTTCCTCTTGTGATAGTCAGACCCCCTCCTTCCTTCTTTCCTCCAGTGACAGCAGCCAGTCACAGAGAGGCAGGATATGCACAGAGTGGTTGGTATGATGCAGCAGAGGGCCATGCAAAATCCTTTATCTCGCTGCTGTGGAAGTCCTACCTGCAGACTTTGATCCTGGCTGTTCATATCATCTGGAACAACCTAATCAAGCTAAAAATATTCTGCAAACTCTTTTTTTATTATTATTGTTTTCGCAGGCTGGAAATGATGCAAATTCATTTTCATGACTCGAGTCACCTTCTTGTGCAGCTGCATCAACAAACATTACCTGAAAAAGTTGGCTTCATCCAAGTTTCCACACAAGTGTGTGTGTGTGTGTGTGTGTGTGTGTGTGTGTGTGTGTGTGTGTGTGTGTGTGTGTGTGTGTGTGTGTGTGTGTGTGTGCGCGCGTCAGGTCAAAGCACAGGGATTTTCCTCTGTGAGAGCAGCAGAGTATTTTTAGGTGGGGTAACTGGGATCATTTATGGACAGAGGCAGCTGGGTGGAGGAGTGTGGTGCAGCAGCAGGGGGAACAAATCCCTCATGACTCAGAGTTTGTCTATTATTACATTATGGGTCCTGCTCTATTGCTTTTGTCCACCGCCTGAACCAAACACACCAACAACAAGCCATGTCCTTTCATTTTCTTAAGCCGGTTGACAGTAAACATCAGGTTCTATTCACGCTTGAACAGGCAAAACTGAGTCTCATAATATTTACGAGAGCTAAAACAACAAGTGATAAGTGGTTATTTTGTGTTTGGGGTTTATCAAGTGTTCAAGGATGTTTTGTGTGATTTTTGCTAAATTTGATGGCTTGTTGTACAACGTCTCAAAATGTATCCCATTTTGTGGTTGTGGCGTTCACCTTTTATAACTTCTTGAGGAATTTTGTGTGTTTTAGGGATCATTTGGGTTTCAATCTGGTTTTTTTGCAAACTTTTCTTCCTTTTGTGGTTTAGAATAACTGTTTTAAGTCTTCGTAGACACTCAGATCTAATTCTAAGTTATTTGTCACATTTCATGATTGAGTCATTTTAAATTTGCATAATGGCTTTCTGCTGGTTTTACATCTTGTTTTGTTGTTTATATTCTCTCCCCACATTTTTAGTTAGCTTATTCTTTTTTTTCATGCTAAATCCCACATTTCATGTTTTTGGCTTATGAAATTTTTAAAGACTTGTTTATTCAATACATTTGCAGTGTTCTCTAGTTTAATACAATGCCTATGAGTCATTAAAAAAGCGATGATGGTACTGTTTTGAGATGCAAAAGTTTGCTGGTGCAGAGGTGGGCTGAAAACTGCAGGATTTCTCATTATATGCACACACTTTGCTTTTGATTGCCTAACAGAACACGTTCAGCCATGTTGCAAAATCACTTTCACCAAGACACTCTCTGCTCTCCTCACTGCAAATTTAAAAAGAAAACCTCCCTGTGGGCAGGCGTAAGCCAAGATGGGCGAGGCCATGAATGCAAAATCACAGTGTGACATCACAGTGTGAGGATTTTCATTTCCTAACATTTCACCATCTTTTTTCCATCAGAAGCTAATGCAGAAGATAGAGTAGGAGGTAATTTTCATGTTCAGTCTGCATGAAAAACCCAGAGTTATTGATTATAATCTGATATAATCATTAAAAAGCATTTTTTAGTCAACACCTTTAACATATGGTTTCTGTTAGGTTCTTTCTATAATGTGAGGTATTTCACAACTTTAGGAATCATTGTGGCAGCGCTGTCTGGTGTTCACTGAACTAACGTCCAATAAAACTTATTTATTTGACAAATAACTCACTGGAATACACCGACTTTGTTTGCAGCAAGCATGCATGCAAGCAGAAACAACAAGAAGGGAAATAAATTAGCATGAATGCTGATTTCTAAATAGGTTTGCTAAAATCTGCTGAAGTTTTGCATGACATTAATTAATCAAAATTGCCAAATTATGTCTTCATAAAGTTGAAAAATAGTCAGAATTGTTGCACAAAGGAACTAAAGGGCAAAGTTGTGTTTGGAAAAATTTAAACTCTGAGCAGTTTTGGGACAGATCTGAAGCAATTTAAATCCAGTCTTCTTGACAGGATAGTCCTGAAAGGTTAAACAGTGAAGCAAAAATATCAAAATACAATTTTACTTTTTACGCAAACATTGTTGTGACAAATGAATTGATGGAAGGTCTCTTAAATCTTCGGTTTGATGGTAAACTGTCAGTGGAGACATTTTTTCAACATGTCCACAGCTGTTCTTTATAAATAAAGTCCAGTCTGAGACAATCTCCTCAAATATCCAAACACAGCATGTGGTTCCCCCAAGGTGCTGCCTTTAGAGCAGGGGGTGGACGGAAGCAGGAGGAAAGGAGCTGTGTCGACCACGTTAAACACGCCCCCTGCTGGTCATTTAAGACAGTGCAACATTTAGAAACCTTTCTGTTTAACATAACAGCTTTATGTCAGATCAACAGGGTGGCCAGGAGTTTTATTGCTTGAAAATTGATTTCATTCATGTTTTTAAAACAAGCTTAAAAACCACTTTTTTATTTATTTGTAGTCAGATGGAATGGTGATGGTTTGGTAACAAAAACAGTTAAAAAAAGTAAAAATGTGCTTTAACATTATTACTTTAGCATTTTTTTAACATTAATATTTTTGCAATTATAAGAGGAAGTGAAAAAGAAATATATCTCATTCTGATTATTAACCAACATGAACATCTTTTGTACGTTCGTTCAGTGCAATCTTTCCATGTAGCACACTCTGTGTTTAGAATAGAATATTAGCTAATATGTAACTATTATGTTTTACAGCATTTAAGCCTCCAAATAAGACAGGTGTGTCTTAATGTTACTTTTTTTGTTTTTTGTTTACTTTGTTTGGTTTGAGGAATGATGTGTCTAAAATAAGCTGTTTCAAAAAGTTCTCATTTGTGAGATTACAAACAGGGAAATTCGTAACTAACCCCTCCAGACTGGAGGAGCAGTGGCTCTACTCCAAGCCCCTCAGAGCTTCTCATCCTATAGCAGCCTGTGCGTTGCCAGTTGCAGCTTGTTTTCCTTAAGTGCAACATGTTCTCACACCTAAGCATTGAAAGCTGATGATGGGCCAAGCATTTGTTTTGGGGCAACGCGCTGTGCCAGAGAGTCGGCTTCCGACTGCCAAGGAAAGCGGATCAATCAAAGCTGAATGTTTTTGGAAGTAGTTTTTAGTTTGTTTTAGTTTTAGCTATTTTAGGGGGATATGTGTGTGTGCAGGTGACTATTACTGTGCATAATTATTAGGCAACTTAACAAAAAACAAATATATACCCATTTCAATTATGTATTTTTACCAGTGAAACCAGTATAACATCTCCACATTCACAAATATACATTTCTGACATTCAAAAACAATTCAAAAACAAACCCGTGACCAATATAGCCACCTTTCTTTGCAAGGACACTCAAAAGCCTGCCATCCATGGATTCTGTCAGTGTTTTGATCTGTTCACCATCAACTTTGCGTGCAGCAGCAACCACAGCCTCCCAGACACTGTTCAGAGAGGTGTACCATTTTCCCTCCTTGTAAATCTCACATTTGATGATGGACCACAGGTTCTCAATGGGGTTCAGATCAGGTGAACAAGGAGGCCATGTCATTAGTTTTTCTTCTTTTATACCCTTTCTTGTCAGCCACGTTGTGGAGTACTTGGACGCGTGTGATGGAGCATTGTCCTGCATGAAAATCATGTTTTTCTTGAAGGATGCAGACTTCTTCCTGTACCACTGCTTGAAGAAGGTGTCTTCCAGAAACTGGCAGTAGGACTGGGAGTTGAGCTTGACTCCATGCTCAACCCGAAAAGGCCCCACAAACTCATCTTTGATGATACCAGCCCAAACCAGTACTCCACCTCCACCTTGCTGGCGTCTGAGTCGGACTGGAGCTCTCTGCCCTTCACCAATCCTTTATGAATAAGTTTTGTAAATAAGTTCAGCAAGTTAACTTCCACAGAGTGTTACTTTGTTACAAAGCACAAGTATTACGTTTGATATATTGTTGCATTTTTATCATTTTAATATTCTTATAGGGATCTTCTGTCCCTAAACTTGTGCATGTTGTTAGATTCCCCAGAGTTAGCTAAGTCGGAAAAATCACTTTTCTAACCAGTTGTTTTAGCATAAAACAATGGAAGGGAAGGCTTGCATTCACCTACAAAAAAACAAAAACAAACAAAAAACACTACAAAATATGTGAATTCACTTACATTGTTTTATGCTAAACTAAGAAAACCAACTGCTGCCAGATCATATTGGGCTGGTTATAAAATGCTTTTTCTGACTTGTCTAACTCTGGGGAATCTTAACAAGACACAATTTTACTGAGTGGTGGAATATTCCTTTAAGTTAAAATGTATTTGTGGAAACCACAGTTTACAAGAAAAAACTTGAATGTTAGATTTATGCTGTGACTGAGTTTGTTTGTTCTGTTGTTTTTGAGATCTGCAAAATAAATCTTATTTGCATTACTTAGAAACCCGAGTGAGTTATGGAGACAGTTCTTTGGTGTGTAATGGAGAAATAAGTTTGCATCAAATAGGCAGAGAATGAAGGGTTTAAGCTTAAGAAATTTTTTATTTTTCTTTCTTTTTTTTTGTGAGGGAGATTTATCGGCCATTATATCGGCTATCGGCCATTGTTAAAAATTTTATTCGGTATCGGTCCCAAAAAAGCATATCGGTCGGGCCCTAGTTAAAACCTACCTACCTGGTTACTCCACATATTTCATGAGCATTTTTTAAACTCAGAAGTACCCCTGAAGCAGGGACGAAATTTTGATTTCAGAAGTGGGGGGGACACAGCAGGCTTGTGCGGATTTGGGGTGGGGGTGTTATGTAAAGACCCTTTGACACGTCACATGCCCATCTCAATAATTTTTCCATCCTCTATATATATATATATATATATATATATATATATATATATATATATATATATATCAAAGTTAAAAAATGTACAACTCTATTATCATTAATATTTATTATCATTATTGAAGTGCAGTTTTGGCTGTTGACAATGGATAGGCCATTGTATTTATTGTTTTGGGTCTTTTTTTATTGTTTTTGGTGCAACATTTTCTAACAGGGAGTGAGATTCTTTTTTTTATTAAATTTTTGTTTGTTATTTTTATTCATTTAGATGTTCTGGTTCTGGACATTTCAATGTTAAATGAAGGTTTATTTGTTGCATTTTAAAGGGTGTACTTGCATTATTATGATATATTAACATTATATTAGTGGTTATTTTGGTCTAGATAATGTTGACAATGATATCGTTTATCATCAACAATTTGTTGGACAAAATATCGTCCAGCAAAATTTGTTACTTTCCCAGGCCTAGTCAAAAGTATAAAAAGTATTTATACATAAACGGTCCCTCCTGAGATCTGGCCGTTATTTCGTTTGCTGTGTTAGAGGACATGCTGAACTAATGTTTTACACATGATCATCACCCTAACATTTGTCACAATGATCAATTTTATGTCTATCGTATCTTCATTATTTCTACCTCACCTGTGAGCCTCCAGCCTCTGCTCCATCTCCTCCAGGCTCTCGTCCTCCATCTCCTACAGCCTCTCCTGCTGTACCTTCACCGGTCTCTCCTCCTGCATCTCTGTCAGTCACCTGAAAAAAAGATGCATGAACTATAAACAGTGGGAGATTTTGGAATGGAACAAACAGAAATATTTACAGGATGGTTCTAGTATAATTCACAATTATTATTAATATAATGTGTAAATTATTCATTACCAATTTGAGTGTATAAAAACATATTAAATATGTTTTTTCCCTTAAAAGTGTTTAAACAGTTGTTGCATTTCAACACACGAAAAATAAATGGAAAAAATAAGATAAATCTAATGAAAAGTGTACATCTTTGACATTAAGCTTAAAAAAATCTGTTGACGATGATGATACTGTTCATTTTTCAGAGCTTTTTAATGTGAAAATATACATTGCAATAGATAAGTTTACAATAAAGTTAAATGATAAAAGTTTTGAAGTTACACTTCTACTACTACTACTACTAGTAATAATCATGATGATAATAGTAATAATAATAATAAATAATAATAATTATAATAATACGAATAAATTGTGTCTGAGGAGTCAGTTATGTGGAGAAGATGAGTTTGTAAAAGTTAGTTTTGAGTATGTGTGTGAAGGAGGAGGTGAGTCTGAGCTTAATGCAGCGGTGTCACATGTCCAACTTACGTTTTGACTTTGAAAGAAGTCTCTTATATCCACTTTCGTTTCTTGACATGCTGCCGCCTGGCTGTGCATAACTACCAAACACTCACAAATGAACACTTATTCAAATGTTATATAATGGAAGCTGAGCTGAGCTCTGATATTACACAGCGTCTAGTTGACGATGTGACTCAGTACCGGTGTTCCCTAGCGGCTCCAAACTAGCAAAACAACGTGAGCACGTTCTGTTTACAACTTGGAGTGACAGCAGCAACAGCCAATAATACGTTAGCAAGTATCAGCAGAGCCAATAGATTAGCTTTTGGGTGGGTCTAATAGGAAACCGGTTTCCGTTTCGGTCCTAGTGCTCAATCAAATCCATTTAATGGAGCGTAATAATGTTTTTGGACGGAAAAAAGTGAAGGGGACCGAAACTGCCTTTTGAAAAAGTGGGGGGGACATGTCCCACCCGTCCCCCCCCAAAATTACGTCCCAGCCCTGAAGGACTTAGTTGTTCGAACTTTTATCAAAACTTATTTTGAACCTGAGAGGGTTGAAGATGCATGAGAAGTTTTGTTAACAAAACCTTCGTCCCCTCTGAAATCTCTTCTGCCTTTGGTTGGGGGGTGAACTAGAGCTCCCCGGAGCCAGATGTGAGGTTGGACCAGGAGACACAGCTAGACCGCTCCTGCTACGTGAACACCAGACTGGCTGTGTGCTCCCCCGGAGTTGGCCCACGGAGTTGGGAAGGATGCTGGGCTCCACCGTCACCCCTTGTCCCAGGACGGAGCCGCGAGCCCGACGCTGCCCCGGCTCGGCGCGCCAGCTTAGACCCACCTCCAGTCAGATCAGCGGTCCTGTCTCTGGTCCAATCAGCGCCTCCGTCATCTGCAGGCGGAGGGACCACGCCTACCTCTAGCAGCCCCCCTGGTAGTTGGACTATAATGTAGAAGCAGGCACTTGCTTCTACCCCTTTGATTAATTAATTAATTAGTTGCACTTGTAATTAATTACACTTGCGTCTACCCCTTTAATAATTGCAGCAGTAAGCAGGGCTCTTGTTGCTATGCACCTGTGAGGGTTTTGACATTAATGACCTATATTTATCACCTTTGTTGTTATTCTTCCGCAGACAATGCTGCTCATACGGCTGTGTGCACCCCCATAAATTATATATCAAAACGAGCGGCTTGGCCACGGGAGGTGTGCTTTTACCTTTCTAAGCAGTTTGACTTACAATGGTGAAATATTTAGCAAAAAACTTTGAAAGGTATCTAATTTAGATGCTGTGACATTTTAAATTTGCATAATATTTGCACAATGATCAATTAAATGTGCACATAATTAAGGGGTAATTAGATGGCAGGCCCTCTAAAGAAGCAGTTTTACACATGCATGAATAATATCATTATTTTGTTTTTTACCTTAATGTCACCCAAAAATTATCATTATCATTATTTTGGGTTTTTCACGCAAACATCACCTAAATATAATTTTTTTGGGTTTTTCACACAACATCAGCCAAAAATCTTTATTTGGCCTCTACAGCATGTGGCCAGTATCTTGACCTGTAATATTATTTTTTCGCGGAAGCTCTAACGGCAGCATGCACCCTCACAAATTACACATCAAAACGAGTGTCGGCCATGGGACGTGTGCCATTATGTTTCTGAGCGTTTTGTTTTACCATGGTAAAATGATTAGATATTGATATTTTTAATCCACATTTTACCAGTTAGTTAATTGTTGATATTTTGGGCTGATGCCTTCTTTTTTGGTGTTGTCTTTTTTATTACAGCACACATGGCACAATATGCATTCAGAAATGAAAAAATATAGAAAAAGCAATAAAACAACAGCCATATTCCAAAGAAAAACACAAAAATAAAACTCAGAAATGCCAAGTAAGGCCATTTTAACATGCTACAGGAAAGTCTGGCTGCTTGGAAGCGAGAAAAACAAAATAATTCTACATTCATAAGTAGCTTAGTGTTGATGAAAAGCAAACGACAAATGGTGAAGTCCTCACATGGAGTTTTTCTAGTGAATGTTACCCTCTGCAGACCAGCTCAAAGCATCTCACCTGAGCAGGTGAAACATTTGCTCCAACCCCCTCATTCTGCTGAAAGACCCGCTCAAGTGATCTGACCTTTTTAATATCACAAACTAATATTTAAAAAAAATCCTACAAGATCTTGTTGAAAATCAATTTTAAAAAAGCCCTAATTTGTTATTCCTAATGTTAAAGAAACATTTGGGGGGGGGGGGGGGGGGGTATTTTTTTCAATCATGTTTGCTTATTTTTCGTTTTCTTTGATTTTTTGCGATCATCCGGTGCTCCTGCAGCTGTGTGCAGTGAGATAAATGGCCACAAGAGGGCAGCATTGCGCTTGTGATGGTCATTTCTAAAAAGTCAGTTTCACTCTACTTGACCCCTGTGATCTCTTTTCATTTTAAACATTTTCACAACAGTTTGAATATTCTTGAAAAACATTTACATACACATAACTATAAACCTGAAAATGAAGAAATGACACAAAACCAAAGACTTGATCCACTTTAGAAACACACACACACACACACACACACACACACACACACACACACACACACACACACACACACACACACACACACACACACACACACACACACACACACACACACACACAGCTGCCAGACAGCAAAGCAGGACGCAATATCTGAGTCAGAGAATCTCCAAAGCAAGACTGCTCAGGCCGCTTTTGTTTAATAATGGAGACTTCTCTACACTTTATCTCCGCCCACATGCTCCAAAACGCACTCATGACATCACTGATATCTATTTTTTGTGCTAATTTTGGAGCCCGCCTATGTGCTCAATCACGTCTGCATTCCTAAGGCAACGCGGGCGGAGCTGAGTGGAGCCGATGCTAGTGTTTAAATGACATTAGTAAAAGTGGAGAAACATGGTTGTTGTTCAATAATAAAATTATTCCTCAAAAATACAACTTGCCTAATAATTCTGCACTGCCTGTATGACTCCAGTTTTCCCTTTCCAGAAAGAAAAGCGTCTAAATCTGTGACACGTGCAGAAGGGCACGCTTCTTATTAGGGCTGCACAATATATCGAAAAATCGTCATCGCGATAACAGGACGTGCGATAGGCCCATCGCAAAGCACGTCAAAAACGGTCATACATGTTTGGTTCAAACATTTCCATCCGTGTCATACATCAACTTTTTGTAAACCAGCTCTGTTTTTTACGCGGAAGTATTATTTGACCAATCAAATGTAGCCCTTCTGATACGCGGCCAATCAGATGGGTCCGTTCCCGTAATATGCCCGCCCCCTACGTAGACCCTTAGGATGGGTGGAATGCAACACCCGAACTGAGTTAGCGGCGCCGTTCCCTTATTCGTCATGCAGGCTCAGATTATCGAACGTACTTTGTGCTGAGGTCTCTGGAATCAGCGCTGCTTTCAAACGTGAACGTGAGTCCGCTCGGTGTCGTTAAGCAGCTGATAATAACCGGGCTGACTCCGACACGTGCTGGTGAACCAACCCACCTCCATGTAGCTAGTGTTCCACCGGGTGGTGATGTTAGCCCCAGGCTCCGGTTAGCTTCCAGCTAAAAGGCTACAGCACTCTCCTCCCAGTCCCACTGAGCTGCTTTTTAAGATCTAGGTAAACTTGTACAATTTGGGGTTAAAACCAAACGTTTTCACATATTTTCCATGTAGTTTTTTACCAGTTCCTCTTCTGAAAGGTAGACAATTGTTTTTCTCTTTCCCTCAGAAAATCTTAATATTCTCCTAGTTTGGCACAGTTCACTTCCCAATTACAGCAACAGCCTTATATCATAACCACATAAGTGGAGAAAATGCTCAATAGCAATGAGAGAATTTGCTGTTGCATTTAAGTGATGTTAACTATTATTTAACATTTAAACTTATTTTCTGATGTTTTTATTTATTCAAACAAAACTGGTAAGGGACGTTTTTCTGTATTTGGAGCATCAGAAAAAGTTTTATGGTGGAGGTGATGTTTTAAAGTCACTGAGAAACTGCATGCATGCAGTTTGTTGTTTTGCTGCTAATACAGTAGCAGGTGCAGCTGCATATTTTTTCAATAAAAATGTTATGTTGTAATGGAATTCATGCATTAGTTTTTGTTTGCTTTGAACCCAGAGCAGACATCACACGCCAGACGACATCAACACTGCATACTTTAGTATTTGTTCATTTATCGTGAGTAATATCGATATCGCAATATTAAGCACTGTTATCGAATATCACAGGTTTTCCTAATATCGTGCAGCCCTACTTCTTATCATTTCTTTCCTCAGGAGCGCCAGAGCAGCGTCCAGCCCGCCTGGTTTAGCCGTCAGCACCTCTCTGCCTCCTGCTCTGCTGCTGATTTCTGCCTGGATTCTGGTTCTTTTGCTGTGCACCTCCTGCAGGTCCCCCCCCATCAACATACAGTATATATAGGGTCCCTCCTCGAGCCGCCGCTTAAGTTCAGGATGCCGCTCAGGCTCTCGGGCAGCGGCGGAAGCCCCTCAGCTGCGTTTAGGGCCGCGGCTCTGCTCAAACTCCTGTTTATCGCGGTGGATCGGCTGTAGGAACGCCGAGCGTCCTCACCTGGTAATAAATAAATGCTGCTCTTTGTGCAGATGGGGGCATTCACCGGTGGTCCCCTAATGAGACACAATGCATTAATGTCTGCCTTCAAAACCTTCCTGATGCAGCTAATTAATCCTTATGTCAGATTAATGAAGACACTAGCCAGTTACTTAGGTGGTTTCTGAACAAAGCCTGATGGTTTAAAACGCAACAGTAATATATTTTCTGGACTGGATATAGCCGATTTGATCACTACATTTATTTATTTTTTTTCTACTAGATTTGCTCAATTTGATCAGTTCACACGTTTTTTATCTTGTTTCTGTTTAAATTAGGACATGTCATGTAGTCCAAACACAAAATGGCAGTGAAATAATTCAACAGCTTCATCACAAACACTTTATATAAGAAAAACTGTCAGTTTCCAAAAGGCTTCAGATTAGCGAGTTAAAACGAAGGATTTACATGAAAGTTGCACATTTGAGAATAAACTTTTTATTTAACCACCTATGTGCTAGCATGTAAACCGGCGCCCTCTGGTGGACAAAATGATCATCTACAGAGCAGAACTGAATTTATTCTAAGTCACATAATTAGAAAACGGATCACTAATTTTTTCAAATATTAAGTCCTAATAATGTACAGCGGGAAAGGTGTGTATGTTCTAGATTAAATATGAAAATGAAGATTCTGAGTCTCAATTTAAAATTTGAACTACAAAATGTCCTCACAGACACACTATGTTATTTACATCAAACCTTTTTTACTCATCAAACGATCAAAGACAACTAAAGAAAGTCGATCTGCTTTGACAACTGATGAATGTTTGTACTCATAATTTACAGTTTGACAAAAGCAACATACTTCTACCATCGGCACACCTACACTTTTTCAAGAGGAACTTGAGCACATTTGAATTGTGATCCAATTTCCATTTAATTTGAGCTTTAAGCAAAGAATTAGGCAGAGAGATAAAGCCGACCCAAAGTTTGTACCCTACAGCAGCCAGAACAAGAAAAGATATTCCCGTCACTCCGTAGAGTCAACCAGTCTCCTGTGGTTACTGGCTGAGCTCCTTGAGGCTGCGCAGTGAGCTGGCGCAGCTGGTGATGAGGCTGCAGAGCTGGATGCTTGCCTCAAGTGAGGATGAACTCTGTAACTGGGTAGTGGCCCAGCGAAGTTTAGTAAGAACTGCTTCCTCGGCTTCCTGCAGCACAGGTCGTAGAGCGGCGCTCTGCGGACTGACAGGGGTACGAATGGGAGCTACGCTTGGGCTGGAGACAGGAGCTGAAGGAGATGGGGCGGGAGGTGGAGGCAGGAGGGCTCTTCCTCCAGCAGCAGCGCCCTCACAGTGCTCTGGTCGGGGTTGAGGAACCGTCACCCCTGCCTGACTGCTGCTGCAGGGTGTCTCGTTGAGTTGAGAGGCTTGGGTCGGTGGAGGGGACTGAGCTGCAAGCTGCTGCTCTCTCACCTGAGACAATGCAGCCTGAGCATTCAGAGCTGGAAAACGGAACAAAGAGGTGGGACTGAAATATGAACTGGAGAGATTAAATCCTAAAGACACCACAGAGGAACCAGCTGCCCTTTTTTAGGGCCTAATGAGCTCCAAAATCAGGGGAGAGCAGACACAACTGGCGCTCACCAGGGTTATCTTTGTCGATATCAGAGTCCAGCTCCTGACACGAGACACAGTAGTTCTTCTGCTGCTTGTCCTGTAGAAGAATAGTCTGAAAACACACACACGAATACACACAATCACTTATATAGCCATAATTATGTTTTATAATATTTGTTACTACTTCAACTTCAGGACAAACTACCAGAGGCCCAAAAAGAACAAAAAAACACCACTTGAAGTCAGTCAACAAAAGATGTTTGGACCTAGAAAACAGTGACCGGTGTTTAGCGCCATCTCTTTTCCTCTGGCAATGCAGGTTCCTGTTTCCGGCCAAGGACAATCGCTGATGGGAGGGGTGAGCGTTCCTTGACAGTGTTTGAGTTTAAGCTTAGCTTGTTTTGAAGATTTGCTTTTACCTTTTTTAGTGTGTCATTACAACAAAATGATAACCGCAGTTCTCTTAAGGTAATTTGAATAAGTCAGTAAGTAAACATTTTGCAAAAATACTTTCATAAAACAAAAGATAAATTCCTTATTAATGCTTAGGCTCTGTCCTCAGCAGGGAGGCCACAGAGAGGTGCAAGATTGCTGTCAGGGTGGCACTGGCCCACCCTGGACCCACCCCAGAACCGCCTCGGGCCTGAACTCACCCCGCAAGCATCGCAGCACTCCCCCAGCATCTTGTAGCCTTTTAGAAGGTAGTCTCCCATCAGCTTGCTGATTTTATCTTGCCGTTCCCTTCGAGCTTGGATCACCTTCATCTCCGCCTCACATGGAGGTTCCCACTCAAAGTCCTCTTCATCTGCAGGTCAGCAACAACGGAGTAAATTAACTGAATCGCACCAGTGCAAAGCTACACAACCAGAAACACAGCTTTAATATTTACGCGTGGTGATTTATTTTCTCGTTGTTTGGCTGAATTTTTATCAAAAGGGGTCAGGAAATGACAAGTTAGCCAGAAATACAACGCTGTTATCGTGGAGATAACACTTTCCCCGGTGGCGATGAAAAATATTACAATAAAAATAAAAATACCGCAGAAATCACCGCTTAAATGAGTGCCAAACGACGTAAGACACTAAAACACACAGTGAAACGGCAAAGTTAGCAAGGAAATAACAGTTAAGTTCACATACCTCCATTCAAAGCCATGTTGCTTCAGTGCTACACGTTCTGCGTGATGACATCAGGCGCTGTCGTCGACTTCCTCTTCGTTCATCAAACTGAAACCATGCAGCGGGTTAGAGCGCCCCCATGTGGGGGTGATGCGCATAGACATGTAGACACCCGGCGCTGGAGAGCGTCACTGTGTCGCCGCCATATTGGATGGGTCTCCTTACTGTCCAAAGTCAATGCAGAGTGGACAAATTTGCCCGTTTTTTCCAGCCTACCATAGCTATGTGTATATAAACCATCGACATATACATGATATAAACACTAGTTGGTGAAAGCGAGAGTTGAGGGCGTAGCTAAACGGCGGCCATCTTACCCCAGACAACAGACCTCTGCTCTCAATGGTAGCAGCTGGAAGGTGAGCGATCAGCTTGATGTAAAACAATCTTTACTCGATTAAATATTAACACATTTACAAGCGATTTGCCTTGATACAAACCTTAGAACACATAGGCTTGAGATAACATACTTGCAAATGTTAAAATAAACGGTTTTGCTTTTGAAAGTGACTTAATTGTGAACCATGTGCCCCACCTATAGGCTATTTGCGTGTTATTCAGGTTGAGACCACAATAAGTAATTTATTTGGTTTTACAAAACCAATAACGATTTTACGACAGCCAATTATTTTTTGTCCAAATGGCTGTGTTTGGGGATTTATTTTTTTATTTTTTTGTATTGGCACTGGAGCCTATCTCCAGCAGTCAACGGGCATACAGGAGGGGTACACCCTGGACAGGTAGCCAGCAATATATATATATATATATATATATATATATATATATATATATATATATATATATACATACATAATTTAGCCTTAATCTATTCCTGTTCTGTGAAATAGGTTTTGTTTAGAGATGTTTCAAGATTATTTTGAGGTAAGCCCACATAAACAGAACACATATGCAAAATGTGCACCCCAAAAAATAAGACAACCAACATCCAAATTACATCGGTCAGCTAGAATGGGCCGCCAGCAATAAAATGTAACCCAGCTAATTATTTTGTATTTTCACTATTTCTCGACCTATTTATTGACTTTCTTTTATTCTGTCATGAATCGTGTGTTTGTCATGTGTTTATATACATATCTATGATTGCAACAACTGGCGTACTATTGAAAACAGATCACATGGGATTACTATGGACCTTTCTAGCCTACCTGATGGAATTTTATATCTTAATTTATTTCATCTACTTTTAATTATTATACCATACCATGTGTCTGATTTCGTGAAAAAAGCTTGATAAAATGTGATTTCAAGTTGGATAAGCACCTTCCTCAGTAGAAATGAATGCACTGGGGTGAATGGAGGCCCATCTAAGATGGCATCCGACGTTTGCTTATATATGCCTGTGGTGATGTATGTATGTATGTATGTATGTATGTATGTATGTATGTATGTATGTATGTATGTATGTATGTATGTATGTATGTATGTATGTATGTATGTATGTATGTATGTATGTATCTATCATCTATCTATCTATCTATCTATCTATCTATCTATCTATCTATCTATCTATCTATCTATCTATCTATCTATCTATCTATCTATCTATCTATCTATCTATCTATCTATCTATCTATCTATCTATCTATCTATCTATCTATCTATCTATCTATCTATCTATCTATCTATCTATCTATCTATCTATCTATCTATCTATCTATCTATCTATCTATCTATCTATCTATCTATCTATCTATCTATCTATCTATCTATCTATCTATCTATCTATCTCTATCTATCTATCTATCTATCTATCTATCTATCTATCTATCTATCTATCTATCTATCTATCTATCTATCTATCTATCTATCTATCTATCTATCTATCTATCTATCTATCTATCTATCTATCTATCTATCTATCTATCTATCTATCTATCTATCTATCTATCTATCTATCTATCTATCTATCTATCTATCTATCTATCTATCTATCTATCTATCTATCTATCTATCTATCTATCTATCTATCTATCTATCTATCTATCTATCTATCTATCTATCTATCTATCTATCTATCTATCTATCTATCTATCTATCTATCTATCTGTCTGTCTGTCTGTCTGTCTGTCTGTCTGTCTGTCTGTCTGTCTGTCTGTCTGTCTGTCTGTCTGTCTGTCCACCCGTCCACAATTAATAAGCAATGTTGCATGCATTTTATAATAATTTTTAAATAAATTTGTAATTTTATTCTGTTGTACATTTTCTTGATTATTTGTTGGAATGTTTGTTGTATGCATTAACCAGTCTGTTTTATTTAGTAAATCTTGCTCTATGTTGCTGCGTAACACGACAGTAAAACTATTCTACTCCCTGTAGAAGGTCTGGGATCTTGGATGAAATGGGCAACATACCTGTGGAGGTTTATTGTAACCAGAATGCAAAAACTACATAAAAAAAAGAAACACAAAAGTTAATTTCAAAGTATTTCATTGTTTAGTGAGATGTTTGACAGGTTCAGTAAAATTATAATAACACACTGAAAATTTCACTCAACAGGAAAGTAAGTGTGTTACTTAGTTTGAATGCACAGTGGCATTTATGGACTTCAGACTTAATCTGTTTCATCTTTTATTTATAGACAAAGGCATAGTCATGTCATTTTTGTGAGACTCATGTCAAACTGTTAAATTCAGTTTGGTAAACCAAACATTCTCTATAGCTAAAATTCAATACCTCCACTACAGAAACATAAACAAATTAAAGCTGTGAGAGGACAGAAGTTGAAGGTTTTTTATCCTTCTGTTCTGCTCTGAAGAGACGTCCTTCCTCTCCTGTTCGTTGTCCTTGACACCAGCCACACTCCTTATTCTTTCATTCTTTATCTCTGGTTGCCTTCTTGAACTTCTGAGGATGCCTTATCGATTCGCAGGACAACCTCCTCTCTAGAGAAATAAAGTATTATATTTAGAAACTATACATATACAAGATGTCTATAGTAAAGGTGCATTTTAACTAATACTTACAGCAATGTGTGGTCCTTATTCTGCTTGGTTTTAAAGGAAGAAAACAACAACAAAAACATCAGTCAAACTTCAACCTCAGTTGTTACAAACTCAACTATGTGTGGTGAAAAAGTACCTTCAGGTTTGGGGTGCATGAGGTTCAGGGGAAGCTCCACTGTGACATCACTGTGCAGGAGAATAAATCAACCAATCAGCAAAGAGGAACAACTGGCAAATAATGAGATGCAATTTAAACCACAGCAATAGATGAGGCTTACCTGGCAGTGAGGCCACCCAGCAGGCTGAAGACAAGAACAAAATTAGGATTTAATCCTGTGTGATCATTACTTATGACATACAGTTTAATGTCAGTGCAGACTCACCCTCCTCCAGCCACCATGAGGTTAATTTTAATCTTGTAGGAAACCAGAATACCCAACACCTCTTTCTCAATTTCTGTCTTCAGCCTGTGAAGGAGGAATTAGAGGGATTTAGGGGAATTAACAGATATATTCATATGAGGTGTAGAACTGTGAAACATCCTGAGTTGCATTCATAAAAGACAAAGCTAGAAATTCTAAAATATATAAAAGAGAAAAGGGCTGTGTCCAAGTAAATATTTTCTTTTCTACTCATGTATTTGTGAACTGACATGGTGGTAGAAGCCAGGTTTGTGTCCTCGTCCTTAAGCCGTCCGTCCAGAGCCAGACCTCTTTTCTCCTTGTTTTCAGACAGAGCAGGTTTGATGGTCAAGGTTTTCTCAAAAGTGCTGTTGGCCTCCACCGTCTCTCTGGACGTGATAAAACACAAAAGCAAATAAACACATCAAACCAATATATCGATCGGCTGATATATTGATCGGCAGGTATATTGATTGGCTGATATATCGATTGGCTGATATATCGGGCCAGTATTTACCATTTTTTACATATTGGCATTGCCAATATACCTCTTTAGTAGAGCTGATATCAAAACAGGCACATCCATGGGCAGCCTAGTGTTGCTGCCAAGTTTTATTTGAATATAATTTTACGTTCCTGAGAAACATCAGCTTCATAATTGCTCTAAAACATTATTGTCAGCCAACATTTCTTGTTATTTTCCTGTTTGTATATTTGTAGAAAGTGGAAAAAATTGAGATATCGGCCATGAAAATCGTCCAAAAAATCAACAGCACATATCGACCACGGGCTGACCATGCCCTCTACTTATTGTAGGCAATAGAAAAAACAATTTCAGTCGATCTGTACTTGGCATGCCTTTGGTGTCTGCTTGACATACCCAAACTCCTGGCTCAGAACGGGTTTGGTGTATTTGTCTGCTGAGTAGAGGACAATGTCGGTGGTTTGTTCCACTGAAAAAAAGAAAAAGATCATTAATAATCAGGTTGTGTGCTAGCCATAAGCAAGCTAGCAACAGAATAAGATTTGGGTAGAACGTGTATTTTCACAGAGGCACCCACCAGTGATTTTAATGTGCTTGACCGTTTTGTTGCTCTCATTGTTGATTTTGACTTTGATTGGGATAGATTCACCATGGAAGTACAGCTGTGAACAACAAAATAACCTAATTTAGTTTAAGTTATACATAAAGTGTGTGATGAGAAATGTTTGAGACTCACATCTTTCTCCATGGATGCTTCGAGGTGGACTGGTTTGTCCGACATCATGAAACTTTTGCAGACATCCGCCTTTGGCCCGGCACCCACATGGGATGGGGCGTACTGGATTTTACGAATAACTAGACGAGCGGTGTCTCTGTGTGGAGAGGTGGAGGGAAGATTAGGGAACAAAACCCAGAACTGGAAACAAAACTATGGCTAAAATGTAAAGACGGCATACTTCTTTTCAATCTTCTCATCGGGGTTGTTCTTCTCTTTGGCCAAGTAGGTTTTAACCTCAAAGTCAACACCGCAAGCCTGCAAGCAGAAATACAATTATGCCAAAGAGTCATGGTGTTGCATTGACTTACTATAACCGAAGAAAAAAAGCAGCTAAATGAGGAGACTTGCCTTCCCTTTGTCTTCGGGTCCTGGTTGCAGAGAGACTGAGCATGGCAGGTTGTTGGGAATCTGAATAGAAAAAAATGATTTGGTTGGCAAACTTAAATACTGATGTGCAAGACAGAATACATTTTAACCCATTTTTTAGGCTGTGGCATTTTAAAGGAGTTGTTCACTTGTTTAATCAATATATTTGCTGTGGTCTCTAGTATGAATTAATGCCTTGCAGGCAGTAGTCTGGGCACAAAAAAGCCCACAAACCCCTGGCTCAGCGGGACCAAGTCTGCAGCATCACAGCAGAGCTTCAGACGGCAGGTTTTGGAGTCTTACTTCCTGATATTTAGACATCTCGCCCCTGGTTGAATGACAGAAATGCGATTTTACCACTGACTTACAATATGGATATTTTATTTCTACAAATAGCACAAGCCTGGAGGAACTTCTGCTGTGTTGTGAAGTTGCTAATGCTAATGGTTTGCATAAACTAGCCGAGAAGTCCCCTGCTGATTACCGGACATTAAAACAACATCAGCCTTCCCCATCATAAATCATGATGGGTGAGTCCATGAATGCCAATTCTCAGTGTGACATAGATCTGTGAAATTAGAGTTTCACCATCTATTTACTATCAGAAGCTAATGCAGGGGATAGAAGTAGAAGACTGTTTTCATGTTCAGCTGCATGAAAAACTCAGTGACCGATTAAAATCAGAAACAAAAAGCATTTAAAAATGTTTTAGCAGTCAACTACACCTTTAAAAATGTCCAAGTCTTATATTTCAGTCTTTATTTTACCAAAATTCATCCAGTTATGATTAAACAAGTAATGTGTTCAAGTAAAACGTAAAAAAAGAAAAAAGAAAAAATAGAACATGACGCCTGGATCATCTGAGGTTTTAAATGTTTCCCGTACTTCAAAGGAGAAGGGGTACGAGTTGTCTCCCGCCTTCTTCATCAGGGTTTCGTGCATGGCACTAAGTGCAGGCTTGGTGCCGTCAGGGTAGAGCTGGACTTGATGGATCCAGATGTCCTTCCTGAAGCACAGTCCCATCACATCCAGGTCTTCACTACCATAACGGAAGGCACATGCCAGCTGTACAAAGACTGTCGACCAAAAGAGTATGTTTTATTATTTCATCACTTCTTTCTCCAGTTAGACTTTTAACTTTAGAGATCCAAAGATGTAAAGGACTCATAGAAGGAACAGGTTATTAAGATACCTTTCCTGTCACCAAAATCAGCTGGGTCCAACTTCACAACGCCATCTGGAATAAAGAATAACAGCTATAGCTATAGTCTTGACAGTGCATTTTTATGTACACAAAGTGAGTTAAAAGGAAAACATACCAACTGCTTCCACTTTAGTGATGTGGTCCACATAATCCCTCTTTCCCAGGTAGAGGGTGAGCTGTCAGAATAAGAGAGAGAGAGGGAGGGGAAGTAAAGTTTCAGACGATAAAACGATTCAAAGTGAACGTTGTGAGCTTCTAAACAAGAGAACACTGACCCCTCCATTTCCACTGGTCTTCTTAAAAACCCTGCAAACAGAAAAAGGACAAAAACCTTTATTTCTTTAATTTTGGCAAAGAAAAACAGGACTAATTTAAAAGTGCAGTGTAAGAAAGGAAATATAGAGTTAAATTAACCACGTTATGTCAATTGGTTCCAGTAAATCTAGTTGCTCATATGCAAATAGTAACATACATTTACTTTTAACATAACAATGTATAAAAATATATATTTATCTTTATATTTAATCAACTAGGTTTAGAGCAGTGGTTCTCAACCAGCGGGGCGGGAGGGCGCAAAAGACGGTGCACCCCTGTCGGAGATTCCTTGACGGAGAATACAAAGTAGATGCCATAATCAACGCACTCCCTCCTCTGTTCTGGATGCCTTGACATTAGAGGGGGGCCCTCACTGAAAATAATTGAGAATAACTAGTTCAGGGGAACCAGTTGACATAACTTAGTAAATTAAATTCATCATGACATTTCTTAGAGTGTACGTTTCTCAGCCTTTGGCAGTAGGGCAAAAGACATTTTATTCCACTTCATCCAGTTTAAGAAAAGCTAAATGTGGAGCGGCTTAGCCTTATCCTGCCCAGATTGAGAGGCTGGGTCAGGTGAGGGAGCCACAAACACTGAGACGATGTTCACAAACAGCTCAGAACCCGTGTGTCCCGTGTGAAGCTGATTACGAGTGTTAATGTCTGTGAGCATATTCTGAACAACACTCCAAGGCCTAAGCTAAAGTAAATGCCTCAGGTGTGTTTGTCACTTTTAGGAGATGACCTTTAGCTCTGAGGTAGTCCAACTTCCACATTACTCTTGGTTTCTAAGTGACCTTTCAGTAGGTTTCAATTTATTTTTAGTGGGCAATCATAATATTTCATATCCTAGAATATTGTATTATTTCATGTTGTAAAATAAATCATGTAGTTATGTATTGTATTTTGTTATATTGCATTTCATTGCATTATATAATTTCACATCTTACATAATATTGTATTGTATCGCATCACATGAAATCGTATTGAATCGTATTGTTTTGTATCATATCAAATGGTTTCAAATCGCATCGCATCAAATCGTATTGTATCGTATCGCATTGCATCAAATCATATCGTATCAAATTGCATCACATCAAATCGTATCGTATCACGTTGCATCAAATCGTATTGTATCATATCAAATTGTATCAAATCGTATCGCATTGCATCAAATCGTATCGTATCAAATCGCATCAAATCACATCGTATCAAATCGCATCACATCAAATCGTATTGTATTATATCGTACATAGTATCATATATGTATTCTATTCTACTGTATCGTATTGTCTGCTTATGCAACATAATGTATCTTTTACAATTTTACCTAAGGAAAAAACTGAGAAATTTCTAATTGCACACACTGAGCCAAGATGTGCCCAAATGGTCATTTACAAGGTCCACCTGGATTTCTATCAACTAATACCACTCCAGCTTTTCAGTACTTAACCTTTTTTTGCATGAATTTGGTTCAGCAAATATTCAGATCATATTCTGTGGCTTGCTAAATGTTTAAGACTGCATCTAGATACTTTCAAAGGATTATTAACATTATAAAGTGGATTTCTTTTTAGGCTGAACAGGTATTTTTTGTAAATTTCTGCTGTGTTCCATATTAATTTACTCTGCTCAGTGAAATAAGTGTTGCTTTTTAGAACTTTAGAGTATTCTCTAGAATCCTACCTTTTATTTTGATACCAATAACAACTCAAATAAACCTTGTAGTTCTTGACATTTACTCAATTCATTTTGAGCATGTCTTTTTCAAGCAAATCTCTGTAAAATTGCTTAGGGTTGAAGGCTTTATATTGAATCAAATAAAATCTTGAAAATTACTTCTGTTCATGATCTGTCATATCATATTGCATCATGCATCTTATTTGTAACATATTGTATTGTAATACATTGTATGCCATTTTATATAGTATTGTAACATATTATATCACATTGTGTCTCAACATATCATATATCTGACATCATTTTGTATCATATTGTAATACCTTATGTCGGATCGTATTACATTGTATTGTGTTGTATGCATAATATCACATTATAAATCAGATATTTTGTATCATAATATACGATGTAGTATTTTCTATAATATTGTATTATATTTTACTACAATATTACTTAAAATTGTATTACAGTGTAGTAAGTTACATCCTATTGTAGTGTATCGACGATATTGCAACATATTGTGTTATACTGTATTTGGTCATTTCACATTGCGTCATAATTCATTCTGGTAAAAGTGCACTTGCTGGTCATTCACATAAACATAAAGTGTGCTGTTTTGACTTTTAACCTTTAGAAAGAACCACTAAATAACAAATAAAATCAATACTTACTTTGCCATTTTGGAAGAATTTCGATGGTGTTCTGTTGGAATTAAAAGGAAAAAGAAGATTAAAACACTAACTGAGCACCTTCTGTTGGGTTTTTGGCAGCTGGATTACAGGTTCTGTTTTAGGAGTGATAAAGGTTAATCTGTTGTAATGAGATTACACCCATGGTGTTAAAGGCCACGACCAAAGCTGTAATGCTTTCTGCTCACTGCTCTCCATCCAACAAACACAGGCCTCACAATTTACAGAACACGATGCCATCATCACCATTCCTCTTACACTGATGGAATGGCTCCTGTCTCAGAGGACTATGTAAGGACAGTTAAATGCATCTGCATCTTGGTGTGATCTGTGTATTTCTGGATACGAGATACCACGTCTTAAAAGTAGCTTACTATACAGTAGCCCTAAACCCAAAATTATTTTGGTCTTCAGTTGTACGTGAAAAGTCAAAGTTGTGCTGTCAGTGTGACTTTTTTTTATCACTATCAAGGTAAATTTTATTTTTGCAAATATCAAAAATACTTTCAAAAATACATAATTGCTTGCATTCAATACACCAGTAACCCCAGATTGACGACTATTTCCAAAATAATCCCACAACGATATATAATTTTAACTCTGGAACAACTGACTGGGTTATTGAAAAATACACACAAAAAATGGTTAGGGTTTTTTTTAATTATGAGAAGATATGATCATTTTAACAGAAAATTAAGTACAGGATAATGAAGTGAAATATTTCAGGGGTTGATTATTCATGTTTGCTGGACTGATCGTTGCGCAGAAGCAACAAACAGTAACAAAAATGTGTTAATTAAACAATCCTAATTTGTTTTTCCAAATGTTTTCTCAAACTACAAATCAATTAATATTATGATTTATCTTTAAATAGTTTTAGTGTTGTCCACAAAAGGCTTGTGCCACCCATGCACAAAAACTCACCCCATTTTAACAAGTCTGGGCACACCACTATTTAAATTCAGTGCTTTAACAGTTTTATGTTCACTTAGAGATGTATTTTACATTTACTTGATGATGACTGAAATATTTTTTAGTAATAATTATCACTACCACAAATTTGACTTGTTAGATGGGTTTGAGTGCCGTTAATCTGGGAAGCATGTATGTAATTACAATAAAAAAACATCGTTTATGAAGAATTTTTGCCGAGAAGAGAGAAATCTGCAGTGAGCATTATTTAAAAACATCACTTTTCTTTTAAATTTTTTTATTATGCTTTTCAACTTAAATGATACATTATTAAAGAAGTAATATGCTAATTTGAGTAAATTATGAAAAAATGCATTAATACTTGTAACACTATTTTATATATATATATATATATATATATATATATATATATATGTGTGTGTGTGTGTGTGTGTGTGTGTGTGTACATATATATGTATGTATATATATATATGTATATATATATATATATATATATATATATATATATATATATATATATATATATATATATATATATTTAACCTGTTAGTATGAAAAGAGCATTTCAACAATTAGTTATTTAGTCGACTGTGAAGTTTAATAAAGAAAATCAGATTTCTGAGTCAAAGCAAAAATGTAACGTCTTACCTTAACTTCGTAGCTTGTGATCTTTTCAGTATCAGAGAGAGTTGAATGAGTTCCAGAGCAGTTGTTCTCCCTTTTATACCGTTTTCCTCCAGCCATCATTCAGACTTAACAGGTTCACCTGAGCTGTCGCTGACTCCTCCGAAATCCTATTAAACAATCAGTGGAAAGGGTTTTTTTTGGCTACGAAGGGTTTAAAAATGGCACCTAACTAAATCAGCAACCACCACACGGCTGCGTTTGTAACACACTGGTAATCCCTTCTCTGCTGCCACAATTTAAATAACCACACTCAGATTTAGACAACCTGATGAATTAGCATTATTACTTTAGTTGATGATGGATTTTTTTTTCCTCTGGAAAGAGTTGATTATGATTTAGAAAAATGACTAATTTAGCATGAATGGGGGGCTTAATAATAGCCCCTTTAGTCCCTATATTTATTGTGAACTGAGTCAGATCTCATATTATTAGCTGCTCTCATAATTAATTTTATTACGAAAGAAGTAAACAAACTAAGAACTATATTACTGCCAATAAGAAAACAATTAGATTATACCGAAACATAATTATCTTGGCAATAAAAGCTCAAACAGTTTAATACCTTTCATAGGCTGATATTTATTTGTTTAGAACATAGGTTTGAATGTAATTTATTTGGAGTCTTTAATGACTGATTTGGGTTAGGGTTTGGTACACGCGTAGAACACATGTTAAAGTTTATCATGGGTTTTCTCAGAAGGATAGTGCCAAATGAGTCAGCATTTAATTTAACCCTGAAATACCAAACCGACTTCAGCTCGTAGTTTTTATTCTTATGAAATGTGGTTTTATGGTCAAAGATGGAGCCATTTCAGCACAATGACAAGAAGTATGGTTGAAAGAGACGAAATACAGCTTTCAAACCAAGGAACGCTCAACTGTACAGCAATGGTGGTGGTAGCATCATGCTGTGGGTAAACAAAAGCTGAGATTGGGGGAGGGTGACAGGGAAAATACGATGGTTTGGTCCTTTCAGCCATTGTGTCTCCATACGTAGTTGGACCTTTCAGGACTTTGCTAATATGCATCAGCATATTGTGACCATTTCAGCAGTGAGTAACATCACAGATCAGCATCAAAAGGTGTTTACAGACATTAATAACATTAAAAAAGTTTTATTCTTTCCTGGATAAGATGACAGTAATGGATGGATGGATATTCTGTCAAAGTGTGTTGTAACTTTATCAATTTCAATCCATTCAGGGGGCAGGTAGAGTGGCTGTGTGACGTAAAAAGCAGCTTTTAGTGGCAAGAAGAAGCACTGATTTTTATAGTGGACTAGGAGACAACAAAACGTGTAAATTATGGCATTGTGGGAGGATTTATTTTGTGTCATCGCTCCTTATTTGCTTTTCCTTCCATTTTACTTCACCAGCAACTTTTCCAGTGTTACAAATGCCAGTTGTCTGGTGAGAGTTACAAACAATCAACACGAGTTCCCCTCAAATCTCACACAATAACTCTACGGGACCATTTCTGAGTACATACACCAGCTCAAGTACTCACTTTGTTCCTGAAATGGCCCAGAGAGTGGTCCAGGCTGAGGACACGAGCATATCGTGAAGGTTTGGTAAATTTACCCAGAAGTTCTGAGAGTGGGCCTTTTGTGGATAGAATACTACTACTACTACTAATACTTGGACAGAGTTGTGTATTTCAGCTATACAAAAACCCCAGAATATCTGAACTGGTTTCTTATTGAAAAAAAAAAAAAAAAAAAAGCTAACAATGACATAATTTCCCCAAAACTTCAACCTGACCATGCCTGGAAACTAACCAAACTCTACCTATTCTCAAAGAAGGATGGTAAATATTCAGCCAGATTTATACGAGCAGCTTGTTGATGGTTATTTAAAAAGGTGCAACTTAAAATATACATTAAACTAAATAAGTGTATGGCACAGTTATTTAGTTTGATGTTCCTTTTAAGCCATCGTGAAGCCACCCATATAAAAAACCGCTACTGTCTGTACCTTTATTATTAGTACATTTGAACCTTGGATTAGTCTGATCCCATAATTGATTCAACCTTGTGCACCCAATGCTTTTTTAAAAATTTGAGTAAGTCTGTTGTATAATCCTGTCCTACCTCAACTCAATAATGCACCCGGTGAGGGTGTGTAAGTGGTAAAGAAACATTACAGTGATGTGTGTATTTTGAGGATTCCTTGGAGCGTCGTGGTATTTCTCTGTACTCTCATCTGTCTGATGAGATTACCAGCTCCACCCCACGTAACGGCATGGATAACGGAGCTTCACTGGCAACACTGGCATAAGCTGTCTTATTTAACACTGTCTCAGGAACGTGCCAAAGATTAGATGGGATCAATGGAATTCCCTTCCACCTTTGAAACCTCACGACGCCTTCAACAAGTTCATTATAACAAGATTGTGTTTAAAAAAAAACTGCGGGGTTAATGCTTGATATAATTATTTAAAATGAAACGTGATGTGTTGGATTTGTTTTAAACAATAACAAAGAATTGATAAGAGGGAATCTATGAATAGTCCATGTTGGTGTTGGGCCAAGATGAGACCTCTGGACTACAATGATGCCCCACAAGGCAATAGGTTACTGTGTTGTACTTAAAAAGGCTTTAAGAAACCCAGAAGTGGCTGTCAGAGTGGAGTAGACACTCTAAATACAGTGTTATCAATCAGGATGCTCTTACTCTAAATAATAAATGTAGTGTTGGAAGTCATTAAATAAAAGGCTTTATTGGCTTGTGATGTGCCTCACAACCAAGGAAAGAAAAAATATTTTTGAGATAGTTAAAATAAAAAACTGTATGATTGGTAATTGAACGATTGATGGCCTTGTGACAGAAAACAGATTTTCATTCATCAGCTGAGCTTTGATTTAATGATTTAAAGTTTTATTGTCTTAACTAGTTTACCTCTTTTACCATTATGAAAAATTTGCATCAAACCACTTCTAACTTTGAAGCAGCTAAATGAAGTATTTTAATTGAAAACCTTCCATATCTATTTATACGGCCCTCCGGTTGAGGGCCTAAAAATGGCAAGGGCCCATGTTATTAAAAATAAATCACAATATGATATAGTTGTTTTAATGACATTAGCCAATAAAGAGTTTAATTTTTAAAGCTACACTTATTTCCATTAGTGCACCATCCTGCATATTTTAGAGGTTTTTCTGTTTCAGCACCTGCTTTTAAAAAGTGGGTGATTAACAGGCAGTTATAGAGCTCGAGGAGACACTGAACAGGTAATTTAACCATTAGAGGTGTGTCAGAGCAGAGAAACAGCTAAAACATGCTGGGTATGCGCTTGAGGACCAAGATTGGACTCCACTGGTGTAGATGGACACGTTTATGTTCTGAATCTTATCAATGTGCCTATTTTAGAACATTTCACTTTCTTTGACATTGAATGTGCTACCACCAGTTTACCCATTTAATTATATATTAACTAAGATAAATACAATAATGTTTATCTCTCACCAAATAGAATATTTACTAAGAAATCACATTGTAACCATAGAAACATTACTTGGTATATATGTTGTGTGTGTTGATGCGTGTTTGTGTGTGGGTGGGCTGGTGTTCGTGTATGCATGGGTCTGCTCTGTCTTCTCGATCCCCAGTGAGTCGTGGTGGATGGCTGCTTATACTGAGCCAGGATCCTCTGGAGGTTTCTTCCTGTTAAAAGGGAGTTCCCCTCTCCACTGTCACAAAATGCTTGCTTAGGATGAGGATTGCTGTAAAGTCTCCGACACTAGTCAGTGACTTGATGCAATTTGCTACGTTCCTTATATAGGAAACTTTTTACTGATTGGCTTAATGAACTGACCTGTATTGGAATGTTTATTATGTGAAGTGCCTTGAGACGACTCTTGTCGTTATTTGGCGCTATATAAATAAAACTTAAATTGAATTGAAATTGAATTGTATGCATTACAAATGAAAAAGTCACCCAATATGGATGGATGGACAAATAGATGAAGCAATGGATGGATGGATAATTGGATGTATGCACTGGTGGATAAATGAAGGGATGGATGCAAGGCCGGATTATAATAGGGGTAAACTGGGCGCAGGCCCAGGGGCCCACAGCCACAAGGGGGCCCACGCGAGCAGCAGTCTTTTTATTTTTTTGTGCAGCAGTCTTAACATTGGAGAAACAAGTTGACAAGTAATTAAAATAGCGCCCACATTTTCAAGTTAACACACATTTCTTTTGACAACAGTGGTTTCTGCATCTTTACTGTTCCCCAGCTGCTTCAGCCCTCTCCCTCCTCCCCCTGTGCAGCGGCAGCAAACTCACTGATGTGCCTGCAGCCTCTCAGAGTTCCTGCTGATCTAAACATTGAAAGAATAATTTCATTTTCTGTTCCTCACTTCTGATTATTTTCAGTGGTGTCTGTTTCTTGCAACCACCAGGTACAAAAACGAGTTTGTTTTTTATTTGACTATTTTTCTGTCCTGTCTCTGTTTATTATTTTCCTGCATCTCCTCTCAATCCTAAAGAAAACTGCCACCTGGCTTCATATTTTTTTACCTCATGAGTTACCTTTGAACAGCAGTTAAAAATGATCTACTGACTGCAAAAATGGCAGAGTGCGCGCTGTGCGCCGGTCGCACCAGTGAGGTGAAATCATGGGAGGACAAAACAGGTGATGCGCTCCGCTCCACAGCAGCGAAATGCATCAGGAACTAATAAAAGACAGAAAGCATGAAAGGATATGAGCCAATATGAAGGATCGCTTGTTAAATTTGTTTTTGAGGTGGCGACACTGAGAATGTTACTGCGGCCGTGCTCAGGACGCAGCTGTCTGGAGCGCATCAACGATCAGAGCTCTGCGCTAGGGGTTGTATCAACTAGTCGACTAGTCGACTTCACTGCTCTGTGACTTTTTACAACTTTCATAGACTAGTCGCTGTCACGTGATAATGACAGACAAGATGCAGTCCTCGGAAAAGACAGCAGGTGACGAGCCCCTGCACGTCAGGAGGCGATGCGCTGTGCCAGAGCGTCAGTATCTGACACCCGCTGTAAAACGGACATTTGACCGAATTGTGACCTTTACCCTCTTACAATTTAACCTTCCCCTCATCCCCATCCTAACCTTAACCAGCTTGCGCATGCAAAGCTCTGATCGTTGACGTGCTACAGACATCTGCGTCCTGAGCACGGCCACAGTAACATCATCAAATTGAGTGTTGCCACCTCAAAAACAAATTTAACACGCGATCGTTCATGTCGGCTCATTTCCTTTTATGTTTTCTGTATTTTATTTGTGCCTGGTGCGTTTCGCTGCTGTGGAGCGGAGCACATCACCTGTCTGGTCCTCCGGTGACGCACATCACTAGTGCGGTTGGTGCGCAGCGCACATTCCGCTGTTTTTGTGGTCGGTAGATCTTTTAGAACTGCAGTTCAAAGGTAACTCATAAGGTGAATATATATGAAGCCAGGTAGCAGTTTTTCTTTAGGATTGAGAGGAGATGCAGGAAGATAATAAACAGACAGAACAGAAAAATAGGCTAGGCACATTGTGCCCAGGGGCCCCTGCAATAATAATCTGGCCCTGGATGGATGAACCAATGGATGGATGTACTGAGCTCCAAGAAAAAGCTTTAAATGCGGATCTCTTAGGGTTAAATCTGATTCTATAGAAACCAAAAATATTCTCAGTCTGAGTAATCCGGATCTCAGTCCAAGAAGATTATTGTCTTTTTTCCAGTCTGTAAAACTTTGACTGTAACGGAATAATTAGCGGGTGAGTTATTGTACAAGACAGGCGATTTGAGGTTTTATTTAGGAGTTTTAAGTCCTGATGAACAGAGAGGTTTATGGAGCATTTATACATGTCAGACATAATCATGTTGATTTATTTGTGATTATTCCATTTTGTGTTATTGGGTTGTTTAGTTGTATCAGACATCTCAGAGCTAGTATAACAGTGGATCCAATGAAAAAAAATCCATCCAACTCTTATTAAATTTGTTTATATCAACACCTAAATGAAAATAACATTTAATGTTATTTTGATAAACGTGTAATAATAGTGCGACTATTTTAAAACAGTAAACCGCTTATGTGAGTGATGTTTTAACTGGAAGTTTTTAATTTCACTCGCGGAGAGACTAGCTCCCTTCAGCTTTGACGTCAGGTGAGCAGCGCTCCCCTCCATCCCGGTCCGCCTGCTGAGGTGCGCACTCGGCGCGCCGTTCGGCCCACCCGGACACTGCAGAGGACGGTACCGTGTCATCGCTGCAGCTGCTCGATCCCGACACCACGTCCCGCTGCATGCGGAAGTCCCGGGCCCGAAACGAAGGGGGCAGAAGTGGGAAACGCTGAGAGCCATGTCCGAGTCCAGCTCGCGCTGGGGGTTCCCCCGTCTGCGCCGGGCCGCGGTAAGCTCCGCCGGGAGGTGTGGGAGGAAGGAAGGGGCGGTGGGAGGGAGGCTGAAAGACTGCTGCAGCATCTCTTCTGTTTGATGCTGCGACACAGAGAGGATGTGATCTCAAACTACAGCTATGAAACTGCTCTAGGTTATATAGACACACTTAAGCGCTTCAGTGGTAAAAGTCTGTGTAGGACAAACCAATGACAGACCAGTGTGTTAGGACTGGAACTGCAGGTGCGGAACACCGCAGAGTATTTGTTAAAGCCACGCTGCTGTTTTTTGGTTCTTGTGTCAGATTGGCCTATAATGATGCACAGAATACGACAGTTATGGTTCCTGCCGGGGCAGTGGTTCCCAATCTGGGGTCTGTAATCCACCCAAGCGGGGCCACACATTTTGTCTGTGCTGAGGTTGTGAGGTTTTTACATTAGTAAAATCCCCAAAACATACTCAGTAGTATAATCAACACTGTCATGTCTGTATAAAGTTAGCATTTAATCATGTTTAGTGTGTGCATGTGGGTAGAAGTTGAGGGTTAGTGGGTCTTGTCTTGCACATGGGCAAGGGGCCGCCCATGGAAAAAGGGTTGGGAACTAGTCTTGGGGGTGGTGGTTGTGGGGACGGCAGGCTGGGGCCAGCTTCTCTGTTAAAGAGGCGCATTTTTAGGAAAATACTACAAACATTACTTTTCAGTATTTAGAATTTTAGTGATTAATTACGACAACAGCAATTTTGTTGCTACAACATCTTTTCAATTAGTGTATATAACTTAATATAAAACATGTATATCTGAATGCATGAATGAATGAATGAATGAATATTTTATTTGGGACAGTGCATGTTAATGAACATACATAGGGATAGCATGAATGTAAACACGCCAGATTAGCCTAGGGCTAATTTCCATCTGTAGTCCCGAGATGGTTGTCACATAAAAGTCCAGTGACGTTAACAAAGAGTTCATTGACAAGGAAATTAAGAAAATCAATGAATAAATAAAAAATAAAAAAAATACATCAATAAGACACATATATGTGATTCTAGTCACTGCGGACCCGAGGTATTTGTCACTTTGGGGTTCTCTGACATTCGGAAAGTGGTCCAGTTATAATAAAAAGTGGTCCAATGGCATCATTTAAGCGAGCAGTGATAATAAATACTGAGGGGTAAATTATAAATACATCATATATTCATTACAGTAGTAGGCACATTGGTGAGGATAGCATAGTTCACATTTTTAACATGCATTATTATAGTTTTTGTGTAAGGAGTACACACTACTAGCATACAGGAATTGCATTTGTAGTGACAATAACTTGGTTTCATGATTATGTTTTTGCACCGTGGTTACATAGCTTATTTGACCAGAGCCATTTTTTGGTTTTCGATTTTAATGTGGCGAAGGTGGAACATTTTCTAATGGATTGGGGGAGGCTGTTCCACTGGTGGCCACCCTGTACTGAGAAGACTTTCTGTCCAAATGTTGTTTATCTGAGTATCTAATTTCTGAGTTATTAATCTCAGTGACAACATGAACATGTCTGTCTAAGCAGCTCTTCAATTTTTGCTTTGGTTCCATATCTTATATTAAGCTAAATTATCACAAAAAATATGTACTAATGCTGTAATGGCCCACCTTGGACCCAGGTAAGCTTCATGTTCCATAAACTTCACTGCTCAAAATTTAAAGCAAATTCTCTCATAAAACATGAAGAGGTTTGGTCTCAGCTATCATCTAAAATACATATAACTGCTAAAATAACTTAATTTCTGAGAGAACAACTTAATGATGTTTACAAGATTATCCAGCAAATAGGATTGAGTTGAATAAAGCTGCATGTGGATGACTGCGAAACCATGTAAAGCAGCTGATTTGCAGCAGCCATTCAAAGGTAATGAGTCAGGCTGTTTTTGCAAAACAGTAGTTAAATAAAATATGATAGACATGGAAGACTGTAAATAATGTAATTCAGGTGAAGGATTAACCAAACGTTTGTTAAACAGAATTATCACCTAACAAAGACACATTGCTTCAGAACTGCAGAGATGAAGCAAATCTTTACTACACATCTTGACATTTTTGTTGCATTGATTAAAAATGTATGTTTTTTGCTCCATTTGTTCACACATTAGACGTGATTCTTGTACGTGCACAGTGTCATTGTTTTTATGATGTAGACACAAATCAACATGCAGACTTTCAATGATAATTCAAAAACAAGAATTTACTCAGGGACTCTGGCCTTTCACATTTGGAACATGTAAAACTGTTAAAGAAGGAAGAGCTGAGTGTTGGACCTGTCGAAGTGCTACAGATGCCAAAAGATTCACCAGACTGAAGGGTGCTGATGCTTTGTGATCTCTTCTGACTGACAGTCTGACCCCTCTGGTCCCATCACTCTGCCAGAGCAGCAGGATAAAGAGCAATCCACTAAAGCTCAGCTGAAAACAGAAGCTCCCAAGGAACTTTTTTCTATCTAACTTGTTTTAAAAAAGCTGATAAAAAATAAAAATAAAAACTTGCAACATCCTGAAAAGTCCTTCCCATTGTTGCCATTTTCACCCAATTTACAGTACTGAAGCAGATAAAAAATAGTTTTATTACATATTTGGTATTTTTAAAATTATATTTCAGGTGTCAAATCACTCAAGGACATTGTTGCTATTGAATTATATGTGCACATTTCAACTACTAAAGCAAACAGTGATTAGGTCTTGATTTTTGCCTGCAGGGCAGAAACCAGAACGACACACTTTAAACATAACTTTATGTGTTGATTGTGAAAAAGATCAGAACTAAGGAATATAAGTTTTTATTGTCCAATTTTAGACCTCTTTTCCTGGCAATCTTCATCTGGTCTTGGTGCTCCGCCCCACTGGCTTGTTGAGCTCCGCCCCCAGCCCATCCTCCAGCACTGACCTTGGATTTCGCTTCAGCCAGGATGACTTCCTGCTAAAGATGCCAGTGAGAGAGGAGTAAAAAATGCATGTTAAGATGTTAGGATCATCTCGTTACCTGAAATAGTTACCCTGCGTCGTTTGTAGGTGGTGATGCTGCGGTCAGTTGGTGATCTCCTGCGCTACATCGATGAAAACCATCTGGCATCAGACTTTACTGCTAAAGTTGAATACTGCCAGAGCGACTGGGTCCTCCTCCGCTCGGTATGCACTCCTGAGCCAACGCAGATCTGTTGAAAGAAGAAATAAAAAAGGTTCTCCCAAATGAGTTTTAACCTATTTTTTTGTGTTTGGTGAACAACGTGTTTACAGTCTATTGAGACGTTTGCAGTGACAGTGAAGGAGATTGCTCAGCTTTTGCAAAGTTTTGGCTCGGAGCTGTCTGAGACTGAACTTCCAGATGAAGCGAATGCCATAGAATTCCTGGTGCACTCCCACACACACCGATACAGACAGATGAAGGTTGGTGCTTGTTCTCCATCTGCCCTCACTTCCCTGTTTTCCTCTCCCACTCTCCTTTTTGTTCTTAGTCTCTCTGATACTTTCCATTTGCTCTAGTTTAGTGTGTTTCATGGTTTTGTGGGCCTTTTGTCATTTTGTCAGGATGATATCCGTGGAGTTCTAAAAGAAGGACGCCTGCTGTCGTCAAACCTGGAAACAGTCAAAGCTGCGAAGAGGGAGGCTGAAGAAGAGAGAGAGATACAAGCGGACATGGATACAGTTCGGAGGTGGATAAAGTCCAGCCTTTAAAAGCGATAGACACAATCGTATTTTTTAATCATGTCTGGACTTTGTTTCTGTGTGTTCAAGGCTTCTAGCACAGCTAAGAGACATGGAGGAGGCTTTTGATGGTTTCTTCGAAAAACACCACCTGAAGCTGCAGCAGTACCTCCAGCTGCTGCACTATGAAACCAGCTTCCAGCAGGTGTGATAAGTGGTGTCTTCCCGTCAGATTATCTTTGGTTCTGCCTTTTGATTTACCTGGTTGTTTGTGTAGATGTACGAGGTGCTGGAGCATCTATCTGATCGAGAGAAGGAGATCGCCTCGGTGGGAACAACGGTGGTCCAGACAGAGCAGCTCCTTAAAGACCTGGAAACCCTGGATAAACACGCTCAGGTCACACCTCTCTGACACCTGATGTCATTTATTGTGATTCACTCGTGTTCTTCAGTTCTAGAAGCAATACTTGGAAAGTTTGTTGCTTCCTGATTTTAGGGATTCCATTCTTTCGTTGCCTTGTACTTTTTATCCCACATTCTTTGAATCAGGCCTTGGAGCTAAAAGAGAGCTTACACAAATGTTTTTGTAGATTTACTGTGGTCTCTAGTATGAATGAATGTATTGCGAGTCGAGTCGGGGGGTGGGGATGGGGGGTGCGGTCTATTACTGCATCAGTGCCGCTCTCTCAGTCTGCCAGGCGACGCCTCTTTCAGAAGCGTTTTCCTAACAGGAAGTGTGGATGACATACATCTCCACCCCTGCGTTGACCCTCACTTTAACCACAAGTTCAGCTCAGCTACGCCATTGGGCCTTCCAAGTACCTACCCCTGATCAGGTATTCAGAAAGTTCCTGAAAACGGCCGTTCGGCTTGCCCGGTCAAGTGGAGACACACACATATCGGGAAGTTCCTGTAAATTTACCCCAAAGTTCCGATAATGGGAACGCACCTGTTGTCCTTAATTCTGAATGGATGCAAAAGCTAAAGGCTGCTCACCACAGGGTTAGTTATAAAATAAATCACTGCCTACTTTCATTTTATAGTGATGAATTAAAAAAAATGGTGATCTTTGCTCGTCTTTCAGTCTTACATTAGTGATTACATATCGCTCTGTGGTTTATTGCAAGACAAACCAGATGCAGCAGTAGCTAGCTGTAGCAGTTCTGATGCAACCCAAAGCACTTCTTGCAGGAACGTCACAACTTATCTGCTTAAACAACTCCTTAACAAAAAATATCAGAGGTGTTAAAGATTCTGTTACAGTGACTCTGTACAGTCTGCTGAGTTTCAGTAGATAGAAAACATTTAAATAATTGGAATCATGAACTAAACTCAATGCGCTGTTTAGGCCTTGAGATGACTTGTTGTGAATTGGCGGTTTATAAATCAACTGAAGTTAAATTAAAAGTTAAATTTAGTCTTCAAGAACTGCTTTATATCAACTTTTGTGCCAACACTGTTTGAACTAGCTGTTAGCTTTTCAATCTGGTCAGAACTCTCACAAATACTCCTAAGCGTCGTCATTTTGGCAATATTAAAACGGCTTTCAGTGTCTTTCAGAATTCAGTGTAAGCTCATTCTATTTACATTTAAGCGTATCCATGGCTTAGCCTACTCTTATTTATCCAACAAGATATCTCTATGCCGGCAGACATGAACAACAAGGTCCTCTGACAAGCCTTTCCTGGAACTCCCTTGGTCCGGGTATCAGCAATGGGTTAATTGCACTTTCTCAGTGACAGCCCTCTATGCTTTTGAATAAGCTTCCCACAGACCTGCGTCTTACTCTTGACTTGTGCCATTTCAAAAGTAAACAAAAAACTAGAGGTGTCTGATACTATTGGCCTACTTTTAATGTCGGCTGATATCAACATTATAATTTAATATTGGAAATATCGGTTTTTAGTCTTTTAATGACACAACCTTTACTTACCACACACATTATACACCAAACTCTTCAGCTACTTCTCCTCAAAATGTCAAAGTATAACAGATCTGAGGTAAAAAAAGGGATATTTTAGTCAATTTGGCACAACTTGTGAAGTTGAACTTTGCCTTGTGTGGTGAACATACGCTGTCCTCACAACAGGAAGCTATGTGCAGCTAGCCAGCTAACAAACAACTAAAACAAGAACCTTCTGCAAAATCTTGCTTTTCTTATCGTAACATCTTTATAAATGTTTTGTCGCTATAGCTGCAATACAAGGAAAAAAAGAAGACGCCATTTTTACTAAACAATGCCATCAACGCTGTGGCAGCATCAAGGAGCCTTATTTATAAGTGGTCAGACCGTGGTGGTAATGAGGCACAGTCATGTCCTTTTTATAAAAGATTACGCGATGGCGGCATAAAGGGGTATGGGGGCGGTCCCTGCGCTGCCACAGACTTCCGTTTATCTTGGACACATCTTGCTTTTATTGCGATTGAAGCCACGATCATTATGTTTTTTATTTTGACAAGCCGCTCCTAAAGGTGTCTGTCCCCGTGAGTCCCCGACTGCAGTCTTTGGTGATCTGAGCTCCATCTCTAACAGAGAGAAACTCATGGAGTGCTGCATTGCTTTAGTTTAGCATTTCAGCTGCTTCTGTGTACAAAGTGAAACTTTCATTTTCAGTATAGTTGCCCGTCGGAGCTCGACAGTAACTCCACACGCAATCTTTGGGGCAGCAATAGCTCAACAGGTTGAGCGGATTGTTCAGTAATCGGAAGGTTGCAGGTTCGATCCCGGCTCCGGACAGAGAATTCTGCTGTTGTTGTGCTGGTGATGGTCGGAGGGACCGGTGGCGTCTGTGCTCGGCAGCCTCGCCTTCATCAGTGCTCCCCAGAGCAGCTGTGGCTACATCGTAGCTCATCACCATCAGTGTGTGAATGTGTGTGTGAATGGATGAATGATACACTGTAGTGTAAAGCGCTTTGGAGTCCTTACTCTGAGAGCCGCTACACAAGCGCGGATCATTTAATCATGACACCTCCCTCTGTTTCTCAAAGGCACAATCACCATTTACAAAACAGACAATTACTGCAACAGTTATTGCACATAATGCTGATTTGCCGGCACAGTGTGTCTTTTAAAAAGGGAAGACCCAATACATTAAATAATATTAAAAAAAAATTTTAACATTTGATTGGTAATGATAATATAACAATTATTAACTTTCATATTAAATTTATCAAGCTATTCGATAATACAACAATAATTATACCAAACAAAAATCCCACTTGACACTTAAGTACATAAATAATCCATGAGCAGGCAGAAAACCCTTGAAAGATTTAAGACTGCAGATTGTTTTGGAAAATGCTAATCTTGCTAACGAGATGCAGCTACTACAAACTTAGAAATGTATGTATCACATACGATACAGTGGGCCCTATAGGGTTAACTGATACACATCTTAGCATCACACTAAGGGATGCTGAGATTCAGCTGCGGTTGGAGGCAAAATAAATATGGCACTTTTCCTATTACCAACTTCCATTGAAGTAGTTGTCATTTTGCACAAATAAAGCTTAAAATTTAAGCATTCATGATAGGAAATATGTGATATTAGTGACCTAATATGTTTTAGTTTTTCTTTTAGTGGCTAAAAAGTGGTAGTCGTAACATAAATAAATTAAAGGAGAAAAAGTTGCAACAACGCCGCCCCGGGTTAACCCCCCAGAGAAGTGTAGAAGAAGGCCTGTAGGTTCAATGATCACAATGGGAACAGATGGTGTCTTTCCAATAAAACAAATCCTTGTTAAAATATCTAAGCTAAAAGCATACAGATGAAGTTAAGTGCTCAGAGTCCAGTTATCACCAGTCAGTCCACAAGAATTAACCACACTGGCCTAGGGCCAACAAATACTAAATAAAGTTAAACACACAAAAACTAAACACACAAAACACACCAAAGAATAATAATGAAAACATACAAAAAGACTAACTAAATCAGGATAATTCCTTTAACCCTGTGGGTGTTCTGGTGGTTGCCTCGGCAACCAGGCGTCTGACACCCAACATCTAATTAAAACAAACCAATGCAGACGCAACAGCAGTGAGGCAGCCCCCTGGGCACACCACCGGCTCTGGAGACGGGATTGGTCGTGGCGGGATGGTGAGATGGAGCAGCAGGAGGGTCGGTGCACCGCCGCCGCCGTCAGGCGCTCCACTGATCTATGTGGTACCGCTGCGGGCAACGCCGGATGAAAGAGCGGCTAATGCCACACAGGCAACACAGGAGGGAGAGTACTTACAATTGCAGCTTGCAGTTGGAGTCTCAACCCACACTAGCACCTGAGGTGCCACACAAGAGCTTTACTGCTGGAGAAGCAGGCAGCTGCCTTTTATTGGATGGCTCGCCCCCCCTGCTATCCGTCCAATGCGAGCCGCCTGAGTCTTTACTGGGATGGGACCAGACCGGATCCATCTGTCCCATCACATTCTATTATAAGAGGAGTTCACAGCATTTATCAGTATGGGTTTATATTGGTATCAGAAATTAAAAGCCAGACAGTATCGGTTTATTGGATGTCAGTAAAAAATATCAATGATTGCTACACAAAACGTACGTTTTCAGACAAGCTTATATCGATAACATTTTTTTCGACCCTGATCTTCAAACAGGTTTTGTCATCTAATAATTTTGATATGCTGATATGTTTTTTTTACTGTTTTTATTTTGTGAAACGATGAAATAAGATGCAAAGTAAAACTTTCACTGATGTTTGTGTGAATCAGGAGGAGATGTCTCGTGCCCAGGTGGTGATCCTGCACGGTCACCAGCTGGCTGCCAACCACCACTACGCCCTGGCACTGATCGTCCAGCGCTGCAATGAGCTGCGGCATCTCTGTGATGTTCTCAGTACCGCCATGCGCTCCAAGAGAGCCTCCCTGACACGATCACGAGACCTGATGCTTCGCCTCGAGGAGGTAAAATTTCTTAAACTTTGCACATTTAAACTTGATTTTAAATATTTTATTTATCTGTTTGCTTCCATAGACACTGCATAAGAATCCCGTTCTAAAAAAATATCTGACATTATTCGTGTGTTTAGTAACATTTTCTTTTTGATCAGGCACTCCGCTGGTGTGACGAGGCCGCATATCTGCTCGCCAGTCAGATGGTGGACAAGTTTCAAACCAGAGAAGGAGCTCAAGAGGCTCTGCAGTACCTGAGCAGTCATCAGGAGAGGGCGCCATCTGCACTGAGCAGTCAGGACCATCTGAGCCTGGAGTTTGAAGCCATCCTCACGCCTCAGCTGCATGTAAACTGAGTGATGTTTCCACAATACAATCAAAAAAAATCTCACACCCCAACTCAGGTCACAGGGTTTCTTGTTGTCTGTGCAGTCCCAGATTACCATGGTAACAGAGAAGCTGAGCACAGTCCAGTCAATGATAAGAAACAGAGAGCAGTGTCTGAAGAAGCTGGCGGATGTGCAGGTTCGACCTATACAGCTGGTGGCTCCGCGGCCTGAGCCGGACCAGACCTTAATACGCTGCAAGTCACCTCTATTCTCTCCTAAACATGGTACAATCCACATCTTCTCACTTTTATTTATCTGGCAGTATTTAGTCTTTTCACAACATTTCCTGTTTGCCTATTTCTGTGACACTCTGCAGGTGTAGACTTTAATGTCTTGAACTCAAAGTTCTCGTTTGACCTGCTTCCTGGCAAAAGAGCTGCAAGAAGGAACAACAGCCAACGCAAGGTGTGTGCATGCGTGCGTGCATGCATGCATGTGTGTGTGTGTGTGTGTGTGTAAATCTATCACCCATGTGTAGCTCCTGTCCCCTTGGACCAGGACCTTTGCATGTAAATTTCATCCTTAACATTTTAAATCCCAACACAACATGATTGCATGCAGCTGAGTGCACAAGCTGACATGTTTTATGCGTTGTTCAGATTGAAGTAATGCACGATTACCAAGGCAACCGCAGCTGTCTGTACGGTCCCAACCCTGAGACGGATTCAGAAGCTGAGGACAATCCAGAGCAGGTCACACGGTGAGCAGTTTTATCTTCCATCAGAGCCGGTCCTTGACCTCAATCCCGACTCCTGTAGTCTGATCTTGCACAGCTGCATGTGTGTGCATATATAGAAATCCCAATTTATTTCACTTGTGACTTTTTGTAAAGATTCATTTTTATATTTTAGTCACATTATAAAGGAACTAATAGCCACAGAGAGGATTTACGTGGACGAGCTGCTCTCTGTCCTACTGGTGAGCTCTGCTATTTGTGCAGCAGCATATAAACTGAGAGAAAATCAGACTGTTAAATCTAAATATTTTGTATTTGTTGTTTTTGTATCCCCTCGTGAATCAGGGCTACAGGGCAGAAATGGAGGACCCCTCCATGGCTAATCTTCTTCCCTCAGCTCTCCGCAGCCAGAAAGATGTTCTGTTTGGGAACATGCCAGAGATTTACCAGTTCCACAGCAGGCTAGTTGCACACACACGCACACATTCAAGCTGTCGCCAACACATGTCTGTCTTGCTCTTTTTTATTCTAGTCTAATTCCCATTTCTTTTTTCTGTTGGATTCTCTGTTTAGGATCTTCTTCCGAGATCTTCAGAGTTGCTTGGAGACACCAGAGAGGGTGGGGGCTTGCTTTCTACAACGGGTAGGCAAACAAAAAGTGTAACATGAAGACTTTATTCAATATAAAACAAAACATAACATATAATAAGTTTCTGTTTGTGCATCTGAGCAGAAGGAAAAGTTCCAGGTGTACGAACGCTACTGCCAAAACAAGCCTTGCTCTGAGTTGCTATGGCGACAGTGCGCTGAATCACCTTTCTTTCAGGTAATTGCACATTTACTATATGATAACCTGATATAATTCTGTGTAAGGGTGTGTTTCCATTGGTTTATTCTGAATTTTACGGAGCACAATGTGTAACAAAAAACGAAAAAGGGATTTAATTCATTGGTTTTTTGACACCACCCTCTGCAGGAGTGCCAGAAAAAACTGGACCACAAGTTGGGTCTCGATTCCTATCTCCTGAAACCAATCCAACGCCTCACCAAGTACCAGCTGCTGCTTAAGGTCTGGTACATGGAGAGAAATGCAGCTTAGAGTGGTTACAATCACCATTATGCAGGAGGGTTCAATATTAAATGTCCTTCACTGGAGGAAATCATTTTTACAGAGGATTAGTGCTCACTCTCTCATTTGCTGTTCAGCTTAATCCTGCAGGATTAGAACCAAAAACAAAAATAACAATTAAATGTTATCCTTTATTGTGTCTATCTAGAGATTTTGTGTCATGTTTGTGGCACAAAAAGTGAACAAATGCCAAACTAATCCACTTGTTTTATTGCCTGTTGCAAATACCAAGCATGCCTGTTATAGGTTTTATTACTCACCTTGAACTACCTTGTATAGTAAATTATTATTATTATTATTATTATTATTATTATTATTATTATTATTATTATTATTATTATTATTATTATTCATTTTTATAAAAAAGAAGCACTGATGAAGAAATGGTGGCACAAACGTTTAGCAGATGATTTGAAACAAACTCAGGCAAGCTGACTGCAGTTAGGCTCAATTTATTCAATTTGCAGAGTAGCAGACAAACTGTTTGACAAACCGGTGGTGATTTTTTTAGCTTCGTAGATTAGATCATGCAGGACGTGCTGACATGTCGTCCTGTGCATCTGTGTTTGCTCAGGAGCTTTTGAAGCACTGTGTGGAGGAGCATTATCGCTGTGAGCTGCAGGAGGCTCTTGAATCCATGCTGGAACTGTTAAAGTCAGTAAACGACTCCATGCATCAGATAGCCATCACTGGATATCAGGTATCAGCCGGTAAAAAAAAAAAAATACAGATTAAAACATACATTGGGGCAAAAACGTATTTTGCAAACACAAATTGTGCACTTAAAAAGATGAGAGAGGTCTGCACTTCTCATCAGAGGTACACAACAGTCTCTCTGCAACTGTGAGACACAGAATATAAAAATCCAGCAAATCACATCGTCTGATTTTTAAAAGATTTTCTTTTTGTATAATAGTGCAGAAAATAAGTATTTTACACCTACAAAAATCTAGTCCTCATAGACCCATTACTTGTTCTTTAAGAAGCTGTTCTATCCTCCACTCATAACCAGTATTAATGACACATGTTTGGAACTTGTTATCTGCATAAAAGTCACGTGTCCATTCCTTCAAACAGTCAGATTCTAACCTCCACCAAGACCAAGACCAGAGGGCTGTCAAACGAACAAGATTGTACACCTGCACAAGCCTGGGATGAGCCAGTCTGCAGTAGCCAAGCAGGTCGGTGAGAAAAGATCATGTGTTGGAGCAGTTGTTAGAAAATAGAATAAATACAACATCAGCGACAACATCCCCTCGACCTGGGGATCCATGCAAGATCTCACCTCATGGGATACAAGTGATCTTGGAACTGTGAGGAATCCGCTCAGAACTACATGGGGCAACTGGTCAATGGCGAGAGCTGGGTCCACAGTAACAAAGGTTACTACTGGTAACACACTCCGTCGTCAAGGATTAAAATCCTGCAGTAGGGCTGGACGATAATTCAATAGTTCAATGTATCTACCGATAGACATGTGATGCGATAAAAAAAAAAAGAGTCAATAAAATTTCTAATAAAAGGTTTCCTTTTTTCATTATAACCTATCTGGTAGCAGCATACTAGACTGGGGCACGCTACGTCACCAGGCCCTCTCCTCTCAAGCCATAACAGAGCATGAGGCAGCAAGGGGTCACAGCGAGAAGAGGCGGAGAAAAAAAAACTAAAATACCAAAAAGAAAATGGCGAGGGCTGCACATAAAATATATCTTCTACAATTTTTAAATATTTTTCAACAATTATCGATTATCGATCAATATAACAATTTTTTTTATCGATACACTTTTTTTGTATATCGTCCAGCCCTATCCTGCAGCACTCGAAAATTACCTCTGCTTAAGCCAGCACATGACCGGGCACGTCTTTAGCCAGAGACCTTCTAAACGATCTGGAGGAGGATCGGCAGAGTTTTGTGTGGTTGAATGAGACCATGTAGGTCTGGTATAAATGACACTTACCGTGTTTGGAGGAGAACTAATGCTGAGAAGCTTGGGAGTGGAAACGTTTTGCTTTGGGGCTGCTTTTCTGCAAATGGGACGGGGAGAAATAAAGCATAAATGGAGTATTATGAGATTTTGGGTAAAACCTTCTTCCATTAGTGAGAGCATTGGAGTTGAAATCTGGCTGGATCTTCCAGCACGAAAATGATCCCAAACACACTGCCAGGCCAAAAAAGGAGTGGCCATGTAAAAAACATTTAAACTTTCTGGAGTGGCTTAGCCAGCCTCCAGACCTCAATCCAACAGATAATCTATCTAGGGCGTTAAAAGTCTGTGTTGCCCAGTGAGAGCCTCAGAACATCACAGCTCTAAAGGAGATCTGCATGGAAGAACGGGCCAAAATACCAGCTACAGTGTGTGCAGACCTGGTGAAATCCTACTGGAAATGTTTGACCCCTTTCATTGTCACCCAAGTCTACATTACGAAGTATTGAGGTGAACTTTTGTTATTGACAAAATACTTAATTATGCACCGTTATACAAATAAATTCTTTAAAATTCTGTCTCTCACAGTTGAAGTGCACCTATGAAAACTACAAATCTCCCTCATTCTTTTAAATGGGGAAACTTGCACAATTGGTGCCTGCCAAATACGTTTTGCTCCACTGTATTTTTGATATATTATTGCATTCTTTGCTTTTTTCTTCTAGTGATGAACATGTTGCTGGTGAAAACGGTTCTGTTTCTGTCTTTGGCTCAGGGGGATCTTAGCCAGCTAGGCCGTGTAATAATGCAAGGGAGCTTCAGCGTGTGGATCAGTCATAAACGGGCAGCTGTGCGAATGAAGGAGCTGGCCAGATTCAAACCCATGCAGCGACATCTCTTCCTGTATGAGCATGCAATTCTCTTCTGCAAGAGAAGGGACGAGGACAACCATGACAGGACGCCCTTCTACAGCTTCAAATCCTGCCTCAGAGTAACAATGCATCGTAGACCCACACTTGGCTGAATTTATCGAGTTTGCTATCTGAAAAGATTATGCTCAAGGCATTTAAAACACTTAAAAATCTACAAGGAAATGTGTCTAACAGTTGTTTTTCTGTAGATGAGTGCAGTTGGAATCACAGAAACTATAAAAGGAGATGTGAAGAAATTTGAAATCAGTTACAGTGGCAGAGAAGTGGTGTACCTGATTCAGGTATGAATGACTTTGCTAGATCTTTAGTGTGTTGTAGTTTGTGCTTGTCTGTAATTGTGTGTATGGTTGTTTTTCTAGGCTCCCACAGTGGAAGCCAAAGTCGCCTGGATGACAGAGATTCAAAAGATTCTCACCAACCAGCCGAGACTGCATCAAGGTTTCTGTTCCTTAAGTTCTTGACTTTAGTTTTTTCCTCTGAAATGTCAGCTTTTTGTCTTTTGTACAAATCTCATGGCATACCTGCAGCTTTTTAAATTTTAGCCATATTTTGCACTTTACAATTTAGTTTTATCTTTTACTTAGTTATACTTGTATTTTCAATCCTTTGAAGCAACTTTTAATATGCTTCCTGCTTTTCCGTCCTACTGGTTTAAAACCAAATTACAGCTATCATAAACAAACAGCCTGCTATAACTAGTGCTAACAATGAGCTAATGCTAACACCAACTAACTGATATTAAATAAGCCATAGAGTAAAAAGATCCACCCTTATTATTGTTGTATTATTACTCACTATAGCAACTAAACCAGGTCACCATCATGCTGTGATTTTGTAGCCTCCTTCAGGCCCCTGAAACAAGCGTAGACTTTGCCGATATTGCCTCTGGTTTTAGATTGTTGCTTCGCCTCCAGAGACACTAATCTCATAATTTTACTTCTAGACTCTGACATGATGCCAACAAAAAATCTAAATTCTTTTTCTTCTTCTTGTGCTTTTTATCCAAGGTCGACAAACTGAAAAAGCTTACTACTAGCCTTTATTTTAGCCACTTGCACAGTAATCAGCCGTTGCCATAAAGCAGGTAGAATCCTCCCGCTAGTGTTCCTACCCGAACCACAAAAGCTGCTTTAGCAAATCTACAGAACAAGCTAGGTTTTCAACGCTAATGGACAATGGACAACACCACCCCTCAGGTATCTTTACAGAGACACTTCTGCCAGAACTGGAACGTGCATTGCCAAAGGAAACAAGAAAGTGCAAAACACCAGTTGCCATTTTGTTGTCCGTGACCTCAAATGGTGATTGTTTTTGGGACTCTAGTAGTTTGTACTAAAGTTGAAGTGGTAGAAGCCGGCTGTTTCTCCTTCTCTGATATTATTGAGCCGAAAAACCTCTCACACCAGTGGTGTTCTGCTGCTAAATGCACACATAAATGGAGGACTCAGGGAAGTTTGGCAGTTTGTTGAGACACATAACTGGATGGTCCGATAGATGCTTTTGGTTTGAAACGTGTTACGCGTCATTCGACAAATGCGAGAGAACCACCTTATGAAATATTTTTGTTAGTTTTTTATCTGCACATTATATTTATAGCTATACTATGTTAAAACTTTAAGATGCATGAAAAAAGTAACAGCTTTAAGAGAAGTTTCTGGTCAGCAGAGGGCTAGAATGTTGAAGTTGCTCAAGTTTATGGCTCAAGATCCACTAAAACCAGTGTGAAAGCAATGGCTTTCCATTTTTGTTAAGGATGAACTTCTTTTTGTTAAGGATAAACTTCTCTTATCTTTTTCTCAGATGAGGCTCCTTCCCTTCCTGCTTCAGACAACCTCCTCTCTGACAGGTGATTTCCTTCATTTGCATATCTATAAATCTAATAAACAGTAATGAGCTCCAAAATGTTAAGATTTTATAAGTCAACACCACTAAAAACGTTCTACTCTAAATTAAGTCAACTTTTTTCATGAGCTCTGATTGTTTCCCACATCACGACAATCCAAACACCTCGTTGAGTCAATTATCTGTTACTCTGATGCTCATTTATTGAAAGTACCACCTCCCGAGGATGAAGGCAACAAAACAACATCACAGGGTGTTTGTGGGTGTGGGCCTGCTGAGTTATTGTGGTAGATGACAGTGATTTGCATGTCAGCATGCTTGATGAATGTTTGAGACTCGTGAGTGTCACAAAACATAACATGGCTCTTATTCATTGTGCATGGGTTCATCATTTTAAATATTTATTAATATTTCATTAAATCATCAAAATCAGTGCCTGATGTTGTTTATTGTGGTGTGACAAAGACCTCTTTTGTAGAATGAAGTTAGTGTGACAGCTTCTTTCATTATTGTGATCATAGTCGCTGATGTTTTGATTGATGTTATTATCAAAGACCTGAGAGCCCAAACAATTAAATTAAGTATGTTTGAGACCAGCTAACAGGCAAAAGAAAAAAATGCAGGTAAATGAACAGGGAGTTTATAAATATGTACAAAAAGTCTAAAAATTCTAAGAGATAGGCTGGTTTAAAAAGGAAAGGTGCCACGTCTGGGTGGCAATTTCTTGACCCACGACATGCTGAATCCAAACACGGAAAACAGAGGGAAAAGCCAGGTTACTTGCAGTCAGCTCACCACGGACCATGACAGTACCCCCCCCTCAACGGACGCCACCCGGCGGCCGAGCAGAGGAGGAGGAGGCGGAGGAGGAGGAAGCCCGAGAGGCCTCGAAGTCCCTGATGAGGTCCGGGTCCGCGATGAACGAGCGGGGAACCCAGGAGCGATCCTCGGGACCGTAACCCTCCCAGTCCACCAGGTACTGGAAACCACGGCCCCGGGGGCGGACATCAAGGAGGCGACGGACAGGGTACACCAGACCACCTCCGACGAGCCTGGCCGGCGGAGGAGGAGCAGAAGCAGGACACAGGGGACTAGAGAGGACAGGTTTAATCAGGGAGACGTGAAAAACAGGGTGGACCCTCATGGACGGGGGCAGAGCCAAACGGACGGTGGACGGACTGATGACATCAACAATGGGGTATGGACCGATGAACCGGGGAGCCAGCTTCCTGCTGGTGTCCTTCAGGCGGATGTCCCTGGTGGACAGCCAGACCTTCTGCCCAGGGGTATACACCGGAGCTGGTCGTCGGTGTCGATCCGCAAGGCGGCGGTTACGGTCTGCAGTCCTCTGCAGAGCCGCCGTGGTCTGGACCCAGGCGCGCCTGGCACGGCGAATGAACTGGGGAGCGGAAACAGGAGGATCTTGGGTAGACGGAAAAAGAGGAGGCTGGTAGCCAAGAACGGTTTCAAATGGAGACAGGCCAGTGGATGCAGACGTATGAGCGTTATGGGCGTACTCTACCCAGGGAAGTTGGGAACTCCAACTAGAGGGGTTGGAGGAACAGACACACCTGAGCATGGCCTCGAGCTCCTGATTCAACCTTTCGCATTGTCCATTAGTCTGTGGGTGGAATCCAGAGCTAAGAGCGACACGGGCCCCCAGGTGGTCAGCGAACTCCTTCCAAACGCGGGACAGGAATTGGGGGCCACGGTCAGAAAGTATTTCAGAAGGAATGCCATGCAGACGGAAAACGTGTTTGATCAGAAGTTGGGCGGTTTCGGCAGAGGATGGGAGTGCTTTGAGAGGCACCAGGTGACAGGATTTGGAAAAACGATCAACTACCGTTAGGATGACAGAAAAACCATTAGAGGGGGGTAAACCAGTAACGAAGTCTAAAGCTATGTGAGACCAAGGGCGAGTGGGTATAGGCAGAGGGTTGAGGAGTCCGGCTGGAGGTTGGTTACTGGATTTGTTACGGGCACAGATAGAACAGGCGTTGATGTACTCACGGACATCTTTAAACATGGATGGCCACCAGAAGGTTCTGCGGATGAGAGCCAGGGTTCGACCGACCCCAGGATGAACTGAGAATCTTGCCGTGTGGGCCCAATGGATCAGATCACCATGAACCCTGGTTGGAACGTACATTTTATGAGGAGGACCGGTACCTGGATCTGGTTCAGTTTGTTGGGCCTCCTGCACCTTTCTGGTGATGTCCCAGGCCACAGCGCCCACGATGCAGGATGGTGGCAGGATCGGGGTGAGTTATGGGTCCTTGTCGGGTGAGTACAAACGGGATAGAGCGTCCGGCTTGGTGTTCTTGGAACCGGGTCTGTAAGAGATAAGGAATTGGAAACGGGAAAAGAATAGGGACCAGCGAGACTGTCGGGGGTTTAGTCTCTTTGCTTCCTTCAAGTATGCCAGGTTTTTATGATCGGTCCAAATAATGATGGGGTGTTCTGCTCCCTCCAGCCAATGCCGCCACACCTCCAGAGCTAGTTTAATGGCCAGTAGTTCCCGATTTCCGACGTCATAATTCTGCTTGGCAGGCGTGAGGCGACGAGAGAAGAAGGCGCATGGATGGAGACGGTGATCTGAGGGAGAGATTTGTGAGAGAACCGCACCGACACCAGAGTCTGAGGCATCAACCTCCAGGGTAAACTGGGCGGAGGTGTCGGGACGAGTGAGAATAGGAGGTTGGGTAAACTTGTTCTTTAAGTCCTGAAATGACTTTTCAGCAGCGGGAGACCAAATAAATGGTTTGTTTACGGAAGTGAGTTGAGTGAGTGGAGCAGCAGTCTGACTGTAATTCTTAATGAATCGGCGGTAAAAATTAGCAAAACCCAGAAAACGCTGCAGTTGCTTACGTGTTGTGGGAGTAGGCCAGGAGAGAACTGATTGAATCTTGTCTGGATCTGTCTTCAACCGCCCGCTCTCGAGGATGAAACCGAGAAACTTGACCGATGGAACATGGAACTCACATTTCTCTGCTTTCACGTACAGGCGGTTCTCCAGGAGGCGTTGAAGAACGGCTCTGACGTGTTGGCGGTGTTCTGTTGGGGATTTGGAAAAGATCAGGATGTCATCCAGATATACTGTAACGAACTGATTGAGGTAATCTCCGAGGACTGAGTTGACCAGGGACTGGAATACGGCAGGGGCATTTGTGAGACCGAAAGGCATGACCAGGTATTCGAAATGACCTAAAGGAGTTTTGAAAGCAGTTTTCCATTCATCACCCTCTTTAACACGAACGAGATGATAGGCATTGCGCAGGTCCAGTTTAGTAAAGATAGTGGCGTCTTGTACAGGTTCAAAGGTTGAGGAAAGTAACGGGAGTGGATATCTGTTCTTAACTGTAATCTGATTGAGACCCCTGTAATCTATGCAGGGCCTCAGGGAACCATCTTTCTTGGATACAAAGAAAAAACCTGCGCCCAGGGGTGAAGTGGATGGTCTGATTAAACCGGAAGCTAACGATTCTTGTATGTAGGTGGACATACAGACTTGTTCAGGTTTAGACAGATTATACAACCTGCTGGATGGTAGTGGGGCGCCCGGCAAGAGGTCGATGGCGCAATCATACGGTCGGTGAGGGGGCAAAGAGGAGGCACGGTCCTTACTGAAAACGAGGGAAAGGTCGTGGTACTCCTCTGGTACTCCTGACAAGTCGGGAGGAACCGGTGGATCGGGGGTAGGTGCAGCACTGGAAGGTGAAGCAGAGCGAAGGCAGTTGGTTAAGCAGTGAGAACTCCAAACGACAACCTGAGACGTTCTCCAATTTATTTGGGGATTATGGGTGACAAGCCAGTCATGTCCAAGAACTACAGGAGAGTGGGGAGACGGAAACACAAAAAAGGAAATACTCTCCTGGTGGTTACCTGATACCAGTAAATTTACAGGCACAGTCTGGTGAGTGATGGTGGTGAGTGTACTTCCGTCCAGGGATGATGCTTTCAAAGGAGTTGGAAGAGGAATAGTGGGGATATCCAGCTTCTGAACGACTGTTTTATCCAGCATATTGCGTTCACAGCCTGAATCCAACAGGGCCTTCAACATACAACTGCCTTGGTTAAACATAATGGCACAGGACAGAGTACAGCGGGATTCCGAAGTCTCATTCGCACCCACCAGTATTCCCGGAACTACTGGTGGACCTGCCCCTTTTAAACGCAGGGTGCAACTTGAGAGTCGGTGACCAGGTTGACCACAGTAGAGACAGAGGTTAGAAGCGAAGCGGCATTGTCTCTCTTCTGGGGTTAATTTTGTTCTGCCTCTCTGCCTGGTCTCGTCTCCAGATGGCGCCGTAACTTGTGGCAGAAACTCCTTGGACTGGGTTAGTGGGGGAAGGGATACTGGAGAACCCCTAGAACGTTCCTTGAGACGCTTTTCTATCTTAATTGCTAAACTTATAAGCGATTCTAGGTCGGGGGGTTCTTGGCATAACGCCAACTGATCCTGGAGGCGATCGTTTAAAGCCTGGGTGAATGCTCCGAGGAGTGAACCGTGATCTAAAGAGGAAACCGCTGCCAGTGTGCGGAACTCTATCGCGAAATCGGCTACGGTCTGATCTCCCTGATGGAGATTCCACAACCTTTTTGCGATTTCAGCTGGGGACTCAGAATAGTCAAAAGTCTGGTTAAATTCGGACAGAAACCGTGAGAGGGAACCACTCAGAAAACCGGCATCACGACTCCTAGCCTCGGCCCAGTCTAACGCCTTTCCTCGGAGTAATCCGATTATGTAAGAGATCTTAACTGAATCTGAGACAAATGCTTCGGGCGATCTTTTAAAAGCCAACTGACAGCTAAACAAAAACCCTCTGCATCTGCCGAACTCACCGGAATAGGTCTCCAATGGGAGAGAGCTGGGTATCCGGAAGTCGATAACCGGAGACGGAACCGGATGTGCGGACGGAGGAGAAACAGGAGGTGACTGATCAGACGGTTCCGGGGGAGTTAGCTTGCTAGTCAGGCGGTGCAACACGTTGCTCACATGGAGTAGCCGTTGGTGGGAGTCAGATACCTGTTTCAGCAAACTATGGATGGTGTGTTGATGACGGGAGAGGGTTTCGGAAACGACAGGCGGGAAGTTAACGGACGAATTGGATTCTGCAATGGGGTCAACTTGTGGCCGGATGATTCTGTCACGTCTGGGTGGCAATTTCTTGACCCACGACATGCTGAATCCAAACACGGAGAGCAGGAAATGTAAGTAAAGGTTTTTATTACTAAATAAGGAAAAAGTAAGAGACGGGAACCGACGAGATGCAGGACTGGCAGCAGGAATCCAGGAGAGTCTCTAAGGAGGGAGACAGAGTGAATATATATGGCGGAAAACAATGGGAACTTATCTGGAGACTAGTCTTACTGTTACTCGGTAGTAGTAATGGAACGGGAAGGCTTGTCGGGTCCGGGTGAGCTGATGAGATCCACAGGTGAGGTATAGGTTGTCCAGGGGTGGAGGAGCAGGAATGGATGTTGGTTGGTGAGCGGCTGAGAGCGGGCGGCCAGGGAATGAAGCAGTGCGTCAGGTAGAACTGAGATCCGGGCTTGTTCTGGAGCTGGTGATGAGTTGAGAGAAACCTGGAGGGGAGCAGGAGAGGGCATCAAGGTATTTACTAGCAACAGGTTCACAAGAATATAAAACGAGTTTCAGGATCGGGCTGAGGCTGAAGCTACCCAAACAGAGTAATCATCCGGCGTGTTGATGTGTCGCACTGCTCCTTAAATCCCCTGAGCCTGATGAGGAGATCAGCTGCAGCTGGAGCTCTCAGACACGCCCACCTGTGGAAAAAATGCTCAGAGGGAAAAGCCAGGTTACTTGCAGTCAGCTCACCACGGACCATGACAAAAGGTGGGAAACATTACTGACAAAAGTCAAACTTAAAGCTGCTATAGCAAATCTACAGAACAAGCTAGGTTTTGAACGCAAACACGATCACAGAACACTCACCCCGCCCCTCAGGTATCTTCTCTAAGACGCTTCTGCCGGAACAAACACCTACATTTCAAGAGGAAAGGAGAGCGCTCTAAACACCAGTCGCCTTTTCCTAGGTCCAAACATCTTTTGTTGACTTCAAATGATGCTTTTATTTTTGGGACTCTGGTAGTTTGTCCTAAAACTGAAGCGGTAGCAGCTGGCTGTTTCTCCTTCTCTGATATTATTGAGCCAAGAACCTCTCACACCAGTGGTGTTCTGTTGCTAAATACATGAATGTGTTATGAGTGGAGGTCCCAGGGAAGTGCGGAAACGTGGCGGTTCAACAAGATCGACAAGCGGATAGCCCAGTAGTTGGTTTTGTTCCATGTCCACTTTATTGGCAGAGGTAGACAAATGCAAGAGAACCACTTTAATAAAGTATTTTTTATCTGCACAATAAGTTTATAGCTATACTATGTTAGAACATTAAGAGACAAAGGTGTTTTAAGCTAACTTATTTTCCAAATTTGCTCTAGCAGCTCTAAAGGAATACTAGGCAGTTTTGCTTGCTTTCAGCACCCCCTAGTGTCCATTATAAATTATTTGTGCTTAAACCGAAAATGAAATATGTCCTTGTTGTAAGTTTGTCTTTTTAACACCTTAATCTAACTGCTGAAATGTCTCCTCAGCTTTCATTAGTTTCTAGAGGAGCGATCCATCACTAAATCAAACAAATCAGTTGTGTTCACAATCTGTAACATGCAGGAAACATGTTGGAAGCTCCACTCCACTCCACAGCTCCCTCCACCAGCAGGGAGTGGCCCGCTAACTACTATACGAATTGCATGCCTTTAATATTAGATCTAGAAAGACAAAGAAAATAAATAAAACTAAGACAGTTTATTGCACTATATGAAAATACAAAACATTTTTCACTGCTTTGTTTGCTGTGTGGGCCTATATTACGAAGACAAAGTTTGAGTGTCCAAGTCTCTTTGGATAAGACACTTAAACCCCTTGTAGACCCCCTTCTCCATCCCATCCGATCTCCAAAACAGGGGTGTGACAGTCTACTTTGAACTGTTAAAATAACCACGAATCAGTTAGGCCTCCTTGTAGCTGGCTGCAGTATACAGTTTAAGCTCCGCCCCCTCTATTCAAGTATTTGGGACATTTTTCTGACTAAGAATGAAATAAAAGCCTCAAATACATTTTTCAATTTTATGTTCATGTACAATATTACAGCATCCATAAAGTGAGATATATTGGGTTTAACAATAACAGAATTAGACAGAGACATGACATCTACCTTCAGTTTGCTGGTGAAGGTTCTCAGTCATCCAGGTCATGGTAATTCAAAAGGGGTAAGATGCAGGCAACTGGACTAATTTGGTTTCTTGAAGATGTTTCACTTCTCATCTGAGGAGTTTAGCCAATTCTAGCTGGATTATGGGAGAGTCAAGCTTTTAACCCTCTCAGGCTCAAAATAAGTTTTGATAAAAGGACGGACAACTAAGTCCTTCAGGGGTACTTCTGAGTTAATAAATGCTCATGAAATACGTATGTAGAGTAACCAGGTAGATAGGTTTTAACTGTTGCAAATCTGCAACGCCTGCCTCCAGAGGGTTAAGTTGTAGCTGGATGAGAAGCAAAATGTCTTCAAGAAACCAAAAAAGTCAAGTTGCCTTTGTTTGAACCCTTTTTTTAAACATCAGTTTCTATAGAACATTTTTTACCTAAATGAATAGTTCCATATATTTCTGCAAAATGCTATTTTTAATAAAAAGAGAATCCAACATGGACGTTACTAAACCTTTGAAATCAGATGCTGAAATATATGTGATTGTGATCTAACAAGAATACTGTATTACTTTCCTGAATGTGGATAAAGTTTGAGTTTGTTTTGTGACATAGTTGTTGTTGTTGCTTGTTTTGTTTGTTGCGCTCGTGTCTTTGCTTCCCTGCTCATGCTGTTTAGTTCATCAGAGGTTTGTGTGTCATGGGGCGGTGCGTCGGTGGAAGGCTGCTCAGCGTGTCTCCCTCTTCCTCACAGCTCCACAGCAACAAGCCACTCCCACAGGTTCAGAGGGGAGGAGTCAACCCATTCCAGCCCTGCCCACTCCGACCCTGTGGTTCATTCACCCCGGCGCAGTGAGTCATTTAGACAAACACGTAATGAAAAGTGACCCAGTCTTTCCACTGGATGAGTAAGCGGTGCATTAAATAGATATGCTTTACTCACACGCTTACAGGGGTGTCCCTTCCCACTCGAAGTGTTTCAGATATCTTTTACTTAGAAAGTTTCCAAATGTTTTACTCTGAACTGATGAGCTTCACCCGTTCTGGAGGCGTAGCGCATAAAAAATAAACTTGAAATGTGATTTTAGTTGAGCGATGCGTCACTAAGCTTCCAGAATACATCCAAATTGCAACGTTTTGCGGCCTATGGGAATGTACCCATCTACTACAACATCTACTAAATGCTGCGTACTACACTTTGTGAATGTTACTCAATGCTTACACAGCCATTGGAAAGGCCCGGTTATACAATAAGGTAAACACAAGTTACAAACCAAGAGTTACACACGCACAGATCTTTTGAGTCAGATTTCTCTCCATAAACATAGATGTTTAGCTAACACCTTTAAGCAGTTACTATATTTTTGTTATTATTTATCACTGTCATAATGTGAATGAGAGATTACAAACAAAGAAGAACTTAGATCAAAACATTTCTGAATAATTCACAATGCAAACCAATTTTTGAGGAAGTCTAATTGTATTGTATTAGTGCAGCTTGTGGTTGTTTCAGCTGTTTTTAATCTGCAGGTTGGCCCATTCCCGCTCACTCTGTCTGTGAGGCTCTGGAGGACTGGGGAGCCACTGACCTCTCTGCTATATCCGACTCAGAGGAGGAGGATCAGCCCACACCACTGGTGAAACAATGAGACAGAGATCATGCACTAAAAGACAAATTATGAATTCATTTTGGGTGTTTAAAGTCACATGACTAAAGCAAATGGTTTGCTGAACACAACAAAAGCCACCCCAACCAGTTGGCTCTGTTCAGTTAGGTAGTTTTTGAGGTGTTTCACACCACAAAAGCAGTTTTGTTGCTGGCAGTTACTGGTTTACTTGACCCTAATGGATGGCCATCAGGGTCAAAAATCCCTGGAAGCGCAATATTCAAACAACTCATTCAACCTCCAGCAAAATGACAAGCACATCAGACTCCCTTTCATTACTAGCAACGAGCGAATAGGTATATGTGTAAAACAACAACCTTTATGAATGGTGAAAGTTTTGTGATCGCTTGTTACAAATCAGTACATTTATTTTGTCCTCAGGGGCTCACGTAGAAGGAAACATGGCGTCGCCCAGAGACTTAGGCCTGCAGCTTAGTATTTAAGATTTTTTTTTTTTTAGATTTTTATGGTTACATGTTACGAAGTCATCAATAATTTTTAACAACTGGGCATCATTTAATTCATTTTCAACAACATTTTAATGGATATTTCCAGAGATTAACTCATTCACTGCCATTGACGACTAAAGTCGTCATTTTAGATCCAACCGTTCACTGCCAATGACGACTAAAGTCGTCATTGGCATTTTTTTTTACTGTTTGAGCATCGGAACGAGCCCCCGCGCTGAGAGAACAAACATCTTAGCCCTGAAGCCAATCTTCATCCGCATACGTCACAGATCACATGATCAGGAAACAACATATCCATGTGTTTGGAGATCGTTTTGGGCCGTTCCTGTAAAAAAAGTGAGGCGCGAACTGGAAAAGCGTCTGCCGAACACAATTCGACAATGGATTATGAAAGAACGGATATCACTCGAAACACGCGGCTTCTTCCTGATGTAAGAGGTGAGTCTCCTCTTTGTTTTGGCATCGACATCATGCTAGCGCGCAACGTTCTGTGACTCTTAAAAAACAGTAAAAAACGGTGAGAAACGCTGGCAGCGAAGGCCGTTAGTGATCAGGAAACGGCTGGCAGTGAGTGAGTTAATGATAAAATTACACATTGTCACTTTAGAGGTTTTTTTATTTAGCTACATTTAATTCTAAATTGGAGCAAAATTAAAATAGTTGGTCTCAGTAGAGTTCATATTTGTTCAGCAGGTTCAAATGTATAGCTTTCATGCATGGCTGTGAACACATTTTCAAAACAACTTTTTTCCAGGTGGCGGGCAGGTACAGAGTCATGGTAGAAAGCAGCATGGCCAGCACTGATGACATCATCTTTAACTGCGGTGATGTAATCCAGCTCCTTCATGAGGATTCTTCGGGAATGTGGTAATGTACACAAAGATAAATATTAAAAATAACATTAAAAGTCGAACCATGGACTCGTAATGAATGTTGAGAAGTTTTTGTTTACTACAGGGTGGTGAAGAACATAAGTCGCGGTGAAGAAGGACGCGTTCAGAATGAAGACTTGCACAGGATTCTGGGAGAAACCTGCTGAGGGCCAATTAAAACAGAGAAATAACCTCCAGTAAATAAATTAATTAATAATGACCCAAATGCCCCTCCATACATACAGATTAACATAATCCATGAAATAAGGAAGAAAAGCCGACTCAGCCTCAGACTTCCCTCCTCAAAATACTACGGCAACTACACCTCAGGGGAGTGTAAACTTCAGAAGGGACCTCAGAAGATTGTAAAAACCGAAAGCACACCGAAGCCATTCATCCTTCAGCAGTGATGCAATAGAAAAATGTAATTAGCAGGAAGCTGACTTTGAGAAGTTGTATAATTTCTATTTTATTATGACATATCACTGACAGCGTACGTATGCCTACTGACAAATCACACATGTGCCAAACAGCTACACTAACCACTGCAGAGTCATCGAGTGTAAAAATCAGATTTATTACAGTGTTGTTATTGTAGCTGTCTTCTTTGTCATAGGATGTACATGTTGTGTATGCAAACATGGATAATACACTTCATAGCGATAAATGTGAACATTGATAGTCTTCCAGGTCCATTCATTTGGCACAAATAAAAAAAAAGGAAATGTTTTGGGGTCAGGCAATTTTAGGTCATTCAGCTTGTTTTATAACTGACAGCTACTTCAGTGTGTTTGAGTACATTTCATTTAATAGACAATCTTTACTTGTAATCATGCCCACAAAAACACTGTTGAGTCCCTGTGTTAAGCCCGGTTTACACTGCAGGATAATCATGCCAAATTTTAAATTATTTTTCAACCTTTATTTATCCAGGTAAAATGTTCGAGAACTTCTTATTTACAAATATGACCTGGCTAGATGTATTGGAGGGAGTGCAAAGACAAAACACACACACACATGCATGCACGCACGCACACACACACACAAGCATGCATGCACGCACGCACACACACACACACACACACACACACACACACACACACACACACACACACACACACACACACACACACACACACGCACACACGCACACACACACACACAAACACACGCACGCACGCACACACACACATTTACATTTGAGCATCTAAAAGAAGAGAAAACTGATGACAGAGCATGTAAGAGCAGATAAAGGCGCACGTTCATGAAAAGGGAGGCATTGCTTGCAGACGTAAATTCAGATACATTTGTCATCCTCCAGATGGTGTCGTTGGATAAAAAATTCCGTATTATAGGTTTAAAACAGAGATTAACGTTGTGAAAAGATTGCTCAACAGAGGTTAGGGTGAGTTGAAGTGTAGCTGCTGCAGAAGTGGGAGAAGAACCAACTGCGTACAAGATGGTATCATCATCAGCATACATTTGAATCTGAGAATTATCTGCAGCTTTAGCAACATCCCTGATGTAAATAAACAATAGAGTTGGGCTCAAGATGGAGCCTTGCAGTACACTTTTTGGGAATGATAAGTGGTTCTCATGAGATGTGTCCAGTCCTCGGCTGCTGGATTCAGTTGGTTAGATATCTAGCAAACCAGTCAGAGCAAGAAGGAGACTGACGTTAGTTTGTGTAACAGGATATTGTGGTTGACTGAGTCGAAAGCCTTAGCCAGAATAAATAATGGCAGTTATAATGACCTACTTACTGTCTAAGGCAGTGAGAAAATTATCAACAACTTTCATGGTGGCTTTCACTTATCTATTTTGAGTCCAGAAACCAGATTGCAGGTCTGAACGAATGTAGTTGGAGACAAGGCAGTGAATTAAGTTCTCTAGGACTTAGACGTGGTCATAAGGAGATGGGTCGATAGCATTAAGGTCAGAGTTAGAGCAATATTTGAATAGGGGGAAGATCGTGGCTGATTTAAAATCTGGAGGTAGGATGGAGAGTTGTGACAACAAATGGTTAATAGCCTCTATTTAAATAGTGCCTTCTAAGGTTAGGTGGAGTAGATGTATCTCAGTGACATCCCCCTGAATCAGTACCTTGACCAAAACAGTTTGGAGTAGAGAGTCACTGGCAATGCACGGGCCGGCGCATGTCACTCAGAAACTCCCCTCCATTGTTGGTTCGTATCAATGCAGAATAGAAAAACAGAATAGAAAAAGATTGAAAAGATAGAATAAAGAAAAAACGAGAAAGACAGAATAGAGAATACAGAAAAAAGGAAGAAAAAAAATAAAGAAACAAGGATAGAAAAGAATTTGATGAAGAACAGGTAACAGATGTGGCGTCGTCGTGTGACGCTCAACCACACCCGAGCCGGTCTAGGCTTAACCTGTCTCCCCCAATTCCCTCTCCTAAGTATAGGAGAAGGAATGGGAGAGGAAAAAGAGATGAGCAGGCAGATCACGCCGGAGTGTAGAGTTTATAGGTGAAAAGTAAAGTGGGTAGATGGCACAAACTAACTTCCCTAGTTTTAAACATTCTTCCTAAATCAGTACTAATTGGCCACAAGGGGTCTAGATTAAGATTAGCGCTACACCTCATGATTAGCATCTAGAAAGTAAGATTGGTTAGGATTAGAGCTACCCTTCAGGGTTAGGGGTTTAACAGGGATAGAAAAGAACTTGAGAAGGAACAGGTAACAGATGTGGCGTCGTCGTGTGACGCTCAACCACACCCGAGCCGGTCTAGGCTTAACCTGTCTCCCCCAATTCCCCCTCCTAAGTATAGGAGAAGGAATGGGAGAGGAAAAGAGATGAGCAGGCAGACAACGCTGGAATGTAGAGTTTATAGGTGAAAAGTAAAGTGGGTAGATGGCACAATCTAACCTCCATAGTGTGTAAACATTTTTCCTAAATAAATACTAATTGGCCACAAGGGGTCTAGATTAAGATTAGCGCTACAACTCAGGGTTAGCATCTAAAAAGTAAGATTGGTTAGGATTGGAACTTTAGGGTTAGGGTTAGGATTAGGTGCATTACAACACAACAAGTCATTCACACACGCATTCACATGCTGATGGTGATGAGCTAAAATGTAGCCGCAGCTGCCCTGGGACCCACTGGCAGAAGCAACCCTGCCAAACAGTGGTGCCAATGGTTCTTCTGACCACCACCAGCAGGCAATGTGGGTTAAGTGTCTTGCCCAAGGACACAATAACTGAGACAGATGGGGCTTGAACCTGCAACCCTCCAGTTACAGGATGGGTAAATAACTCCTCTGAAACTGTCACCCAACATGTCAAATATCCTTGTGACGGGAGCAGCAGTAGTTTACCATTCAGCTTGGTGCGTTCGTCCTGTGCCTCTGAGATGGAGAGAGGGTTAAAGGGGAGATCGGTAATGCTGGAAGCAGAAAGATGAGTAACAGAAGATGTTGAGATGAGGGTTGGAACAGGGAGAGCTTTGTTTATGGACCAGCCCCGTTACGGTTGAGCAAACAGACTGACGTGCTGCCTGTTGAATGTGACGAATAGCCAATCAAAACACAAAGCGTCCTCGGCCATGCTTGTTTACATCATAGTCATGTTTCATCTCGAAACATTTCCCGTCTGAGTTGCTGCACACCACACACTGTATGACAAAAAATTGGTCTACCTGTGATTTATGTTATCACCACCTGTGTGGTTTCTTTATGCTTTAAAAATCAGCTGAATATTTTAAAATGTGAATCGGCCTTAACGAGAACTGATCTTGTTTCATAAAAGTCAAGGTTACAATACTTTATTTGAAATAAGGGTTTAAATCTGTTTTACTTCAGTCTGATTACAATTTTTTTTTAGCTTGCAATAAAATACATTATCAGTTTAACACTGTTAAAAAAGATGATGATGGGCTGCATGGTGACAGAATCACTGCTTTAATGGTCAGAGTTTTAAGGAGAATACATGTAAAACCATTATTTTACATGCTTATGGTCAACTTTCCTTTCATTTTAAAATGCCTTGTTCACGCTATACAAAAGTATTTTTAATATGTATTTTGCTTGTTTAGGACTCTCCTCCATAATACATGTAGATTAGTCTCTGTGCAGACAGATTTGTGTCATTTCTCAAGTTACAGGACCATTTTGTAAACAGCTAAATAGAAATGTGAAAAATGGCAATGTATAATTTTAACAACTAAACAAACTATCTCTTGGTCAGCTTGCAGATACTAATCAGTTCTCGTGATAACACCACTGTAGGAAGATCCATTTGTGTCTAACTGTTTTTCTTCAGGTCAGATTAGATCCTAGACAAATGCTGCATACCGAAATTAAATGTCACTGTATTTAACACCCACAGTGGAACTGTAATAAATAAGTATATCAAGTGGTCTTTAAGATTAGAACCATTTCTTCATTTTAATTGTTAAACTCATCCACCAGTGTTGTGACACAAATTGTTTCTGTATTTAAACTGATGCTCGCTGCTTTTGTTCACTTTGCACTTTTTGTAAATATGTCTGACTCATAGAGAAAGCTTGTATATTTGCAAATATTGTTTTATGAAATATAAGCACACATTTGATTTGATTCAGTCTGACTGTTGTGATTTATTGCAGCCTCGTTTTTTAAAACATTTTACCTGAAATATTGTAAAATTTGCTTCGATTTTTTTCCCCAACTTTTTTATCGTCTGTGTTCTCCTACGGAGCCCCTAAGATGAAACCAGAGTTATACTTAGTTTGAATTGACATATTTTATTTTATTGTTAAAAGACAGGTTTTCTACATTGTTAGATGGTTATTTTAGTAACACTTTAAGATTAATTGAATATTCAGTTCAAGTGTAATTTCTATCAAAAGAACCCCAAACTTTTTAAAACTTAATTTTTTTTAATACATTTAGTTCTGAACCAGGACTTCAACACATTCTCACACCCAAAGCGTCGAAAAATGTCGCGTGTGACCAAGCCTCCGAATCCCGCGGTTACACGGACATTTGACCGAGTTGTGACCTACTTAACGTTCCCCTCACCCCATTCTAAACTTAACCAGCTTGCGCATGCAAAGCTTAATTGAAAATTACTGAGTTAAGGTTTGGATGGGGGTGAGCGGAATGTTAAATCGCTAGAAGTTCGAGGTGAAATGTCCGTGTCACTGTGGGCGTTGGATATGTACGCCCGCGGTGACACATGTCCCTGCACGTCCTCTCCAGAAGAGCTGGGGCACCCTGAATCGTCGTATTTTGAGGCTTGGTCACACGCGTCATTTTTTGACGCTGTTGGAGTGAGTTTTAGGTTTGCATTGTTGGATTGTATGGAGCCTCTAAGGAGACATATGAGAGAAAAAGTTACCTAACTAACCCTAGATTGTTTTTTTTTGTGCACATCAGAAATGTAGGATTTTTTATTTCTTCTCAAATAAGTTTTCTTTTCTTTCCTTTTTATCCCGTGTCCTGTTTGGCTGTAAAGCAAACGTAATTGATGTCTGACAATTTTTACTCTCACAGGTGTATAGATTCAGCTATAATGCCTCACCTGATACCAAAATGTTATTAGAAATATTTTTGGTGGTTTTAAATCCCAATGAACATGAAGACAGAAAAGAAAGAGAAAGGTAGAAGAGGAAAGGAAGAGATGGAGGGAAAAGTTCACAATAACACAGAGCTTTTTTTTTAAACGAATGACACAATAACCCTAATGTAGGAGCAGTTTGGGGTTAGAATAAGCTTCTCAGAGCTTCTTCTGCACAAGAGAAACTACGTCATGCAGATAAAAATCTTTTTATTTTTTGCATTGGCCTCATCTTGGTGCTGTAGGATTGTCTTTTGGAAGACTTTCTTAAAGAAATTTCTCTCTTTTGTGTACAACCTTAGTATCTCATTTCCTCCACTTTTTATTTACTGATTGTTAGCCTCCTTAGCTGTTGCCCTCACACACCTGACCTCCAATTTTCATTGTTTTCCTGGACTATACATTTCTACGGTTGTGTAATTTGCTGACCCTTCTGGGCCACTGTACATTTCAATAGGCTTGAACAAAAGAGGGAAGATGTTAAAAGCCATCTGATAATCAGTTTGTGGAGTTCTGGATTCTAAGAATTCCCATAGAAACTACATTTATGATTAAAAACAAAGATGTCAATGTGAAACTACTGAAACCATTTTTTTAACTGTTTCCTTGTCGGGAATAAGAGATGATGGAAACATCACACAAGAGTTTGACAAGTCTTGTGAAAAGCAAGATATGATTTTATTAATTTGTTTATTATTGGGTCTCTGTGATCCCGGTTGTCTCACTGACCCATTTGTAGTACCGCGAGACTCTGGTGTAGATGCCATATTTCCCCTTCCTGGCACACTCCTCCCCCCAGCTGACGATGCCTGTCAGGAACCAGGTGCCTTTATAATTGGTGGCGTGTGGCCCGCCGCTGTCCCCCTGACACGAATCCTTCTCTCCGTCTGGATATCCGGCGCAGAACATGAAGCGCGTGATGCGCTCGCTGCTGCTCTGTTTGCACAGGGTTCGATCCACATGTGGGATGGAAAGCTTCTGAAGTTTGTTAGCTTCACGGCCAAGGAATTGTTGCCGTCCCCAACCACTCACCAGAGAGCTCGTAGACTCTCTCAGTAGGGTCTGTATAAAGTCTTTGGGACCCAGACAAATGGGACGCCTCTTGTTGGACAGCTCTACTGGAGTGGCAAGCTTCAGCAGGGCTATGTCGTGGTTGTACCGGGACACTGTGTAGTCATAGATGGGGTGCACATGCTGCTCGACTACTTCGTGGTCTCTCTCTGGACCCTCATGCACAGTCACATCATGCTCACCTGGAAGTTAAAAGTGTGATCTTGTCAACCACTGGAATTAGTGAAGCACAAACATTAGGACTTCACAGATCTACCTAAAGAAAATCAGCAGTGTTTAATTAATTTTTTTTAATTTTTACCAGCTCTGACGAAGAAATATTCTCTGGTGTGATCGGGATCCTTCAGACAATGAGCGGCAGTGATAACCCATAATTCACTGAGCAGAGAGCCCCCACAGAAGGACAGCGCTCTGCCAAGAGACGCTGAGGGAGACATCAGTGTCACCTGTAAACACAAACAGAAAAAAATGTTTTTAAAAGGATCGTTTTAGTAATTCTACATTGCTCACTTCTTGCAAAACCCAGCATTATATTGCATCACACCTCATTAAGCACATTGCATGTCAACAAATCGAGTAACAAGCTTTATCTACTGAGAACCAGCTGGGATTTATTAGATTTGAAGTCATAATTTCAACTAATCTGCAGTAGAATGAACTTCTGTGGAAAAAAGCTCTGGCGCTCCTGTTTTGGGAAGTACGAGTCAGAAAAGTGGAGAGCAGAAAACGATAGGAAGCATCTCGTTTATGATTGGCTAACAGCAGCTTCCACTGCCTCAGTTCGTTCCTTCTGTCTTAGGAAAACAAATGCAACATTAATGTGTCTGAATGTGTCGCACCATGTTGTGGAGTTGCTAATGCTAACAGTTAGCTTCTGCTAGCCGAGCCACTCTCTGCCGCTACATCAATGCAGCTTTTTGTGGTCGCACGCCAAAGCGGATGAGTCCATGTTTCATTGTGACGTAGAAGAGACTGACTTCTTATAACCAAAAACTTTCCCCTTCCATTTACTTTCTGCGACTAAAGCGGGAAATGGGGTAGAAAAGCATTTTTGCATTCAGCATGCATGTGAAACTCAGTGACTGGTCACATTTTAAAAAGAACAACTCTCAGTGAATCACACTTTAAAGCTTTTGCTATGTTTCCTCATATTAACCAAGTGGTTTCAGTGATTTTTCAATAACTAACTCAAGACCAGCATCAAAATAAACTGAAGAAAGAAACTCTGTACCTGCCAAGGGATCTCCCCAGGGATGGCTTCATTTCCTCCCACAATCCTCCGGTTGGGGTTGTTTTCAGCTGTGGTGTTGGGGGGGTTGGAGAAACCCCCCAGAGTCATCTCAGTGTCATTCAGCTCTTCTGTCTCATCTGGACTCAAAGTAGGACCATAGTCCAGGTCCACTGAGCTCGCATTTGTGTCAAAGTCCAGAAAGATGTCTGACAGCGCCGTCAAAGGTGGCAAAAGGCTGAGGTCATCACTTTTGCTGGTGTCATTGGTGGAATTCAGTGTTGAAGCATTCTGAGGCATGTATTCTGACATCATTAAGGACCTGGTAACAGAACCATGGGACAGAACCACACGACCACAACTGAACTGAGCTGAAGAGAAAAGAAAAGAAGAGATGGTCAGGTTGTTTCTCTAAACATCTGTTTCTTTCTTCTCGACACAACTTAAAAAAAAACTCTTTTGCGCATCAATATAATTTTTTTGATTGAGCAGAAATACAGTGATTTTAAGCCAAAATATTGGAGTGTTAATAAGGATCACATCCTTCATGTCTTAAACCATTCAGAAGCTTCAATCACAGGGGGGTTAACTGGAACAACGTCTGCAGAGACAAGACTAGATGTAAAAATGTGCCGTAGGGCACCATTATAGCAGTCTTGGGAATTTTCTGGGAGGAGGGAAGGTGACAGGGAAAATATGCTTTCTCTGTCCCCTTAGTTTTTATGTCTCCACACAAAATCAGCTCTTTCAGGACTTTGCTAAGATGTCAACGTGTTGCAACCATTACAGCCATGAGTAACATCCCTGATCAGCACCAAAAAGCCTCGATGGAGATTCTAAATATTAAAAAAGTTTAAGTATGCCATAACTGAATCCATTTGGGGAATCAGGAGAGCAGGTGTGCAACTTAAGAGGTGGTTTTCAATGACCAAACAGAATTTCTCATGGCGTTCAGTAGGAGACCACCAAGCACCGCTAATCACTGCATTATTTCTGCCACGTTTTCCATTGGGAGTTTAGAAACAACAATGTCAGTCCTGCTTACTTTTTTCTCCTTTCATTCCGCTTCACCAGCAACTCTTCCAACTTTACAGATGCTGGTACTTTGGCTATGCTACCTATGTTACATTGGCAGTGCTCTGAGGAAGGCTACAGCGTTGGCCCAAACTTTTCAGCAAAAAAGGTCAAACAAATCTTTAATACAATGGAAGGATTACACAGAACAAACGTACAAAAGATGCTCAATGGTTGTGTTTTACATACTTGCTGCTGAATGGCACTGCACTGCATGTAGTACTGGAGTCTTCCACTAGGTGGTACACTAGACTACTCAGACCAAGTTTGTGGATGCAACCAAAACAAATGAGATCAGTAACTGGTTAATTTGGAGATCAAGACAAAAAAACAGACACCAGTGGTATCTTAGATGATGTGAAATACCTCTACACCAGAGATAGAGTCACCATAGTGAGTGTGTCTGCTCGTTTAGTCAACTCCACCTACTGGACACTCGTATAGTGCAGCCTTCAGACGCGTTGCTTTAATTTCGGAGGATGCTCACAAACAAAACTTCAACTGAATGCAATTTTTGCGCGTGGCAGCCATTTTAAACATGCACATGCTTTGTTAAACAGCAAGTATATGTTTTGTATGACTTGTATGTTCTGTCACCTAATGGTTCACAGGATTTCTTGTCTGTCCCCAGTTTATAACCAGCAGCGCAGTGACACGCAGCTCGCTGATTTTCCATCACGCAGAAATGTAAACAGCCACCATTGTTGATTGAGCACAGCTTTGTCATATCTGTTAAAAACAAGAACAGAAGTTTAGTTGAAATATAATTTCTTTGAAAGTTTTAGGATTTTAGCTGTGTCAAACTCACAAATCTCACAGTTTTTGCCGCTGTAATTTGGTTTGCACCAGCAAGTATAAGAGCTGATTCCATCCACACACTCACCTCCATTCTGGCAAGGTTGTGGTTTACACTGATCACCATCTACACACCGGCATATGAAACACACACACACACACATGCACACACACACACACACACACACACACACACACACACACACACACACACACACACACACACACACACACACACACACACACACACACACACACACACACACATACACACACACACACACACACACACACACACACACACACACACACACACACACACACACACACACACACACACACACACACACATTTAATCACATTCTGTAGAAGCGTGGGAACTTGACTTTATTCATCTCACCAACATAGAGAGTCCAGAACTCATTCTGAAAGAGAGTATCAGGAGTGAAGTGAACTCTTGTCTTTGTTAAGTAACTCATCACGTTTGTTTATAACCTACAGTTTTCTCATCATCCTCAAACACCTCCCTGGCCTCCTCAAACGAACACACTTCCTCTTTACATTCTCGCTCCAGGTTGGCTTTTTGAAACACTTCTTCCACATGACCACTGTTGTGTCTTCTCTGGCGAGGAAGCACCATGTGTGCTACCTGTTGGGTCACGAATACGCCTCCTAAAAGGAATAGAAAAAAAAACCATCAAAATTTCTCTTTGGCTGTTTTCTTCAGCCCTGGAGGACGTATGCAGAGGCTCTTTAGCATCAAGTCGTCATGGCTGTAAAAGTACTCATATCTATGACAGATGACACTATTCTCCAACTCTGACCTCATATTTAATCAGCTTTAGAAAGAGCTGGGTGGATATGATTTAAATCAACATGCATCTACTCAGACAAACCTATGCCAGCTCATCTCACTGGCTTGAGAGGCACTTCCATCCAAAGACTATGACCTCACTTAGTGATCTGTCCATTATCCTTCTCTACTTTACTCAGACAGCCCCTGATCCAACCTGTCACTATGCTGTCCACAAACATGGATCTCTTTGCGTTTGAAAAGAGATGAAATAGATACTACATCTGAATTGTGTTGGCATTGCTTTAACTTTTACCTATTATGTATATTATGTAGGTGAGGGATCAGACAAAGAGCAGCCCGAAGACGTCTTATGATGAATTATATAAATGGAAACCGTGTTCCCTCGCCTGGACATGGGTCAAACCCCCCCCCCGGAGCTAGGTCTGGAGGTGGGGCACGCTGGCGAGCGCCTGGTGGCCGGGCTTTCACCCATGGAGCCCGGCCAGGCACAGCCCGAAGAGGAAACGTGGGTCCCCCTTCCCGTGGGCTCACCACTCGTGGGAGGGGCCACAGGGGTCGGGTGCAGTGTGTGACGGGTGGTAGTCAAGGGCGGGAACCTTGGCGGTCTGATCCTCGGCTACAGAAGCTGGCTCTTGGCACATAGAATGTCACCTCTCTGGTGGGGAAGGAGCCTGAATTGGTGTGTGAGGTTGAGAGGTTCCGACTAGATATAGTCAGACTCACCTCAATGCATGGCTCTTGCTCTGGAACCAGTTTCCTTGAGAGGGTTTGGACTTTCTACCACTCTGGAGTTGCTCCCACTTAGAGGCGCCGAGCAGGGGTGGGTATACTAGTTGCCCCCCATCTTGGTGCCTGTACGTTGGGGTTTACCCCAGTGAATGAGAGGGTAGCCTCCCTCCGCCTACGTGTGGGGGGTTCTGACTGTGGTCTGTGCTTATGCTCCAAACTACAGTTCAGACTACCCACCCTTTTTGGAGACCTTGGAGAGGGTGCTAGAAAGCGCTCCTTCCGGTTACTCCCTCGTTCTGCTGGGGGACTTTAACGCTCACGTGGGCATTGACAGTGAGACCTGAAGAGGTGTGGTTGGGAGGAATGGCCCCCCTGATCTGAATTCGAGTGGTGTTTTGTCATTGGACTTCTGTGGCAGTCATGGATTGTCCATAATGAACACCATGTTCAGACATAAAGTTGTCCATATGTGCTCTTGGCACCAGGATACCTTAGGCTGCAGCTCGATGATCGACTTTGTTGTGGTTTTGTCTGACCTGCGGCCGCATGTCTTGGACACTCAGGTGAAGAGAGGGGCAGAGCTGTCAACAGACCACTACCTGGTGGTGAGTTTGCTCAGATGGTGGGGGAGGATGCCGGTCAGACCAGTCAGGCCCAAACGTATCGCGAGGGTCTGCTGGGAACATCTGGCAGAGTCTCCTGTCAGAAGGAGCTTCAATTCCCACCTCCAACAGAACTTCCAAAATATTCCGGGGGAGGCGGGGGACATTGCGTCTGAATGGACCCTGTTCCGTGCCTCCATTATTGAGGTGGCCGACCGGAGCTGTGGATCATCTGTGTCTGTCGTGGTGGCAACCCCCGAACCCGCTGGTAGACAACCAGCGGTTAGGGATGCTGTCAAGCTAAAGAAAGAGTCCTATCAGGTCTTTTTGGCCTGTGGGACCCCAGAGGCAGCTGACGTGTACCGTCAGTCCAAGCGGAACTCGGCTCGGGTGGTCACCAAGGCAAAAACCCGGGCATTTGGAGGAGTTCGGTGAGACCATGGAGCGAGACTTCCATACGGGTTTGAGGAGATTCTGGTCCACCATCCGGAGCCTCGGGGGGGGGGGGGGGGGGGGGGGGGGGGAAGCAGTGCGCTACCAACACTATCTATAGTGGGGACGGTGTGCTGCTGATCTTTACTCAGGACGTTGTGGATCGGTGGGCAGAATACTTCAAAGACCTCCTCAATCCCACCGACACGTCTTCCAGTGAGGAAGCAGAGTCTGCGGACTTTGGGTTGGCCTTTCAAATCTCTGGTTCTGAGGTCACTGAGGTGGTTAAAAAGCTCCTCTGTGGCAAGGCTCCAGTGGTGGATGAGATTCGCCCAGAGTTCCTCAAGGCTCTGGATGTTGTGGGGCTGTGTTGGCTGACGCGGCTCTGCAATATCGCGTGGACATCGGGGGCAGTCCACTGGACTGGTAGACCGGGGTGGTGGTCCCCTTAGTTAAAAAGGGGGACCGCAGGGTGTGTTCCAACTACAGGGGGATCACACTCCTGAGCCTTCCTGGTAAGGTCTATTCAGGGGTTCTGGAGAGGAGGGTCCATCGGCTTGTTGAACCTCAGATTCAGGAAGAGCAATGTGGTTTTCGTCCTGGCCGTGGAACACTGGACCAGCTCTATACCCTTGGGGGATCCTGGAGGGTGCATGGGAATTTGCCCAACCAGTCTACATTAGTGGATTTAGAGAAGGCGTTTGACCGCGTCCTTCGGGGGGCCCTGTGGGGGGTACACAGGGAGTATGGGGTACCAGGCCCTCTGATATGGGCTGTTAGGTCCCTGTATGACTGGTGTCAGAGCTTGGTCCGCATTGCTGGCAGTAAGTCGGGCTCGTTCCCAGTGAGAGTTGGATTCCGTGTCACCAATTCTGTTCATAACCTTTATGGACAGGATTTCTAAGCACAGCCGAGTGTGAAACAGCTGGGATTAGAATCAGCTCCTTTAAACTGAGACCATGGTCTTGATTCGGAAAAGGATAGAATGCCTTCTCTGGGTCAGGGATGAGGTCCTGCCCCAAGTGGAGGAGTTCAAGTATCTCCGGGTCTTGTTCACGAGTGAGGGAAAACTGGAGCGTGAGATCGATAGGCGGATTGGTGCTGCATCTGCAGTGATGCAGTCGTTGTACTGGTCTGTCATGGTGAAGAGAGAGCTGAGTCAGAAGGCGGTCGATCTACGTTCCTACCCTCACCTATGGTCATGAGCTTTGGGTAGTGACCGAAAGAACGAGATCGCGGATACATGCGGCCGAAATGAGTTTTCTCTGAAGAGTGGCTGGGCTCTCCCTTAGAGATAGGGTGAGAAACTCTGTCATTCGGGAGGGGCTCGGAGTAGACCCGCTGCTCCTCCACATCGAGAGGAGCCATTTGAGGTGGCTCGGGCATCTGGTCAGGATGCCTCCTGGACGCGTCCCTGGTGAGGTTTCCGTGCACGTCCAACCGGGAGGAGTCCTAAAGGTAGACCCAGGACATGGTGGAGGGACTATATCTGTCACGTGGCCAGGGAATGCTTTGAGAGATTCCCTCCGAGGAGCTGACCCAAGTGGCTGGGGAGAGGGAAGTCTGGGCCTCTTGCCTTAGGCTACTGCCCCCGCGACCCGACTCTAAGCGGATGAAAATGGATGAATGGATGTTATGTATATTTTTGAGCAGAATTATTAGTGATTGAGCCAGATGTGCTGCAGAAGCTGGTGAAACTGACAATAATGTTGATAACATTGGCTGCATGGCGGCGCAGTGGTTAGCACTGTTGCCTCGCAGCACGAAGGTTGCAGGTTCGAAACTCGGCTCGGCTGCGGCCTTTCTTTGTGGAGTTCCGTGTTCTCCCCATGCATGTGTGGGTTTCCTCCGGGTACTCCGGTTTCTCCCACAGATCACAACATGCCCTATAGGTTATAAATTGTAAGTCGCTTTGGATAAAAGCGTCTCCTAAATGAATGAACATAAACATAAACATTTGCAGGAAAAACCTTGAATATGTTAAGATACAAGTTCTGTTAAAGATGAGGTTGACTGAGGAACATAAAACACTTGTTTTCTTTAAAAACGATTGGTCACTGAGTTTCATATGCCTGCAGAATGTGAAAACAGTCTTCTACCCCTTTTTCCTGCATTAGCTGTTGAAAGAAGATAAATGGGAAAACACTCGGGTCAGAAAAGGCCACACACATCTACATCACACTGTAAGTTAGCAATCATTGGTTCACCCATCTTGCCTTGCAACTACAGAAAGCTGTGATTCTTTAGCGTCCAGGAGACAGCAGAGCATGATTTGGCAAGCAGATGCTAACTGTTAGCATTAACAACTCCATAACAAAGCAGAACTCCTTCAGATTTGTGGAGATTACCAACAACCCAAAAAGAAGAGCAATCAAAGGCATCAGAAGAGTAGCAATGCGGTTAGCCAATCACAGACGATATGCTCACATACCATGAAATTTTAATGAGTAAATCTCCTCCCAATCTCACTCTACAAATGTCTGCTTCCTGAAACAGGAACACAAGAGTCCAAGCCCCACTCTGATTAGATAATCTCTGTTTCTCCAAACTGAGTTTGTTCATGAAGATATATTTGACTGACTACATCAGTAACACTTAGAAAGACTGCAGTTATTCCATTAAGGTTTTCCACTGATTTCATTTTATCAAATCTTATTTTAGCAAGTAAAATAAGCAGCAGAAAATATTCTCTTGCTTGAAATCAATTAAAGTCAAGTAAAATCACATCTGAGACAATCACACAAACTGAAGCTGGTGTGGATACAGATGTTTTAATGAAATTCCCAAGTTGAAGTTTTAATTTGTTTCAATATTCAACAACCAGGTGGTCACACTCGTCATCTCGAAGCTTTGACTCAACCTCTCAATCAATACCAGTTCTGATGTCTGTTCTGTATTTACCTGAGTTTTCTTCTTTAGTCTCATCACCAAGTCCATGTACTTCCAAATGAAAACTAGCAATAACAATCAGAAAACACACTCGTACCATGTTGCTGTTTTCACACCAGCCCAAAAACCAAATCAGTGTCGAGGAAATGAATCCAAAGTGCAACAAGTAGATGTTTACTCAGCTGTGTGGCCACAGTGTGTTTGTTCTTTTACATTTCTGTGTTCCTGCATGTGAAAACGACTGAATGAGAAAGAAAATTAGAAGAATGTGTGTGTGTGTGTGTGTGTGTGTGTGTGTGTGTGTGTGTGTAGATATTATCAGCTGTTTTATGTTTTTGTTGTCATATTGAGCAGCTTTTGCAACATGTGCAGACATAATTAGTTGCACAGAGGATTTTCATTGTCAAATAAAATATGCCCTCCTCATAAAACCAAAAAAAAAATAATTCTGACAAAGCAGAAGAGAATTTCACCAGCTGCATTTAATCCATCATCCGGGTAAAAACACGTTTACAGTTTTGGTCAATGAAAGTGTTGATGAAATAGCTGCACAGCTATTCCATCACATATCGATGTGGGAGAAGTTTGGGTAGCTCTGAACAAAATAAAGCTGAATTGTAACTGCACCACCAGGGGCCCTCAAAAGCACCAAGATAGCGTGAATGGAAATAAAAAAACTTTAAATTATACAAACACAATTATATCACATATGGAAAATGAATGATATATTATTTTCTATAATGTAATTATTTTTGTTCAGTTATTTCAAAGTGTTCCAAATTTTAGGAACAAAGTCCTGACTTGTTTACTATACATTCTGTGTTTTTCTTTCTTCAGATATAACTTTTAAATAGTTGAATTAATATACCACAATTAAATAACACTGAATTTAAAAATGCAAATTAATTATAGCATATGTGTTACTTTTCTAATAATGTAAGGTTAAACATCAATAGTCATTAAAGAGCCAGTATAAAATAAGCTAATAACTAAATATGCTAATGGAATTGGGTATGTTACACACAATGTGAAGCCTAGGAATTATGAATTTTCTGGTGTTGGCTGATTGATGTGGGGGTCCAAAAGAAAACCACTTAGGATCCCAAAAATGCTTGGACCGGCCCTGGCAGAACACGTTCAATCACTGAACATCTAGACTCAACTGGTCTGCATGCAAAGAAACAAGAGCTAGGTGAAAAATCTAGCACAGTACTAAACATGCATGCTTAACAGATCTTCAGAAACAACTAAACATTTGTCTGGAAGCAAAGACAAAATTATTTGATAATACAAGCTGACTCAATGTGTTCAGAGCTTTTGCTCCCAGATTAAAAGATGAAAAAAAAAACAAGTTTTTGTAAAGTGGTAAAACAATGAAATTTTAAGATCTGTGCTAATGCATCAAATGTCACCATTTGATCCGATAAATGTTTCTGTTTTCTGAGGCAAATGGGCTCAGACTGCAGGGGTGGACTGGCCTATCTGGCATTCTGGCACTGTCCCGGTGGGCTGCTTAGCCAAGTGAGCTGCTTGCCCAGCTTGGGCCGACACTACTCCACAGTTGGTGATCTGCAGAACATTAGCTACATGGTAAGCTGAAGCTGACAGAGTTTTTCCAGGTGTTTTTAGCAAGAAAAACGCAATAGAGCGATGATGTCCCGCTGATCTCTGCCCGTGGAGAATGAGCTCATCTGGAAGGCCAGGGCTCCCGGTCGCAGCGGTCTGGCCCTGCTTGTAATTTAACAGTCCCAGTCCATATTAGATCTCACATTCGGCCTAGAGACGAGTCCGCGGGCGGTAACACCCCTCACCCCCACCGCTCTCCTGATGGGGAGGGCCGACATGAGGGCCGACGATTTGTAAAAATGCCAGGGCCGAATTTTGGTCCCAGTCCACCCCTGGCTCAGAGCCTATTTCAACACAGGAAAGTGTGAAATGACAGCAAACACTTGACCTAATCCAACGTTCTGCCCACTGAGGTGAAGTACTGCCGATCCTCAGACGTGATGACGAGAATCGACGGCTGTGTGATTAGAGTTTGAGTTACACCGGGTGTGGTGGCAAACAAATCACTGTGGCTGTCAGCAGATCAGCTGGCATACTGTAGAGTTTGGCAGCTCCTTAGCAACAGTGGTCTTTTGATTCATTGATTACTTCAACGGGATGAGGGAGTTTCAGTAGAACTTGTGACAGTTTGTAGATTTTTTTAACACTGCAGGCTAGAAATTTTGTCCCAACTAGAATTAAATCTATCTTCACCGATTGGTGTCCTGAGATCAGATCTTTTAGTGCTGAGGACAGCAGTGTAGGAGGTAACAAACTCACACGTAAAAATGGATACACTGATAACTTAGATAATACAACAGACATCATATACGTAGATGCGACATGAACTAGCTGCCTATCGGAGCTGACGTAACATCGGGCCACCATCTTGGATGAGTTCTCAATTGCCCCAGTTTAATTTTTCTTTCTACTGAGTTAAGTGTCCCCTTTAGGATGGGAAACGACTATATCTCACCCCTCTTTTCCCACCTTCTGGAAAATTTCCCATACTATGCTCATTCATGGAGACACCCCCACCCCCCACCCCCACTCACGGAGACCTGAGAATTATTATTCCAGCCTCCTTAAAAGTTGATGTTACTCAGTTTACAGAGATGTTTGACAGGGACAGTCAGATGTAGCTTCTGACGGTAAACAAGGAAACTGTATAAACATTTTTCCCAACAGGTAGGCTAAAAAAGTCACTAGTAATCCCATGTTATCTGCTTTTAAAAGCATGCAGTAGTTGTTGCAACCTTAGGGTGCACAAGAAAATGGGCATTGTTTGTCACGTGTTACTTCCCTTGCCCTTGTGCCTTGGGTTTTACCTTAACCCTCCCACCCTTTATGGGTGACCCCGCGAGGAAAGTTGACCTTTGAGCAGGATTGATGGTTTATCCCTTGAGGTCCACGTGGCAGGAGTGAGGTGGTGCTCACTCCTCACCCCTGCCACATGGACCCAAGGGATAAACCATCCACCTGCCTCTTGTTACCTGATTACCCATCCCTGTTTGTATAAGCTTTGCATGTTGCTAGTGTGTCGGTTCGGATTTCTTACATGTCAGTTTGTGTTACACCTGTCTACCCTGTCGTGTCTGTGCTCCTGACCAGTTAAGAGGAACCAAATGTCCATTACTGTTTTCCCTGGGTTGATTTACCTGCCTGAAGGATCCGCTCTTCCTCCCTCATCTTCCCTCCACATCGTGGCGTTGTTGCTCGCTCTGTGTTGACTCCGGTTTGGTTAGGAGAGCTATGAAACCCATCCCATATGCTGTTATGCTCTCCAGTGCCCTATGGCATGTCTACGCAGTCATGTCTATGGATAATACCAGTTTAGCCAATGGTGACAGCTGATGTGACTGATTCAGATTCGAATGACTTTTAGGCTGATGGTTTTAGACAGAATATTTATATTTTGAATTAGATGCACAAAAATGCCAAAACAATGACTACACATGTCTACAACACTAATAGACACTAATTTTTACCGTTTATCAGCAAAATAAATAAATAAATAAATAAAATAAACATTTTGGGGTTAACTTCCTCTTCAAGAGCACAAGTACAAAGAAAAAAACACACAAGAACTTCTCACAAAAAGAACATCTGGCTAAACTGTCATTTCTCAGAAACTGATTCCAGAGTGACTTCTGCTGCTCAAAGCAGGAACAGATGAATGTGACACTTGTTGTTCTAATAGAGCAGCTGGTCCTCGATCAGTAATCTATAGAGGGAAACTCTGGCACAAGACCAGCTGTGATTTACTCTTCTGGCACATTTAGGAGCTATGACTCAAAGCGACTGATTTGATGCTGCAGACTTGTTTATTTTAGTCACAGAAATTGCAAGAAACACGAGAGGGTTAGAAAAACACTGATCAGGAGAATGGATCTGAAATAACTGTTTCTATATCCCAGTCAGCATATGTAGGTGGGCCCCATATAGAATACATATGGTTAACTGGTTTTGTCCGTGGTTTCCATGGTAGCCCCATATGGGTTTGCCCACATAGATGTTAACGGACCCTACAAAGGTTTTCAGAGGTACCCAGATGGTTTGACTCACACATGAGCCCATTAAAATCTTTGTAGGTGAACTCCTGTGGGGCCACCATGGAAACCACGGACAAAACCAATTGGGACCCATTTTGTTAGCCCGTATGTATTCCTATATGAGACCCACCAAAATATGAAACTTTAGTTATTTAACTTCAATAACTTCATTTGTTGTAGCTCCTTCTACTTCATTTGTTTTTCATGTCACACTTAACACGTGTCACAGATGCTCACCCAAACCGTATTGAAACCATCATGTTCATACCATCACAGGAAGAAACATGTCTTTTTGATGTAAAACATTTGAATAATAATAATAATAATAATACATCAAACTTATATGGCGCTTTTTAGGACACTCAATGACACTTGCATGCACTCTCACTTTCACACACTGCTAGTGATGGTAAGCTACTTGTAGCCACAGCCGCCCTAGGGCGGTCTGACAGAGGCGAGGCTGCTATTTGGTGCCGTCGGCCCCTCTGACCACCATCAACACAGGCAAGTTGGGTCAAGTGTCTTGCCCAAGGACACAACAGAAGAATACCCCTGGTGGGAGCTGGAATCGGACCCATGACCCTCCTATCATGAGGCAACCTGCTCTACCTCCTGAGCTACTTTTGCCCCGTTGTTTTAATCAAAACTTGCATGTAATTTACAAACTCATAGCAGATGGAATAGCTCATTTCTTGAAATGGTTAAGCTGAGATAGGTTTTAAATGACTCGATCTTGCAGTTCTTGGAGGACGTCAGCGTCTTCGCCACATAATCTCCAGACATAGTCTCTATTTATAAATGTGCATTATTTTTATCACCTTAAGACACATGAACATTAAATACAGACATTTACAGCACACAAAGAGAGTGACCAAACAGACACTCATGCATTGTTTTTCCTCGTTAAAAATGTTATTTTCCTGCTCTAAATTGACAAAATGATCAATGAGCCAATCCATTCACAGTGTTTGTTTGCTGAGTTTGCAGGTAGATCTGCAGTAATTGGACAGTAAACAGCCTCATAAATATATTGATCTTCCAGTAGGGAAGTAAAATGAAAATCAGGTTTTTTACTCCTTTTGTCCTTGCTTCCCCTGTCTTCAATTGCCATTGTTTAAAATCTTCCTTATCTGCAAATGTTTGCATTAACACATTTTATTAGCAAAATATCTCATGAGCTACTGGATGCAATCAGTTGAAATCTACAAAGGATTGACCTTTGGACTCAGCCCAACTCCAGGTGGCCTCCGTAGCCTACGGACTTTGTAAAGCTCACCTTTGGCTGTAAGGCAAGGCAGCTTTATTTGTATAGCAGATTTCATACACATGGGCAATTCAATGTGCTTTCCATTGGCAAGAGTAGCAAGAACATTAAAATCAACGTGACAGAAAATACAATTAAAAGAAACTAAAGTAAAGTTAAAGGGTGAGCAGTTACAGTGCAGAAGGTGCAGCATAAGAACAGTCCTCCATTTTGATTTAAAAGTTACTAGAATCGGGTCACATTTGAGGTCATGAGGAGGCTGATTCCATCTGTGCGCAGCATAGTAGCTAAAAGCAGATTCACCCTGTTTGGTTCTGACCCGGGTTCTACCAGCTGAACGCTTCCTACGGATCTCAGAGCCCTGCTGGGCGTATATTCAGGAATGAGATCTGACATTAACTCTGGCCTCATGCCCTTGAGTGATTTATAAACAGTAGAAGCACTTTCACATCAGTTCTGTAGTTTACTGGTATCCAGTGTAGAGATTTATGAATAGGAGTTATGTTTTCTGTTCTTTTGGTTCATTTTAAGACTCTAGCAGTGGCATTCTGAATAAGCTGCAGTTGCTTCACAGCTTTTTTTGTGGACCATTGCAATCGTCCTTAATCAGTGCAGCCTCAGGGCTGTGGTGTTGTCTAAAACCTGACTGGAATCTATCTAGCAGGTTGTTTGTTAATATATTTGTTAATAAAATATTTGTTCAGCTGGATCATAACAGCATTACTTGGTTATTTATTGAACACAGCAAAGGAGTTGTTTTCACCTTGTTTTTTGACGTTTTGACTAACACAGTAGCCTTCGTCAGAGCTTTGCTGCTGTTGGTGGCGTCACTTCCTTCTCCGTTTGCCAGCTGGTAGCATTGCCCTCTGCTGACTGCTACCCTACTTCAGGTGACTAATCAACCTTAGCAAACACTAAAGTGGCAACAACAAAAGTTTGCAATATTGTTTGAGGTATACCTAGTTTACTGCTGATATATTGAATTGAAAATAAAGGTCCATAAAGTTATGTCCAAGATTTGACCAATGCAGCTAACTCCGTTCTTTCTAAAAGGCTGTTGGAAGGCATCATTTCAAACCAAACTTGGACTTTTAATTTGATAAGAAACAGGTTCTTGTAAAGAATTACGTCACAGCCGTATTACGCAGGTAGCTGCATCATCAGCTAAAACCATACATGTTTATTTTTAAGCAAACTGTTAGTGGAACTAATTAAAACAAGAAATGATGACATCTATCTCACGTGGATCACGTTTTGCGGCTTTATTTGTCATTGTAATAACATCCACTTGTTACCCATTCATGTCATCTATATTTGCCTCTCTGTGTGTGTGAGTGTGTGTGTGTGTGTGTTCTCTGCGCGTGCGTCTTTGGTGTGAGCACTCCTGCTGCTCGCCTGCATGGTGACACGCAGAAGCAGCCTGCAGACTGAGTCAGGCTGGGCAGACAGAGGAATGCACGGACCTGGACCGGAGCTCTGAGGAACAGATGGACCGGAGGGAGATGGGAAATTAAACCTGAGTCTTTCATCTGAAGTTTTTACTCAGCGAGCAGCAGAGGAAATAGAGCTCCATGAGTGGGAAAACAAAAGGCAAAGAGGAGAGGGATCATGCCACCAAAGGTCAGTGATGAACCTGCATCAGAAAGAGCTTTGAACCTGATGCGTTTCCTGCAAACTGAAAAGAAAAATGCCTGATAAAGCTGCAGAGATCAGCATGGTTGTCACTTAAAAGTAGTAATAATATATCAATGAGGTGTTAAACCAAAGATTTATCTTTCTCTATATGCTTTTCCTGCACCAGTGTTGCAGCTTTTTACAACGAGCTCGCGACAGAGTTTGCTCAACCTATAATTTCTCTTTAAATTGTTTAATTTATTCAGTTAAATGGTTCGACTCGCAGATCTTATTTCTGTCAGAATATCAACCCACAATGGAAACTGGGAAACTATCATTACCATGGAAACAAAAGGGAGTCACCCACAAGCTGAGCTGATCATCCATAAGTACAGTAATGTGGATGAACCACATGTTAAATGTGATGAATGAGACATCTATTATTTCCATGCTTGTATCACGTTCCACCAGTTGCAGTGATCTTTAAAAGTTAATATACTGCTCCTAAAAAAATTAATAATAACACAAGAGAAGGGTGATTTAGAGATGTCTGCACTCAAATGTCAGCAAGCTGAACTGATTAATTTCTTGATGGCAAACACCATACTTGCTGCATCCTTGTACGGTAAGACAAAGTATAACTTCAACAAATATCAGCCTCAAAAATAACTAAATTAACTCATTTAAGTGTCTTGTTTCTTTTCTCAGGCTTATTTGAGTTTCATGGGACCAATTATGTTTAGAAGAAATAATTAATAATACATTATAGTTACAGAAATGAGTCAATATCATTTAAGTTTTAAATTGATCAGTGACTTATTAACCTTTAATAATTAATAAAGAGAACAGAATTCAAAGCATTCATTCTCCATCATGATCCATTATGTGATGAGGACATCTAGTGGTTAGTCACTTAAAAGCCAGCAGCAGCTGGTGCGTGTGTGTGTGTGTGTGTGTGTGTGTGTGTGTGTGTGTGTGTGTGTGTGTGTGTGTGTGTGTGTGTGTGTGTGTGTGTTGGCCTCCAGCCCAGACTCATGGCCTGGATTTTATTTGATCTTTTAAGCCAAAATACAGATGTTGGCATCACTGATGTTGAAAAAAACAAATACATTTCTAGAAAAAGTTGCTGATTGAGAATTCAAAATAGCTCAAATAAAAAAAGAACTAAACTCAATTGACCCGATCCATAAAGGCACATAGTGCATTATTACATCAATAGTTCATGCAACAAACATTAAACATCTGGCGTGGGAGTAGAAGATGTGAAAAACCCTGAAGAGAGACACAGATATGGCAGAGAGGCTTCCTTGGATAACTTTTAGCCTCTCAGATTTTCTAAGAAGCTGCTGAGTTTGCAGATCCTTCAGCAACATCCTGTTTTCTCTGCCTTCAACATTTTTTATGTTCTTTTGGACTGCAGCATACGCAGCAGCAGGCGCTCTCCTGTCACTGTAGTCTTAACATATAATAGGGCTGCTGCTTTCTCAGTTCTGATCAAATGAAGATCACCTCACAGGCTGCTGAAGCACAGAAACAAGGCCAGAGGGTGTGTGATTATTTATTATAGCACTGTGCTGAAATGGGAGGTTTATGGATTTGTTTGTTTTGTTTGATTCACTTCTGAAATATTTTAATCCCTATCTGAATAACCGGATATTTAAATGTAGTCATACATTTTTATCGGCAAATTCTTACAGTTAAAATGTAAGTTTTAATTTCTTTACCAATAAACACAATGTTTATCTTAATTATATTAATGCATGCATGGCTTTGTTTATGTCACTTGATTTAAGAAAATGTGCAAAAGTTTTACTTTTCTAATCCTTAAAAAATGTATTGTTTGTAAGACAACGTTCCTGTTGTAATTCAGTCCGGTTTGACCACTTTATAATATTTTCCAAAACAAACTATTTCACTAACTTTCTCAAGGTTTTAATTTTTTTTATTTAACCCTTTTCACTTATTTTCAGTTAGGTCTTCCTGATCATTACAATAAACTGTGTAGTGTGTTAAAGAGAATCTTTGAAAGTGCACAAATCAGTGTGTTGCATCTTTCCAAAAAGCTTTTAATTTAATCTTTAAGTGAATATATATATATATATATATATATATATATATATATATATATATATATATATATATATATATATATATATATATATATAAATATATATATATATGTGTGTGTGTGTGTGTGTGTGTGTCAATCACATTCCTCCACTAAGTTGCAACAACCTTGTTCTTGCCCAAGAAGTCAGCTCAATTGCAAGAACAAGATCTGGGCAAAAACAGCTATGCCCTGCCATTAATCAGATACCCCGCAGGAATAAAAAGCTGGCCAAAGGAAGAAATACAGACCACAGATGTTAAGCACAAAAGGGTTCCATCCCAGGTCCAGCACCCTGAGACTGAACGCTAGCCGTAAGAAGGAGGCCGAGGACTACTGCCACCACTGCCCAGGATGAAACATCCAAGATCCATTAGTACATCAACAATAAGGCCCCAACCGATGACATGCTCAGTGAACGTCTCAGACAACAGCGAACAGAGGAGACACTGGAAATACCATCGTGGGACGACAAACCCTTACATGGAATGTACCACTGACAGATAACTGAAGTGGTGATATCAAGAAATCCTTGTAATGGTTAGAAAGAGCTGGTCTGAAGGACAGCAGAGAGACACTCATCATGGCAGCACAGGAACAGGCCCTGATCACCAGAGCCACAGAGGCCAAGATCTACCACACCAGACAAGACCCAAGGTGTAGGCTATGCAAAGAGGTCCCTGAGACAATCCACCACACAACTGCAGGGTGTAAGATGCTGGTAGGAAAAGCATACACAAAATGCCATGACTAAGTGGCTGGTTGTACAGAAACATTTGTGCAGAGTATGGACTGGAGGCCCCAAGGTCAAAGTGGGAAACACCCCTTAAGGTGGTAGAGAGCTTCTGTGGGACGTCCAGATCCAGACTGACAAAATGGTGATGGTGAACCAACCGAACATTGTGGTGGTGGACAAACAACAGAGGACAGCTGTTGTGGTTGATGTGGCAATACCAAGTGATGGCAGGATCAGGAAAAAGGAACACGAGTAACTAGAGAAGTACCAGGGCCTCAAAGAACTTGAGAAAGCCTGGAGAGTGAAGTCATGGGTGGTGCCCATGGTCATCAGGGCACTCGGGGCAGTAACCCCCAGACTGGAGGAGTGGATAAAACAGATCCCAGGAAAAACATCAGAGATCTCAGTCCAGAAAAGTGCAGTTCTAGGAACAGCTAAGATAGTGCAGAACCCTCAAGCTCCCAGGCCTCTGGTAGAGGACCCAAGCTTGGAAGGATGAGACCACCCGCGTAGGGTGGTCTCATACATATAAACATATAGACACCCCCCCCCACACACACACACCCACACCCACACACACACACACACACACACACACATATATATATATATATATATATATATATATATATATATATATATATATATATATATATATATATATATATATGTCTGCATTTGGAGAATCCTTAGTGGTCCTTTCTCACATTCATCCCTCTCACACACACAACATCACAGAGAAAACACAAATCCTGTCAATAGATCCTTGGATTTGGAAATGGCCGGCTGGCTCCCTTCCCTCTCTTACAGTGCCAGATCAGCGGGGTCTGGAGATGAATCATTGATGACCAGTTCCAACAGCCTAATGGCCTATAATGTTCCGTAATGATCCCCCGTCAACGCCACGTGCACGCTCTTAATGGATCCAATACCATTGGGGGTTCTGTGGTTTGGACTTTGATGTCTTGGCCTCTTTTTTTGTGGAGCAGCTCACAACAGGAAGTGCAAAATGCCATGAGCACAGAGCTGCGGAGCTCCACGGGCGCAGCATGGCTTTCCCTCTTCGGCGATCAACTTCAGGTAAGGCCAGAAGGAAAACCTTTAATGGGCCACTTGGAAAAACGGAGTCCCAGAACTCAGGACTCCTTTCATATTGTGATGTTTTAATCTGCTTGGAGACTAAGACGTATCATTGTTGTAGAGAATAAGTGCAGAAAGTCCTCTGATGGCAGTTTTAGGAATAACTGTGACTTATTGGGATTTTTGAGACACACACATTTCAGTTGATCAAATGTATTTAAACCAGTATAGGATTTTAATAGAAATAAGGTGAAATAAGTATTTTTTTTTACTCTGTGAGAACTTAAAGCACTGTCCCTGGTGCTGAAAACAGCTCAGGACGCACCCTTCAGTATGAGCGTGGACGCTGGAAAAGCTCTTGATGGGCTTTTAAGAAACTCTCGGATATTGAATTATCTGATAATGTAGACTGTGGATATGTTTTTGTTTTTTCCTCAGCCTGAAGAACAAATCTATACTTTATGCATGAGTCTGTGCCTATTACACTGAACTAACAACAGACTAAGGAGTAAACGGATAATATTTCATGGATTAACTTGGTCAAGTAATAATTTTTTTCATAACAAAACTGACCAATAAATAATATTACTTTTACCCAAGAAAAACTGAAATAGTGCTAGACAGGATTTAAATTAATAATTTAATGCATCAGTGGATGTTCAGATCACGTTCAAGTTTAAATCACACGTCATTTAGAGGTCAGTGTTTTGAATATTTTGTCATTTCAGCAGCACAAACATGTTCCTTAGGAGGCAGAGCAGGTTGTCCAGGAATCAGAAGGTTGTGGGTTTGATCCCGGCTCCCGCCTGAGAATGCTACTGTTGTGTCCTTGGGCAAGACACTTAACCTGCCTGCTGGTGGCGCCTGTCTCTGACAGCCTAGCTTCTGTCAATGCACCACAAGTTAGCCTAGTGAACTAGACCAAATTCTTGCTTTGCAAAGAATGGTCTAGGCATGCTCCATTGGAACTTCAGCAGCTCCTACCAGGACTCTGGCTAGCCAATCACAGCTCTCTAGAGGGGTTTCAAACACATAAAGAGCTGTGATTGGTCCATAATGGTGGGCCAATCATAGTGCTCTATCTGCTTAGCGAACAAATCACAGAGCTTTATTGGCTTTGTGAGCCAATCAGGGCACTCTATATGCCTGGTGGGTGAGATGATGCAACAGAGTGAAACAAGAGAATGTCACATTCATTGTCCAGTGGAATGCGGAGATCATTTGAAAGACAACGGTAGAACCCGCCCCACAACCGAGAGCCGTCAATGGAACGTGGCCAGACTAAATAATACATTTATTTAGTCTGGCTTGCCAGGCTACCACAAGGCAGCTGCGGGTACATTGTTGCTCATCACCATCAACGTGAATGTGTGTGTGTGAATGGGTGAATGACTAATTGTGTTATGAAGCTCCTTCGGGGGGTTGTAGGGGTTGTTTAACATGCAGGCTAAACACAAAAATAGTCTTCTACCACGATTTCCTGCATCAGTCGACGATGGAACAGAAAAAGATCAGAAGAGCCATTCAGATTTACGTCACATTAAAGAAATTGCATCCGCCTTTCACCCTTCTTGACTCACAACGAGGAAGACAGTTGTTGGTTTAGCGCCCAGGAAAGAGCTTGTTTCAGCTAGTAGAAGCTAACCATTAACATTAGCAACTCTACCGCACAGCATAACTCCTTCAGGCTTGTGTTATTTATGGAGATAAAACATCAACATTGCAGAACAAACTGAGTCAGAGGTAGAATCGTGTTGCTGTTATCCAGTCAGAGGTGAGATATCCACATATCAGGAAATGACTCCGAATTCTGCTGTATTCTGCTCGCCTCTTCTCTGACTCACTTCTAGCTCCCGAAACAGGAGCACCAGAGCTTTCTTCTCTGAGATCGACTACTAAGACAGTCATTTATACTAGAGACCACTGCAAATGTCTTTTTACTCATTCATTCAACAGAATGAGCTACTTATTGACCCAATTACTGTTTTGTTATTTTGATTAACCATTTATCAAAACCAGACTCATCAGCATCAACTCTGGAGTTATCTATTCTTCTGTGTTGTCTAGCTGCTTGTTCATTGATCAGCCTATTGATTCACCTTTCTCCTGTTGCATCTCCCTCTGTCATCGGCTGAAAACAAAATTGATTGAGGTCCTCAGAGTCACCTTGCATCTGATTTGTTTACACTTCTCTTAATTTGTTCACCCCGTTGCTTGCAGGGTTAGGTCTTGCAGAAATGAATCAGGGATTTTGTAAATTAAAGATGACATCTGAAGATTTATTAGGAAATCTTATTATTAATCACAAACTTTTTTGTTTTAACTTCATGAGTAAAATAATCAACAACAGTTATCTGCTTTATGGTTCATTTGCACAGCTGATTTAGTAATTTTACCAATTTTTTGTAAGATTTTCACACCATTTTCCTCCAAAGAGCTTCTTCCACCCTGCACTGAATTTTCTGCTACCCGTAGGTTGTGACCTTGCATCTGAGTCTTTGTCCCTTCACTACCTCTTCATCTTCTTCTTCTGGGTTCCATTTACGGAGCTGTCATAGATGTATCTGGCTCTGACAGCTGTGCATCTGTTCTCCTGTGGGGGCCGCCGGTTGCCAGCAGACATACGTGAAGTGTCTGATTGCTGTTCTGTGTTTCCCTCCACTCTGGTGCCAATGCAAAAGGAAATGTCTAGAAAACGACACACCTCATCTAATCTGAAGTACTTTCTCTCTCTCTCTCTCTCTCTCTCTCTCTCTCTCTCTCTCTCTCTCTCTCTCTCTCTCTCTCTCTCTCTCTCTCTCTCTCTCTCTCTCTCTGTTATTCATCTTTCTTACAAGCTGCAGCCTTTCAGTAGTGAACCTCTGCACCAAGAAAAAAGAGATTAAAGGCCCCTCCTCCCTTCACTCTGATATTATCACCTCTTGGACTCTTTCTTTTTAACTTAACCAACTTGCAGTAAATCCCACCAGTTTTCACATTTTTATTTTATTTTTTGTTTCCTTAAAGTGATTTCTCATTGTGTTCTCACATCACGTCTTTTTACCCTCCTTCCTCTCATTCATTCATCACTCACTCTTATAATCCATCTTTTCAAAGCCCCCCACCCCCCCCACCCCCACCCCCCCCACACACACACCCTCCAGCTTCTCTTCCTGTCTCTCATTCTTGCTCATGGGCACATTCAATATCCTGCTTTCTCTCCCTTCCCCTCTTATCATCCCCCTCTCATTCATTCACACATCTGTCTTCTCTCTCTCTCTGTCTCTCTCTCTCTCTCTCTCTCTCTCTCTGTCTCTCTCTCTCTCTCTCTCTCTCTCTCTCTCTCTCTCTCATTTTGTTGTTTATTCGCCACCTCTGCCTCCCTCCCAATCATCCTGCCAATCACACATCAGCATTTCACAACATGTAAATATCATGCCACGTGGGGAGGTTGACAGGATCTTTGTATCCAAAACAGCACGGCTCAAACACACACACACACACACACACACACACACACACACACACACACACACACACACACACACACACACACACACACACACACACACACACACACACACACACACACACACACACACGTATCTCCGTCTGGGCGGGTAGGGGCTGCAGCAGATTTGTGAACGGCGCGGCTGCATCATCATGGTCCGCTTCTCGCCGCTCGAGACCCGAGTTGTTTCATTGATAAACATTCCGGTTGCTGCATTTCTGTCACGGAGCGCGTGGAGGAGGACCGGAGCATCTCCGGAGCAGCAGGAGAGGGAGCATCGGCTGCAGTGATGATGCGCATCAGCAGCACCCGGTGCCAGTGGAGAAGCTGTTGATTCACCACCCGGACCCCATCCACTCCCCCTCACTCTCTCTCTCTGGACGCTTAAGAGAATCACCTGAGGGGGAGTCGGGCAGCTTCTGAAACCCCCCACAACCCCCTCCCCTGGGGGATGGGAGGCGCTCTGCCACTGGAACATCTCTGGATCTGCTCGGACGCATCCGTGAGGCGCGCGGACGCACGGATGGAGGATTCTGGATGCTTAATGAAATCACGGAGATCTGCGAGCCTGCAGCCACCGGTGTGTGATGCGAACTGAGTCGTGGGTGGCGTAGTCCCCCTTTCTCCTCTCCTCTCCTTTCCTCCCCCCTCCCCCCATACCCCCACCTCTCCCCTTACCACGAACACTCCCTCTAACCGGGACGCACAGCCTTGTTTCACTCCATCGGGGTAAGCATGTCCCGGGCAGCGGCTATCGCCAGCTCCCTCATCCGCCAGAAGCGGCAGGCAAGGGAGCGGGAGAAGGCAAACGCCTGCCGCGGCAGCAGCAGCCCGAGCAACAGCAAAGGAGCCAACGAGAAGCCGAGCAAGCTGAATGTGTTCTCGCGGGTGAAGCTGTTTGGGTCGAGGAAGAAACGGAAGAGGAGGCGACCACCAGGTCTGAGGGATGAGGGAAGAGCAGTCAGAATATCACGGGGAACATCATAATCATCCTCTTTATCATCAGCATCATCATCACCAACACCATCTTCTCTTCATCACTAAGGACAGACTCACCATCACTTCATCATGTGTCACCCTTCAGGAACAGAGCTGTGTCTCATATTGGCCCTGCTGCTGTTCTTCATGTTAAACATCTGATGAGGGTTTGATAAGTTCATGTTGTCCCACAGCAGCAGGTGTCTGAGAAAGAAATCCCACTAAACGTCATCCTGGATTATCAGGGTGGAATTTCTCACATCAGTCATTATTCATGTGGTTAAAATATCCTCCATGGCAAGGAATGTTTATGTCCTCATCGTGTGTGTGTGTGTGTGTGTGTGCGTGTGTGTTTGTGTGTGTGTGTGTGTGTGTGTGTGTGTGTGTGTGTGTGTGTGTTTAACTTCCTCACCTGGAAGGTGAGGAGGTACATTGATTATAGCTTTTTATTTTAAATGCATCAGAATACCAAGCATGTGAAACTGGACCATTTAAAGCAATGCTTGAGGTTTTTGTGGCAGCAGAAAGATAAATCATCTAAGAAATCAAATGTTGAATTTACTTAACCAAGTTATGTCTACTGGTTCGACTACACCTAGTTTTAAAGTGTACTAAAATTTACTTTTAACCAGGAATGCTCAATATGCTTTTTTAAAAACCGATATCCGATATACTGATTTTATCGACTCTCAATTTCTGATACCAATATGAAGCAATACTGATAAATGTGGGGTCCCCCCTCATGAAAAATAAAATACTTTAGGTTACTAACATCACATATTTCCTATAAATTTCCTGTGCACAAGAAGAACTACTTCAAATGAAGTTAGTAATAGGAAAAGTGCCATATTCAGTTTCCCTCCAACAGCAGCTGAATCTCATTCTCCCTAAGTATTAGTTTTATTTTTCTGTAAACTGCAGTTTTGGGGATAAAACATTTACCAAGATCTCTTTGGTGTGTTCTTACGTTTAGTTTCCAATTCCATTTTTGGTTCCTTTTAAAACACAGGAAAGGTTTTTATTTGCCTTGCTGACGTACGTTTCGTTTGCCGACCGCAAAACATCCTCAGAGCTGACGCTGATGGTGGCGTCACTTTCTACTCCGTTTATCCGCGGGCAGCAGAGGACGTTGTCGCCCTCTGCTGCCCGCTCTCCCCTCTCCGATGATGGATAAACGGAGTAGGAAGTGACGCCACCATCAGCGTCAGCTCTGAGGATGTTTTGCAGTCGGCAAACGAAACGTACGTCAGCAAGGTGAAGAAAAACCTTTCCTGTGTTTTAAAAAGAACCAAAACTGGGATTTACAAAGATCTCCAGATAAAAAAGCAAACTTTGTGTGAAGATTTTTGTTATTGTTTTAGTTGTTTGTTAGCTGTCGAGCTACATTTAGCTACGTGCTGTGAGGACAGCGTACGTTCTCTACACAGGGAACATTTCGACTGCACAATTTGCCAAATAAACTAAAATATCTCAAATACTTTACATAAGAGCTGTAGCATGTATATTCCTCCAGGCACGAGGTTGGTAGAAGGACCTTAGTGTGACCAAATCGGTCCTGAGATGTCTCCTTGGGTCACTCGACATCGTGACGCTACAGAGCTGTCATAGTTTAACATTCTGTGAGAGAGGAGAATCAAGAGTATGGCATATAATATGTGTAAAATAAAAGATGTGTCACTTAAAGACCGAAAACCCATATTTTCATTTATTACGTTTTAATGCCAATATCAATCAACCAATCAATCAATCAATCAATCAATCAATCAATCAATCAATCAATCAATCAATCAATCAATCAATCAATCAAAGCTTTATTTATAAAGCGCCTTCCGCAACCCTGTCAGGAAGCCCAAGGCGCTGAAATATCAGCCGATATTAATGGTAGACCAATAATATCGAACATCAACACTTTTAACCGAACAGTTTACAATATGCTTTACATTTAATTAAGTAGATTTAGTGAAACAAGTTCACTTGACTTGGTTAATTAAAGTCAACATAAATTTTTTACAGTGTACATGTAAAAAAATACATATCATTTATTTGATTTAGACTATAGACGGGCATAGATTAATGGATTTCCTTCAGCAGTTCTCTTTTTTCCTGCCTCTCACAGTATATACACATACTTTTAAAAAATATATAACAGAAACCAAATTTGGTCCAAGAGGATGAAAGCAACAGTTTTCGGATAATCAGGAGTCACTTTAACAAAGACAAATAAAAATCTTCTTCCGCAGTGTTGATTTTACTCAAGCTGACTGCAATTTACTCAAATAGAGTAGAAAGTACTTTGAAAAAGAGTACATTTGGTTCCACGGACTCCTGCAGCCTGTTTGAAATTCTTCAAAATTTCACACAAATAAACAAACAAATGTTTCCTTGTCTTTTCCATTTCCTCCTCCCAGAGCCCCAGTTAAAGGGCATTGTGACCAGACTTTCCAGTCGCCAGGGCTTCCAGCTGCAGATGCAGCCTGACGGCACCATTGATGGAACCAAGGATGAAGACAGCACCTATGGTGAGCCTGTCTGCCATCTTTAAGGAAACCAGAACAATAACAATCTAAATGGTTTTCATTTGATTCGTTTTTCCAAAAAAACATTTGCTGCTGCAAGTCATCCTTTCCCCCGTTTTGATTAATCAGACACTCTTTGTGAGCTGTAGTTGAGTTTGGCTGTAAAACGTCAGGAAATGTTAGAAAGCATGAAGAGATCCGAAGGAGCTGAAGCAACTAATTTGTCTCATTTGTAAAGAAAATGGTTCAATTTGTCATCAGCAAAATTATTTTCACTCATTCAACAAGTCTCCATCTTTGGAGCCAATAAATCAATATTTGGTTTAAATAAATCCATCATTTTCCTAATATCCACTTACATTTCCTGTTTAATTCCTTGTTTTAATTAAAATAAGCAATTAATGAAGCAAAGTAAAAGATTAGAGGTTGTACCAACTTCCTATTTTAGTTCAAAACATGAAAGAAAACGTTAAAAAGACACACTTCAGTACAGGAGAGACTCGAACCATGTTTTCTTTATCGTACTTTGGGCTCACATTGCCTCAGGTGACGAAAGAATATTGGATTGTGTCAAAGGTTTGATCTCCAGCAAAGGGTGATTTAATTTACTACCTGTTAAATGCACTTGGAGGTTGGCATCCAACTCCAGTTAAATCCAATTTACTGATAAAGTTCAGTCTGTGGAAACAAATTTGACCTGGGGCATTTAATTCAGGTAGTCACTCAACAACATGTCAAGCGCTCATTTAATTAGCGAGATGGTGCGTCTCCTCCAAATGTCACGTGGCGACGCCATCCGAACAATATATCTGTGCTTTTGGCTCAAATGAATTGATTAAGCGTCAACACAAAACACAGGGCAGGGTTTTCTGTGCCCCTCATTTTAGACAAAAATAAAATACCGTGACATTTCTTTGCTGCTCTGCCTCGTTCTCAGGCTACAATATGAGATTAATTCCACTAATTCAATCCTCTTGTTTTCGCTCAGACGGCAATCACTCTTCTTCTCCTGCACAGCTGGTTTTCCTGCATCTCACATTCATTTCTGCAGCTTTTCAGGCCACTGGCTGTTAGGTTGAAAAGAAAAAAACACACTTACACACACATGTGGAAGTGTGTTCTTTAATTAAATGATTACGCCCGGTGTACATCATGTTAACGCCTACCCACATGAACTCCGTAACCCATGGCTGGGCTTGGATGGATAATCCCTGTAATCTTAGTCTCCAAACAACCACAGTCATTAAAAAGAACATGCTTGGCTGAATGACTGTAATTAAACAACAGCTTGAATCACAAAACTCGGAGGTATACTTATGTCCCACTTCTACAGCTTCTTATAGACCGCTGCAACTTCTCTGTTTGTGGATTCAAAATAAATAAAAATAAGAAATCTACATGAAAAACAAAATTAAAAGCAACTACCGAGGGGAAAGAGTGGAAACAGATTCCCAGTTGACCTATTTATCCACGTTCAGGGTAATTCATTAAAGTACGTGACGTTCTCTGTTAGCAACGTGTCCCGGTACCTAAAAGACAAAAGTCCCGTTTCCACTATTGAGATTTCCAGGTCATTTTACCATACCTTTGTGGCGTTTCACCGTTTTACCAGGCCAGCCAGAAAGGACCATGTTCTGGGCCATTTTACCCCCAACTGGAGTATTTACAGGGCTGGCCCAAGCATTTGTTGGGCCCTAAGCAGGTTTTTCTTTGGGGCCCCCCCCATACCAACCAGTCAACACCAGATAATTCATACTAGTCAACAATAATAACTGTGTTTGATTATATTTGGCATGTAATTTGACATTCATTTACTTGTAAAAATTTGCAATTAAACCAACTACAAATCTGACGTTGCATTTATGACATCACTGCAGAATCTCTTCTCCTCCAGCGTAGCTGCTACTTAGCACACGGCCAGATATACAGTGGCTTTCTCCACGTTTAAAGCTGCTTATTTTGTCCCAGAAGAAGGAATAGCAGCTCACTAAACTCACAGCCATTTCTTCTTCTTCTTCTTCTTCTTCTTCTTCTTCTTCTTCTTCTTCTTCTTCTTCTTCTTCTTCTTCTTCTTCTTCTTCTTCTTCTTCTTCTTCTTCTTCTCCGTATTTGGTATGATGACGTGAATTTAGAGAGACAAGCAGTTGGAATTCTCTTTTCACACAATACCTAAAATATCTTTTACCACCTGTTTAAAATAAGCACTTTCTTGGCATCAAAATGTGTCTTAAAAATGAACGGACATTATATGTTAAATCTATGGCATGCATCAAACGAGATCTGAAAATAACTTTTATTGCTTCATGGACTCCTGTTCACTTTTTGGACAGGCTAATAAAGGAGGTTTTGGGGTCTTGAAATCAAAGCCCATGTCCCGTGACAAATGCAGATAAAGCTAACTTCATACCAAATATTGATTTGTATCTTTGTACACATTTTGGTAAGACAGAAATAGAACAAAAAGTCCCGTAAAGCTGTTAAGGAATTTTCTGTTGTGATTTTTCACAGGAAATCGTTCAAATTAAAATCCTCACAGAAAATCTCCTGGTAGGTTTCTGTCTGTTCGTTGTATGTTCCCCTAGACCAGGGCCGGACCTGGCCTGGCCCGCGGGCCGCCCGCCTATTGAGTACCTCTGCCCTAGACAAAGAGTGCAAGAGTAAACAAGCTCTATGCACATTTATGTACATACAGGACAAATATTATATGTGTGTTTCTTTTCTGTGTGAATTCATGTATGAAGCCATGAAACTCTGTACTTCATATATTTATGTAGACTAGATGTTGCCTCTTGTATTGTTGCACTAACAATACACAGACCATTCTGAGCAGTTAACAGTTTTTAACAGAATTCAATCTGTTAATAGTGAAAACAAAGACTTTTAACTTCATTTAAATCTAAGATTAAGTTGAAATGCAGGGCTCTGCAGAGAAAACCTGCACGCTTTTATTCTGCGTGAGTTTTACATTTACACTTGCCACCAACGTAAACATTTTTGCAGACCAGTCACACCTCCCACTTAGTAACCACACTCTCCTACAGAAGCATCCCCCTCTTTAACAAGATTGCTGCAAATCCTGCAGAAACAGCTTAGAAAGGACTCAGAGAACATGACAGAGAATTAGGTGTTTTCTTAGCTTCCAGACTTCTCAGAATCCAATCTGATGACTTCCAAGGGGACCCATACACTGTAAGAAATAAAATGTTGAATTTACTGAAAGTTATGTCACCTACTTCCACTAAACCTAGTTGCGTAATGAGTGATATACATTGTTATATGCTGTTATGTTAAAAGTAAATGTTTATTACTATGAAAAATTTAGCAACTAGGTTTAGTGGAACCAATTGTCATAACTAAGTGAATTAAATTCAACTTTTAATTTCTTTGAGTGTCGGTAGGACATTGTAATGACCATTTAATGGTTTTACACTGCAAGTCTTTGTTGGTTAACAGAATTAGGGAGGGGGGTGGGGGTGAAAAGGAGTCGCATAAAACCTCATACAGGAACAATAATACCTAAAATAAATGTTTCAGTATTGTTTTTATTATCATTATTCAGTCAACACTTAATGTGTCATTGTGTGGTTTTGTCGTGTGTTGTTCAAAATTACTACTTGATAAGAATTAAGTAGCATGATAACGAGTAAATAATTATATAAATGAATAAATAAATAAATAAATAAGACATGGAATGTTAGGTGCATTTTTTTCTTTCATGTTGAATTGTTCCTGTTTGTTGTTTTGTTTTTGCGTGTCCGCCTGTTGTGTGTGGGGAATGAATTGAGACTATGTTTTGGTTACTTTCACATAAATGGATTAATTTTATGCGTTAAATAAATAAATAAACAAATATTAACTGAATTGTTGTTTGCCGATAATAAAACGTTTAACTTAGCCTAGCAAATAAACAAAAATCAACTGATTGTTAACAGGATTAAAATAACACCCAGTTGCTCCTCTAGGTTTTGGCTTAAAATGAGGAGGAAAAAGGAGCTGTGAACTCGGTGGTTTTGCCTCTTATTGCAAAAATGTTTACCAACCCATTTTTGTGTTGTTTACATTTAATAATTCCTACTGTTTTTCCATTGCATGTGTAATCCCGGGAGCTAAATTGCTTGTGAAGTTCAGGAGCCTTTGTGCCTGACTGAACATTTATAATAGCTTCTCTGGTGTGAAATGGAGGTGTCATTGTGTCTGTGATATTGATGAGGATCATTCTCTGTTTCCCCCGGTGCGAACGTCCATTTGTTTGCTCTCTGTGTGTGTGTGTGTGTGTGTGTGTGTGTGTGTGTGTGTGTGTGTGTGTGTGTGTGCGCAGCCGTGTTCAACCTGATCCCCGTTGGGCTTCGTGTGGTGGCCATCCAGGGCGTCCAGACCAAACTCTACCTAGCGATGAACAACGAAGGCTTCGTCTACACCTCTGTAGGTTGCCACGGAAAACTCGTGATCACAGCTATCATCATCACTACTGGCAAGCCATCATCAGGCTGAGTAATGGAGCAGAAACTTACAGTGAGAGTGGACTCATTATCATCACACCGACCCTAACTTCGGTGTAACTGCCTTGAGAGTCAGCTGACAGATTCGAATCCAGCCTAACTCATCCGTCCTCTGATTCCAGATAGTTTCTCGCCCTCATTCTGTTTATCTTCCTGACAGTCATCCTTTTGATGAAAACTCACACACACACACACACACACACACACACACACACACACACACACACACACACACACACACACACACACACACACACACACACACACACACACACACACACACACACACACACACACACACACACACTGGCCCTCTGCTTTCTTTTAATCAGGCAGAAAGTACCGCCGGCTGTTGGGTTTTGCTTTCAGCACCTTGTTTCAGCTCTTCAGCCCTGGTGGTGGGTGGTGTGGAAGCAATAACAAGAAGATCCAACAAAAACATCACGGACTTCCAGCAGTCTAAACAAATAAACCTGTGGTACCAGCAAATGAAAAACAGAAAAGGGGAAAAAAATTGAGAAAAAAACCCAGCAACTAACCACTGAGAAATAACTACAACGCTGCTACGCCTTTGCACGTACACCACCTTGGTATCTGCTCAATCTCTAGCTCTGGATGCTGTCTGCTGTTTTTTCTGAGTGCTGGCCTCTGTCACAACACTTCAATCACTTGCTCCATCTGCTAAGCTGATATTAAAAAGCAGAAAACATCAAAAATATTTATAAACACACAGCAGGCAAAGCAGAATGTCACCTCTATTCAAACACGGTTCGTTTGGAACTTCATCAGAATTCGCGCCGTGGTGACAAAGATCACCCTTTCTGTATCTTTCTGTTTCCCTCAGCAACCTGGACACCATCTTTCCCAGTGGGCTGGTTGGTATTCAAGGGAGTAGCTGGTTTCTATGGAGACGCAGGAATAAGGAAATGCAAATGTCAGCTGTCCTAAGTTGGTGTGGTTTATTCTTTTAGACTACCGGCTGGCCGAGATAATGAATCAAAGAGCAGACAGGCTGATTGATGAAGTGGAGGAATGATTGAGTGCTTTTTAGATTGGAGCTGCTGCTACAAACTCATATCTTCTGTAACCCTTCTCATCCTGCAGCTAACACCGCCTCACACACACACACACACCCACACACACCCCACCCCAACACTTGCCCCACTTCACTGCTTCCACTTAATTGCCTCCTTGTCACCTTTCTTTTGCCATTTGTCCTAATATGTGTCACGATTCCCACGCAGGAACACTTCACCCCGGAGTGTAAGTTTAAGGAGTCGGTGTTTGAGAACTACTACGTCACCTACTCCTCCATGATGTACCGGCAGCAGAACTCAGGCCGGGCTTGGTACCTGGGACTCAACAAGGACGGGGCAATCATGAAGGGGAACCACGTCAAGAAGAACAAGGCTGCTGCACACTTCATACCCAAACCACTCAAAGGTACGAAAACAGGACAGCAGTGATGAACTCACTTAGAATATACTTTTATGTTTATGGTGATGATGATATTGTTGCAATCCTGAGCATGCTGCAGCATCACTCGTCTCTTTCTGCTGTCTGCTAGAAGTCTGCAGTGTTTGGACAGCTGTTTGTACAAAAGTTTTTTTAATCAAAGAAACAGCTGTTTCCTTGTTTAAGACTAGCTGCACAATCTGGAGAGAGCAAGAGTTTTGTTTGCATCAAATGTTTTAGAACACGCCAAAAAGAAATCTAAAGTTAACATGTATCCAGTTTTATAAACAAAACACCCCCAAACACCTGATTTAATAAAGAAAACTAGCATTTTACAGACAATATGTATACTTCTATATCCAGACCTCATTTGTTATCCCTCCCACTATCTTTATGGGTGACCGCGAGGAAAGTTGACCATTGGGGTCCATGTGGCAGGGGTGAGGTGGTACTCACTCCTCACCCCTGCCACATGGACCCAAGGGATAAAACATCAATCCTCCTCAATGGTCAACTTTCCTCGCGGGGAGGATGCAAAAACTAGGGAAGAGTTTTGTGAGATCATGGAACAAGACTTCCGCACAGCTTTGAGGAGATTCTGGTCCACCATTGGGTGCCTCAGGAGAAGAAAGCAGTGCACTACCAATACTGTTTATAGTGTAGCATTCTGTTTATGGACAGGGATTCTAGGCACAGCCAAGGTAGTGAGGGGATCCGTTTTGGTGGCCTGATGATCAGGTCTCTGCTTTGTGTAGATGATGTGGTCCTGTTGGCTTCATCAGAATGTGATCTCTGGCTTTCGCTGGAGCGGTTTGCAGCTGAGTGTGAAGCAGCTCGGATGAGAATCAGCTCCTCTTATTCCGAGATCATGGTCTTGATTCAAAAAGGGTATAATGCCTGCTCTGTGAGAGGGATGAGGTCCTGCCCCAAGTGGAGGAGTTTAAGTATCTTTGGGTCTTGTTCACGAGTGAGGAAAAGATGGAGCGGGAGATTGATAGGTGGACTGGTGCTGTGTCTGCAGTGATGCGGGCGTTGTACCGATCTGTCGTGGAAGAGAGCTGAGCTGATGGATCTACGTTCCTACCCTCACCTATGGTCAAGAGCTTTGGGTAGTGACGGAAAGAACGAGATTGTGGATACGAGCGGCCAAAATGTGTTTCCTCCACAGGGTGTCTGGGCTCTCCCTTAGAGATAGGGTGAGAAGCTCATCCAGGAGGGGCTCGGAGTAGATCCGCTGCTCCTCCACAGTGAGAGGAACCAGATGAGGTGGCTCAAGCACCTGGTTAGGATGCTTCCTGGATGTCTCCTTGGTGAGGTTTTCCAGGCACGTGCAACCACGAAGAGACCCAAAGGAAGAACCAGGACACAATGATGGGACTGGGGAACACTTTTGGCTGCTTCCCCCACGACCCGGCCCCGATAAGTGGACAATAATTCATAGATGGATGGAAGGTCACATAGTCAAAGCTTTTTTGAAGTTACTTTGGTTTCTGTTGTGCAGCGCTTCATTTGGTCCTTGGGCCATGTGAAAGCGCTATATAAACAAAGTTTAGTAGTACTTTAAAAACTTAGGTACCCCAGCTTCAAACTGCTGATAATCACATGGATCGGACTGATTGTCACTTCATGGTTTGCATTACGACTTATTTAGTTTGATACTCACTTCAAGCTGCAGCTTCCAATGCAAGTGGTCCGAAAACCCACCTGACTGGCAAAACAGCAGATACACAAAGTTAGCTAGAGACAGATTCATTTCCCACAGGAATAAATGGACAGCTAAACAAAGCAGAGAGGGAGAGTGGATATTGGATTTAGATTCATTAAATGGATACAAACACGGCTTGAAACAAATGCTGTTGGTGTGTGAGCAGAACTAGTGTGGAGCTTAACAGTGTGTTACCGAGCAACTGTTTACTAATTGATTCTTTCTAATGAAACTGTGCTTTCTTTGTTAATTTCGTATATTATGCTAAATGATGTCAGGAGATTGCAGTGTACTGCTGTTAAATTCATGGGGGGATATAAATCAGGACCTGCTGTGTGCAGGATTAACCGCACTTATACTGATGGTGTGTGAATAGGACTTGAAGTGTAAAGTGCTTGGAGTGGTCGATAAGACTAGAAAAGGGTTTTGTAAATGCATTCCATTTATGAAGTCAAACCTGAGTGGTTCAGTAACTGAATTAATATTGTGTGTGTGTGTGTGTGTGTGTGTGTGTGTGTGTGTGTGTGTGTGTGTGTGTGTGTGTGTGTGTGTGTAGTGGCCATGTACAGGGAACCATCCCTCCATGACCTGACGGAGCTCTCACGTTCAAGCAGCGGCACACCAACCAAGAGCCGCAGCGCTTCAAACCTTCTCAACGGTGGCAGGAAGACGCCCAGCAACGATGACTTATCCTAGCCTCTCTACCCCTCACACACACAATTACACATCAACAGAAACACACACACACACACAAACACATGCAAACACACAGATCTCAGGCCTATATTCCCATGCATCACACTTGTGAGGGGTGGAACAAGGTGAGGAAACAAAAGGAAGACAGGAATGTGTTCTTCCACTCCACAAAGCCCACTGTGACTGACTGTGATGTAAATAAATCAAGGACAATCAATTAGTTTTATTTTTTTTGGCTCTGCTTTCCTGGTGAGCAGAGGGACTGGACCAGGGACTCTTCCCTCCATGAACTCTTCCTGCTAACCAGATACTACCAGGGAGAGAAATACATGAATAAGGGACAGAGACAGCTGGTCAGTCAGTCACACAGTGAGATCAACAGACTGTTACAGAGAACCAAAGAGTCAAGGTGTTAACTTACAAGTTACCGCTTTGAAAAGGCCAGAGGTCAGGAAGTTACAGGGAGCTACAGCCTGGAGGAATCTTTATTCTACAGTATGTTTACACAGAGCTCATGGGGTTAAGTCATATTTTCAAAAACAACAGAAATATTCCTCGTACATGCGAGGATTTACCATTCGTTTGCATGCAGGTGCGCCTGAGTGTGTGTGTGTGTGTGTGTGTGTGTGTGTGTGTGTGTGTGTGTGTGTGTGTGTGTGCAAGAGTGCTTGCTGTGTTTGCAATAGGTGTGTGTGTGTGTGTGCGCGCACATGCATGTGTCTTGGGGAGGGGGGGGGTTTTGCCTTTTTCAGATTCGTTGTATATCCGACAAACATCCCGAGGGCTTTAGCAGGTTACATATGAAGTTTACTGTATATGCTTCCATGCTTACTTCTTACAGCACTGCTGTTGTTTGCCTTTGCCTTTCTGTTCGTAGCTGTCGTCCCTTGCTGTTTGTTTATTTGTTTGTTTGTTTGTTGTTGCATGGAAGCTTGTGGACCTCTGCTCAGTAGCAGCATGCTGACGGTCTTTCCCCCCCTCCACCCTCTGGACCTTGGTGATACTGACCACAAAATCACTAGTGAGCCAACAGTGTGATACCAGAACACTAGTGAACCATTGTGAGGGTGTTAGGACACTACTGGACCAATAGTATTGCACCAGAACATGTGGTGTTGGACCAGATTGTTGGGTAACCAATGGGAGCACAGATTAACTTAATATTTTGGGTCCTGCAGTGGACAAACTAAAAATGCACTAAATAAACTCTTTGTAAAGAAGTGAATCGACTGACTCGATTATTTATTGACACATCTTCTGAAGATTCAGATGACAAATGAAGTCAGATTAAGGTTCATAGTTTTCACAACTCACCTCTTGCATTCATTTGTGCTGCAATGTGAGTCCCAACTGCCACCATAAACACTCCACTCGTTTGGTTTTAGGAATAATCGGCCTAAAAAGACTCGTTTCAAAAAGTCCCCATTTGTGATGTCACAAAAATGGAAAGTAGAATGGAACCACCTCCCACGTGCAAGAGAGTTGTTGCTGGTGAAGCAGTGGCTCAACTAAGAGCCCCTCCCAAATATTAGAGCTAACAGCAGCCTGAGTGGAGGATGGTGGGCATGGCCAACTCCAGCTTGTCTTCTTAAAGTGACAGAACCCTGAAACGGCTCATTCTGGAAGGCTCTGAAGCTGTCATGTGAGATGGAGTTTGTGCAAATGATCATGTTTTGTATAGAATTATAATAACTTAAAGAAAAAGTCATGTTGATGACTGACAGTGTATGTGACCAAACTCCAAAAGTATTTACTCATCAATAATTGTTTATTTGTAGATTTCATTGAAACTTTTGATTAGTTTTAAGGTTATTTTCTGTGTAAAACTCATTAACAATGACCAGTTGTAGATGGCTTAATAAATGGCCTGTGTTCTACAGTACTGATATGCTAACAGCTAGTTCAAATGCTTGTCAAGTGTCCTATGTGCTACATTTTACTTGCTGAAGATACTCATGCTTGAAAAGTCACCACTCTCTCAAGACTGTTTTCTTTTCCACGGTTATATATGCTTGGAAGACTGGGGTTGCATTATAATGATGCTTTAATCCAATTTACCAGCTCCTTCATTTGGGGCACATTTGGCAAATTCACATTTTACATTAAACAAATTAGAATTACAGCTTAATTGCATTTCCTGCAACCAATAAGCCTGAATGGAGGCCTGGTATTATTTGGTTTTGTTGCTTTGTATAGGAGTGGCATTTTAGAAATAAAATCAGTTGAATGAAACTTCCGGCCTTTCACCCAATAAACACCCTCTCCACAACCCTATCATAACCACGGAGCTGGTTCAGTGATAGTTCTGTGCCAGAACCTGACATAACACAGTTTCTCATGCACCTATTTCTTGTTTGCAAACCAGTGCTAAACCTAGCACCAACTCCAAGCTAGTACTGGCTGAGATCCACTTTTTTTTTTCTTTCCTGCTCGCAATGGTGACACAATCAAGGTTTGGGGGCAGGATTACGAATGCAAAGCGAGGCGAAACACACAACTGCCTTTTTATTCGATAACTATGGACTACCTGTAGAAAATAGTGGAATAAAATATTTTTGTTGTCATTGTAACAAGTACAATGAACTTATATACACATCTTTGCAATCCCAGGAAAGTGTGGAAGCACAAAAGCAGTTAGAACATGGTGAATTCCATTGCTGAAATCTATGTCTGGATGAGCGTTTCACGTTTTCCTGTGTGGACCTAACGGTTGTGTTGTGGTGCTTTGGATGATGTGATGACGCAGCACGCACCAACTAAGTATTGGACTCTGGCACCGGGACCAAACTAGCAACATTTCGTTTTGATAGAAAAAGGGATGAAATGGTACAGAATATGGATGAATGGATGAATTGAAAGTAATTATATAATTTAATGCAAATGGTGTAATATGAAAATCACAGCAGTGAAAAGATTTATAAATATCAAAACCTGTAAATATAAAATCTGGTAGATTGCAGCCATTTTAGCCCTTTAAGCCACAAATATAAATAAACAATTAAAAACAATCTTTTAAAGAAGCAATGTGTAGTTTTTACCATTAATCTCTGGAAATATCCATCAAAATGTTGTTGAAAATGATTTTAATGATGACCAGTTTTGTAACATACAATAATCGGGCCTAAGCGGGTCTTATTTCTGGGAGATGCCATGTTTCTTTCTACGGGAGCCCGGTGAGGACAAAACTCATTTACAGATTTGTGGCAAACAGTCACTAAACTTTCACCATTCACTAAAGCTGTTGTTTTACACATTTACCTCTTCACTCATTGCCAGTGTTGAAAGGAAGTCTGGTCTGTTTGTCATTTTGCTGGAAGTTGAGCTCCCAGAGATTTTTGATCCTAATGGCCTTCCGTTGGTAAGGTCTTACTCGACTACAAAAGCACTGCTTGCTTGTAATGATTTAGGTATGCACTGCCCCCTATCGTCAAGAAAAACACACATTGTCACTTTAAATTGAACTATTAATTGACAAAATTTCATATAGCAACTATAGAATAGGTAAATCTTGCACCAGAGGGCAAAAGGCGTGTTTAGAACTGGATATGGAAGCTTTCTGATCCTGATTCTCCATCTGAATGTAGACATCAGTCTACAAGGGAGTTAAGGCAACACCAATACACATTGGTCTTTGAATAATCTGTTATTCAATCAGTCCCATTGGTTGTAAAAGCTATTTATCCTAACAGAGGCCATTCAGAAAGCCTTTACAATGGGTGCAAGCATTCCTGTGAAGTTTTAGCCCGAATATATCAAATTATTTGTTTTGCACTATAATTAAAATAAACTCATCTTCCCTGAGAGGAGACGGAACAAAAGAGTATGCTTATTTATAATCCCCAAGTTGTAGCTTTTGTTTATTTACTGGCAGTTTGACAGAACACGGCATCAAACTTCCTTTTCATTATCTTAAGAGTCTCAGGACCTCAGGTTTTTGGCTAGTTTAGCTATGCAATGTGTTTAAGCATTGAAATATTAATGGTGATGGTGACGTGTGTTCTTCAATGATGCAGATCAGAGGAAAGTCTAAAAGAGATTAAAAAATGCGAGCCACATCAAAGAAACAAAGCAAAGACTGATATATGAGCGGCTTTTTAGTTGTCATGTACATAATTAATGTAGTGTAGACAAAAGATAGAACAGACATTTGCCACTAGGTGGAGCTGGCAGCTCTTAAATTTAGTAATTTCAGAAGCAGAGATTCTGTCTCAGAAACACAAAAACCAGTTTGGATTTCTAGAAACTTTTTTTTACTTCAGCATTTGAAAAAATATAATTGCAATGACACTGAAGCGGTTTTCTTCAAATGCTTTGACTACAGGAATATTTTTAAAAAACATTTATATAATCACAGAATAGAACAGGGTAAAGTGCAAACAACAAATATAAAATAAATCTGAATTATGTTTAAAGCAACCATTTCACATTGTAACAAAGAAGCAATGGCTTTATTTTAAGTACAGTGTCAAACTCAATTAAAAAAAGCTTAAATATAAGGCATAAAACACTTGTGCCAGTAATAATGATAATTTAATATTTACATTTGTTTTTTTCATTAGCATTTTCATTTTTGGTGTAAATAAATCAATAAAACGGCTGAATTAAAAAGACTGTGCTATCTTAACTCTATGAAATAGTTGCTTTTGCAACATAAACACACATAAACACAGCATCTGCTTTACCATTCATCACATTAACACTGAGCTGGTTCATCAGTAAGGTTGTGTACAGTGTCCTAGGCAGCATCAAGCTCGCTGTGCTTATAGGAGCAAACGATTCAGTCTGCTCGGCTCCTTCTATCTGTTTTTCCCTCCTTTTCAGTGCTAGTTGTCTGACTCATTCTTCTTTTACATGCTCTCCCATCGGTTTAGTTTTGTCCTTCGATTATTATTTTCCAGCTGTTTCTGTTCAGTCTAGGTCTGCTTCTTTGACTCCCACTCCTGAAGACGAGGAAACAGCACAAAGGGAAGAAAACAACATTTAGAATTTTAATTGGTTCACGATAGTTGTGAATATAATATTTAATAAGTGCTTAAACATGCCTAATACACCTATTTCTAAAACCTTTACCAGGATTTGTGTTTTACTCAAAAACATGGAATTGAATCCTACACATCTAGTAAAAGATTTAGCTATAGGTAAAAAAAAATAAAATAAAAATCAACATTCATTTCATGTATCATCAGCAGTTTAAAGTCTCTTTCCGGAGTATTTACCGTAAATCCTCTAATACAGGCCGGTATTCAATTAAAGGCCGGGTCTCCAATTTTGGCCGGTGTCGGAGTCAGCGGAGGTGAATAATGGCCGGTCTCTTATTGTGGCCGGGTGGAATGTGGTAACAAGCAAGTACGGGGGGCGGTTGTGTCATCATCTCACTTTTGATTTGCCAGTGATAGACCACAAGGGTAACTTTAACCGTGCGGAGACGAAGAGGAGGCGAAAATTTGATATCAAGTTCAAAGAGAACGTGCTGATTATGCTGCAGAACACTCGGGGGAGCAGTAGCAGGGGTTGTATGAACTAGTCAACTTCACTATAGTGCAGGGGTCGGCAACCTGTTGCCATCAAAGAGCCATTATCACCCGTTTTCCACAGTAAAGAAAACACCGCAGCAGCTGCGGCGTTGTGGGCGGGGCCTACCATCAGACAGCAGAGAGCTGCTCACAACAGGTGACAGCAGCCGGTACCGGTCGCTCGTGTACGTCAAAGTTATCTTTCATAAGAAGATAATCAATAAAACGATTTATATAAAGTGGATCCAGAAGTTGTAGCCCGTCTCTGCCTACAATCCGTTGATATTTTTCACCCTGTTGGTGGTTTTACTGAGCAGGTGCCACTTTTGTCATACATTTCTTTTTAAAACATGTTTAGACTGTTCAGAATACAAATCCAGGCTCTGTCACGTTTTATTGTTGTAATTAAACTTTGTAGGTGGGGAAGGTCAGAAAAGGATCCAATCACTTTGTTTTCCCCTCATTTACAGTGACGGTGATAACTGCGCAGTGTGCCTGGCTCTGGTGTTAATCAAGTTAAATTATATCTCTTTGCAACAATTTTCACAAGAAAACAGAACAGTTAAAAGCAGGGCTTGTGTTGACCGGATAGTTCCCGTATTTGACTATTTATTTTGACAGAGAAAGAATAGAAAGAATTACCCCGACGCATGCAGACGAACTGACACTTTATTCGTTTCGCGCAGATGTAGCTAAATCACTAAAGAAATTATTCCCATCTGAGCTGGACACTGAGCTCAGCGCAGCTCGCTGTCAGCGCGTACGTACGGCACACAGTGAGCCAAAGATGTGGAGAGGGGCTTGGAGCACGTCGCACAACCAGAGCGCATGCAGGAAGATTCCTCCGACTGAAGCGAGACTTGTCACTTAGAAAATGTTCACTGATTATGAAACTTTGGCTGAATAGTGCTTGTTCCTGTCTCCAATGTGGTGACACATCCATGAGCCTGTCTGAGGAGAATCCCAGAATCTCGTCTTCAGCTCAGAATGTGCCAATATGATTACGCACAAGCGTGACGCGTCAACCCGGTCTCACAGTAAGACCAGGTTGGAACTGTTCAGGTTTACACAGACAATCTTCACATTTAGAATTGGCTTACAGATATAAAATTAATTCAGTAAAATATAAAGCATTTTATTTAAATATCCATTCATTATTTTACAAGCACAGAGAGCCACATCAGATGGATGGAAGAGTAACAATCAGGTGTCGCCACCTCAAAAACTAATTTAACACGCGATCGTTCATGTCGGTTCATTTCCTTTGATGTTTTCTGTCTTTTATTTGCGCCTGATGCGTTTCGCTGTGGAGCGGGGCACATCACCTTGTCCTCCGGTGACGCACCGATCACTGATGCGGCCGGCGCGCAGCGAGCACTCCGCTGTTTTTGCGGTTGGTAGATCTTTAGAACTGCAGTTCAAAGGTAACTCATGAGGTGAATATATATGAACCCAGGTAGCAGTTTTTCTTTAGAATTGAGAGGAGATGCAGGAAGATAATAAACAGACAGGACAGAAAAATAGTCAAATAAAAACAAGTTAGTTTTTGTGCCTGGTGGTTGCAACAAACAGACACCACTGAAGGTAATCAGAAGTGAGGAACAGAAAATGAAATAATTATTTTAATGTTTAGAGCAGCAGGAACTCTGAGAGGCTGCAGGCGCATCAGTGAGTTTGCAGCTGCTGTGCAGGGGGAGGGGAGAGAGGGCTGAAGCAGAAACTACCGTTGTTAAAAGAAATGTGTTTAACTTTGAAAATGTGGGCGCAATTTTAATTGTCAAAAACTTCAGCGACCCATTAGTTCATTTTGCTCAAATAGAAATTGAGGCCTGCCTCTAATTCTGGTCCTCCTTCCAATAAAGGCCTGGAGCTTGATGAGCTTGAGTCAAATACAGGCCCGGGCCTGTATTAGAGGATTTACGGTATCTTACTCAGTGGCACCATCTACAGGCTGACAAGCATATCACAAAAAAGTCTGTTGCTCTGTTTTTTTAAGATGGCGACTTCACGTTTCTTGTTTATAAATGTGCTTCTGTAGCTGAAAAAACAGAGCTAAAACATGTTGTTTTACAAGTATTATTCTCATGTCACGCTGTGTTTTCATATACACTTTCTTGTCCGTGAACAGTTCATCAACTCTGCATCAGCCGAGGTATTCCTTAAATTTGAAGCATCTAAGTGGTAGTCTGGTTGGCGCTCAGTTTCCTATTGCACGCAGCTCGGCGGGGTAGGGGGCGTGCTTAGCAAAAATAAATAAATAAATAAAACACGTATTGCTTACATTATATCACAGTACATGATAAGATAATCACTTTTACGGATTTCTGAAAAACCATACATAATTCCTGAAAGTAGAAAACTCCGGAAAGCTACTTTAAAGGTGAGGAACGCTGAAAATCATTTTTAAAACATTTTTTGTGATTACAATTGGCCACTCTGAATTTTTCATGCAGGCTGAACATCTACCTACATTTACCTCCTGCATTAGCTTCTGATAGAAAATAGACAATGAAACTACAAGATTTGAAAGCCTGACAGATCTACATCACACTGTCACTTAACATTCATGGACTCACCCATCTTGACCTGCAACGGGGAAGGCTGTTGTTGGTTAATGTTCAGGAAACAGTATAGAACATTTAGGCTAGTAGAAGCTAACTGTGAGCATTAGCAACTTCACCACAGAGCAGAACTCCTCCAGACTTGTGTTATTTGTGGAGATAAAATATCCATGCTGCAAAGTCAGTGATAGAGTCATGTTGCTGCTATCCACTGCAAGGCGAGATGTCCGAATGTCAGGAAATAAGATTATGACTTACAAGGCATTCATTCATACTAGAGATGGCTGCAAATATGCTGACTAAACAAGTAGTCCACACTTTTGAATGGTCAGAATTGTTTTCATCTATATTCCAAAAACACAGAAGAGTTTGCTGGTTGCTTTTGTAATCCATGTGCTTTCATCTGCTGTATGGCTGGGTGAAAAATCTGGACTTCGTCATTTATGAATATTTAATTAGGTGAAATCTGGATTTTTACCTTACTTCGTATGTTGGAAAATGGTCAGCCCGCATGTGTTTCATAACGCATACAACAAAGTTTGACTAAAGCAGTTTGCATGAATGCTTTCCACACAAATAACACCTTAGGGTCAATAATTTAGCAGAAAGAAGTATCTGCAGTTTTTTAAACTCATGTTGCAATTAGTTTGCTGTGTACCCAGCTGCTACTGCTAAAATCTGCTATTACTGTATAGCTAGCTTCACTGCTAGCTGATGTTAGCTTTCTGAACTACTTCTGGGCAATCCAACTGAGGAGCCTCCAGTTCACTTTTGTTACAAAGCATTAATGCAGCTAATTAAAGAAGGCAAACAGTCATTATTTCAGTACTTTTGCAAAGCTCTCTACTATAAATGAATGTCTTGTGAATCACCACTTAGAAAATGTTCATTTTCATGGCTGCGGTGTAGGCACCGTGACCCTTACCAGCCAGGGTAAAAAAAAGTATCTGATTAGAAGGCTACTTGAGTACTGAGTATCATCTGATCTAATATTTTTAAATTATGACATCAAACAGACAAAAAATAAGAAGTTATGGACAAATATAGGTGTGTTAATGACTAAAGGGGAAATATGTAAACAAATAAACAACATAATTAAAAAATAACACATTTTAGGCAAAATTTTGACACAAACTGAGGACAATATTTTTCTGATATACAGGGTTTATTTAGCTGTCTGAAAATGTAACACGTTTAAAAAAAATACCGCGATAATACCGAAAACCGTGATAATTTTGGTCACAATAACCGCGAGGTTAGATTTTCACACCGTGACAGCCCTAGCTACCTCTGCGATGTGCGTAACGATTAAAATATCAGCACATCTGCAGCCTTGAATAATCAAAATAAATGATCAAAATGGGAAGTAAACAGTCATTGTGAACCCTGTCATTTAACTGTTTTGCCTTCTTGTGAAGACTGTTGCAAACAGGAACATTAAACTTGATTAACACCAGAGCCGCGCACTACGCCGTTATCTCCATCTCTGTAAATGAGGCAAAAAGTAATTAATCGGATCCTTTTCTTACCTTTTCAACAAAGTTTAATGTAAAGTTTAGTTCAGAACAAAGTTTAATTACAATAATCCAACGAGACAGAGCCTGGATTTGTATTCTGAACAGTTTAAACATGTTTAAAAGGAGACGTGTGAAGCGTCAAACAGCATCATCTGCTCAACATTAAAACCACTAACAGGGTGAAAAATATCTCCCGGTAAGTACTCTCGACACAGACGGGCTACAAGTTCTGGGTCCATTTTATACAAATTGTTTTATTAATTATCTTCTGTTGAAAGATAACTATAAGGCACATGAGTGAATGGTATTGGTTGCTGCCACCTGTTGTGATCGAATAAAGCAGCTCTCTGCTGTCTGAGGGTAGACCCCGCCCACAACGCCGCGGCTGCTGCGCCTCCCAGTGTTTTCTGTGGGAAATGGGTAATAATGGCTCTTTGATGGGAAAAGGTTGCCGACCCCTGTACTACAGCGTGATCAACAATGGCGGGAGGAGAGATAGGTGCATTTTCTAGCTGGAAATATAGTCACTATTTTGAGTTTGTATCAGCTAAAGATGAAAATATTAAGGTTTTGTTGTACACTCTGTGCTGGCTCTGTGTTTTATTTTTTATGAATACTATATATTTTAAGTGAGGTCAAGAAAGACTGTTTTTATTTTATTTTTATACAAACATTCATTATGTCAGAGTGTTAGCAAAACCAGTTGTAGTTTTTATGTTGAGGAAGTGGAAAGTGTTTTTGGTAGATGCTGAAAGTAACTAATAAAGTAAGTCATAATCTAACTTAGTTACTTTTAAAATGAATGAATCAGTAAAGTAACTAAGTTACTTTTGGAAGTAGTAATCAGTAGTCAGTAATCAGATTACTATTTCAAGGTAACTGTGGCAACACTGGGCACTAGCCTCAACATGACTCTAAACTTTTTGCTTTTATTTTTTTGTTACTTTTTATTTTGAGTTTGACATTGTACAACTTGGTTTAACAACCCTGACGTTGAGCAGGACAATCACAAAAGCAAAAAGAAACAAATAAATAAATTAATTATTTTTAAATAAATAAATAAAGGAGAGAAAAAAAAATTCTATAAATAGAAATGCAATCATTTAGTTTCATCGCTAAGATTAAGTTTTCCACGTATACATCAGAGTAGACAACCGGCAAAACAACAACCCAATACGTCACATTACTAAGTATTGCTCGACATACTCCCATCTATCCCGGAACCGATCCACCTTCATTTGAAGTATGGACGTCATCTTTTCCATTACGTATATTTGTTTAATTCTCTCTTTCCATTCCTTTATAGTTGGGGAGTTCACCTCCTTCCATTTTACTGTTATAATTTTCTTTGCAGCCAATAATAGAATATGGGCGATGTAACTTTGGTCTAAGTTTAATATTTTGTTTGATGTAGCCCCCAACAGATAGAACAAAGGATGTGAAGGTAGCTCCTTTCCCAGAATTTTTTCCAACTCTTCCTTTATGTCTTTCCAATATTTAAGAATAACTGGACAGTTCCAGAATATATGAGAGTGGTCCCCCACCTCCCCACAGTTCCTCCAGCAAAGTGGGGACAGGTCATCTTTTGCAAACCCTGACACAACTACGGGGGTAAAAAAGTACCTAGTTTTTATCTGCCAATCAAATTCCTTCCACATTTGGCTGTTGATCCCCCTATGAGTTTGTCTACATACATCTTCCCACTGTTCATCTTCAATTAGTATATTTAATTCTAGTTCCCATTTCTCCTTTATATATTTCGTATTATGTGTAGAGCCAAGAAAGAAGCTTCTATATAGATTAGTAACATAGCCTTTTACTTGGGATTTTTTTCCTATGCGTGAAATAAAATATTGTTCTATTGCATTTGGCTGTTTATAAAGTCTTTCTTTCTCTCTATGATTCATGATATAATGCCTTATCTGAAAATATTTATACATGTCGTTCATGGGGAGATCGAATTGTTCCCTAATTTGCGAGAATGTTTTAAGCTCTGTTTCTCCAAACAACTGGTCCAGAATTATAAGACCCTTATTCGACCATTTTTTAAACCCCGAGTCTAATTTGGATGGGGGGAACCCGATGCTATCCAGTATTGACATGGTCCGGGAAATAGAACCCTTGTCATTCAGCATTTTCTTTACTTTCCTCCAGACCCTCAGAGTATGTTTTATGATTATGTTATCCACTTTTAATTTCTGGATATTTTTTGGGTTAAGGAATGGTAAAAGTGTCAGTTCCGTACCTTTAATTTCGCCTTTTTCTATCTGTTTCCATATTAGGTCCCTATCTCCCTCCAGCCAGTGAACTATCGCTGTTAATTGGGCTGCCCAGTAATAATATTTCAAGTTAGGCACTGCTAGTCCCCCTTTCTCTTTTGGCAGCTGAAGTGTCTTAAGTCTTACCCTTGGTTTTTTATGTTGCCATATAAATTGAGAGATCATTTTGTTCAGAGTCTTAAATATTGGAGCGGGGATTCTTATGGGAAGGGATTGGAACAAAAAGAGAAAGCGTGGTAGAACATTCATCTTAATTGTCTCAATTCTGCCAAATAGAGATAGAGGGAGAATCATCCATCGGGTCAGGTCAGCCTTGACCTGTTTGATTAGTCTTGTGTAGTTTGCTTCAAACAGAGCTGTAGGTTGGGGTTTCAGCACTATCCCTAGGTATCTAAGCCCTTTATTAGTCCTATGAAAGCATACCGTTTTATTTAGTTCTTTTGGCCAGTCCCCCATAACCATCATTACTTCTGATTTATTTTGATTAATTTTATATCCTGAGATTTCTACATATGTATCTAGATTGTTAAGCAATGCTGGTACTGATGTTTTTGGATTTTTTATAAAAAGTAAAATATCATCTGCAAACAAAGCAATTTTGTGGACTGTCCCTTCTCCATCTCTTATTCCCTGAATCAACTTGTTCTGGCGGGTTATCTCTGCCAGTGGTTCGATACTCAAGGCAAAAAGTACAGGTGATAACGAATCTCCCTGCCTCACCCCTCTTTCTACCTTAAAAATTTTTGAACAATAACCATTTATTCTTACTGCTGATTTTGGGTTTTTATATAAAACATTGAACCAATCTACAAACTTTTTCCCAAAGCCCATTTCCAAAAGAGTATATTTTAAAAAGGTCCAGTCTACCCGGTCGAAGGCTTTCTCTGCATCTAAGCTCAGGAGCATGGATGTCTGCTTATCTTTCTTCATTATTGACTGTAGGTTTAAACCTCTCCTCACATTATTTGTGCCTTGACGTCCTAAAATAAAACCTGTCTGGTCTGGTTTAATTAATTTCTTTATATGTATCTGTATTCTAGATGCTATTATTGATGTCAGTATTTTATAGTCTACACAGAGCAGGCTTATAGGGCGATAGCTGGGGCATTGGAGAGGGTCTTTCCCTTCCTTGTGCAGAACTGTAATAATCGCTTCTTTCCATGAATCGGGAGGATTCCCTGAGTCTAATACATAATTATATAGTTTACATAGTATAGGGGTAAGTTCTGTAATAAAGGTTTTATAGTATTCCCCTGCAAAGCCATCCGTGCCTGGCTAGCTATTATTTTTAAGTTTATTAATACCATTTCTAACTTCAGTCTCTTTTATTGGTTCTGTAGCACTTTCTTCTTCTGACAATCTATCCAACTTAAGAGTTTTATAGAAATCTTTTATCCCGTCTAATTTAATGGCCAAAGCTTGGCCTGTATATAATTTATGATAATATTCTGCAAAGACCTCTGAAATCCCTTTTGGGCTCATTTCTACCTTATTCATATTTAATGAATTAATTTTAGGTATTATACGGGTGGCTTGGGTTTTTCTCAGCTGAAAAGCTAAAAGTTTACTTGCTTTATTCCCCATTTCATAATATTTTCTTTTTATAAATCTTAGGGCTCCTTCTGCCTTATACGTTAGTAGACCGTCAAGCTGAGCTCTTATATCTTTCAAGTTATCCAGTGTTTCCTGTCGTCCATTTTGTTTATGTTCCTTTTCCAACTTTTTTATTTCTGTCTCTAATTCTATCCGTTTTCTCTCCTTCTCTCTTTATTCCAGAACCTATAGAGATGAGTTTACCTCTTATTGTAGCCTTTCCCGCATCCCATAGCACTGTTGGTGAAACCTCCCCATTATCATTTATGTCAAAATATTCTATTAGGGCTGATCTCACTTCCTCTCTTACATGCTTATCTGTTAGTAGGGATACATTAATTCTCCAGTATCTACTCTGAGTTTCTGATCCTATGTCCAGCCTCATAGTAACTGGACTATGATCTGAGATTGTAATTGGTTCAATTTTGCATTCTTTAATTCTAAATGTGTCTTTCTTAACTGTAAAGAAGTAATCTAATCTTGAGTAGCTTCCATGTACCTGTGAATTGAAAGTAAAATCTTTTTCGTTTGGGTGGAGATGGCGCCAGCAATCTATTAGCCCCAGCTCTTCAATCATGCTTGTTAGACTTTTAGATTTTTTGTTTTGTGGTTTCGAGGAGGTAGGTAATTTGTCTAACTTATAATTGATTACGCAAATGAGGTCACCCCCAATGAGAATCAAACCTTTCCCTCTCTCCGCAATTAGTTGAGCCATTTTTTCGAAAAATTTCGGGCAATCTTCATTTGGTGCATAAATATTTAGTACCGTTAACTTAACCCCTGCAACTGATCCAACCACCATAACATATCTACCTTTTTTGTCCTCGATTACCTCTTCATTAGAATAATAAACATTTTTATTAAATAATATAGCTACTCCTCTTTTTTTTCCGTTGCCATATGAGGCACTGTATACTTGATCTACCCACTTTCTTTTTAATTTTTGGTGGTCTGTCTCTGACAAATGCGTTTTCTGTAGCAGAGCTATAGAGCATTGCATTTTTTTGAACTGGCCCAGGATCTTCTGCCTTTTAATTGGATTATTGATCCCCTTTATATTATATGTAACTACTTTTAAGTAGTTCATTGCTATTTTGTTTAAGAAATTTATTACCTTTTGATTGCATGCAAACACAAATAACAACAAATAAACAAAAATCTAACTGCACATACACATACATATTATAATAAAGATTAAACCTACTTGTCAGTACAACATCTTCCTTTATATAACTTTTTGCTTTTAAATCAAGACAAGACAGAAGTTCTCATCTTTGGACTAGAAATCCAGAAAAGGAAATTGCTTAGTCAATCACCTGACCTGAATGGCATTACATTAATCTCTGAGAACAATGTAAGGAACCTTGGTGTTATCTTTGACCAGGACATGTCATTCAAATCCCAGGTTAAAGAGGTTTGTAGGATTTCCTTTTTCCACCTTCGGAATATTGCTAAGATTAGAAGCATCCATTCCAGGAGTGATGCTGAAAAAACTAGTTCATGCATTTATTACATCAAGACTGGATTACTGTAATTCATTACTCTCAGAAAGTCCACAGAGTGTAGTTAAAAGTCTCCAGCTTGTCCAAAATGCTGCAGCTAGAGTTCTGATGAGAATTAAAAAGAGATCATATCTCTCCTGTCTTAGCTTCCCTACATTGGCTACCTGTTAAATTCAGAATAGATTTTAAGATCCTCCTTCTCACATATAAAGCTCTTAATAATCAAGCTCCATCATACATCAGTGATCTGATTGTTCCATATGTTTCTAACCAAGCACTTCGCTCTCAGACTGCAGGTCTACTGGTGGTTCCCAGAATATCTAAAATTAGGATGGGAGGCAGATCTTTTAGTTATCAGGTTGAACCAGCTCCCAGCCTTAGTCCGTGAGGCAGACACTTTGTCTACTTTTAAGACTAGACTTAAAACATTTTATTTGATAGGGCCTATGGTTAAAATCTGATGTTAGCCTAAATCTGGACAAGTGGGGGATTACAGGGAGGTGGAGTGTACAGTCGGTAAAGACGGCTCTCCCTTGCCCTGACTCCAACATGCCTCCATCTAAATAGGATAGGTTATCCAGAGTCATCTCTGTAGTTATGCTGCTATAGGCTTAGACTGCTGGAGGATACACTGACCACTTTTCACACTCGACTACTTTCTTCTACAGTCTGCTCTTTAACTGTATTATTTTCTGCAATTTCAGCTGTTAGCTTTATTTTCTCTGTAAGTGTTTTTCTCCACAGAAGAAGCAACAATGATGTTCTGCTGAGCTGTGGTGGCCTCATGGAGGGGGCCATCGTCTAGCACACTGCTGCTAACCACTAAAACATTCTCTCTCTCCTGATAATAACGTTGGTTACGTATTGTAACCCCAGATTCTATGAGTCTAGTCGCAGCCCTTAAGCGAGCTGCTATTGGAAGGATGATCTCTGCATCAGCCAATCATGAAGAGCTTAAATGTACGCTCACCAATAGTGGGCCCCCTCGTGGTATATAACCGCAGTGACCCCACTGCTCGCCTCCAATGGCTCTTATTCCATCATAACCAGTGGGGCCAAGTGGCTTAAGGGCTGCGACTAGACTCATAGAATCTGGGGTTACAATACGTAACCAACGTTCTATTTCGTCTAGTCTTAGCCCTTAAGCGAGCTGCTATTGGAAAAAAGCGCAGCTGGATGGGTTTACGCCACACTGGTTAACACAACCAATGGACACACCCAATCAATCTCCTTTAGTGAGGGACGTTCAGCCTCAGACCAGGCTTAAAGACTGAGGCAGCCACGATAAGAGAGGGGCCCTCACTAAAAAAAACATCATCCACGAGAGGATGACATCCATCTCAGCAAGGCCAGTGAGGTGCCATAAGCATTCATTCAGCCTGCTGGGGTCCAAGCACTGAACGAGTGATGGAACCTGAAGACACATCTCGTAAATAATAACGAGTAAAGGAACAGGATGAAGCCCATGAAGCAGCCTGACAAATGTCTTCCATCGACACACCACTGTGGAGCGCCATCGAAGAGGAAATCCCCCTGGCTGAGTGAGCCCTGAGTGCCTCAGGGGAATCCTGCCCCGATGACGTGTAAGCGAGGGAAATGGCTTCACACAGCCAGTGCGAAAGATGCTGGGTCGACAGCGCCTGACCAAGGGAAGACTCCCTGTAGTGCACAAACAGGTTTTGTGAACGACGAATCTCCGAAGTGCGTGACACATACCGTACAAGCGCGCGCACCGGGCAGAGAAGGTGAGAAGCCGCTTTCTCCTCAGAATTATGGGGAGGAGGAAAAAGTCCAGCCAATGAAATTGACCTGGATTTGAAGGAAGCATTAATGCTTTTGGGCACAAAGGCTGGATTGGGGCATAAAACAGCAGACCCGCCATCTTCCCGGATCCTGAGGCATGCGGGAGCCACTGAAAGGGCGGTCAGGTCACTCACTCTCTTAACTGATGCTAGCGCTAGCAGCAATGCAGTTTTAAGGGACAGGAACTTGAGTGAGACCTGGTCCAAGGGTTCAAATGGGGCTTTGGATAAGCCGTGCAGAACCACCGTTAGATCCCACTGGGGAAAAAGCGGGCGGGACACAGGTCTGTTCCTCCTGACACCTTTTAGAAAACGTTTTGTGAGGGGATGATTGAAAACAGATCTATCTCCAAACCCTTGGTGACAGGATGAGATAGCTGCAGCATATGTTTTAATAGTGCTGAAGGCGAGGCCCCTGTCCATCAGTATCTGCAGAAACGATAGGACATCCGCCAGCTGGCAGGAGAGCGCTTGAACATTCCGCTCTGTGCACCATTTCTGGAAAGCTGCCCATTTAGCAGCGTAAGACGCAATGGTAGAGGGCGCCCGCACACTCTGAATCGTGGCGACCACATCATGCGGCAGCCCAGAAGCCTCTAAGCGTGACCGCTCAGCGGCCAGACCCACAACCGTTGGCCTATTTCCGGAGGATGTTTGATTATTCCATCCGCCTGGAGAAGGGCGTCCGCCCTCCACGGGAGCCTCCACGGGGAGCCGGACACTAGCGCTTGCAGGTCCGGAAACCATGACGCGGACAAGCGCCTGGGAGCCACCAGAATCACCGAGAGCCGTTCCGACCGAATTCGGTCTAAGAGACGGGGAATCAGAGGGACTGGTGTAAACGCATAAAGGAGGGCTCGAGGCCAGGGCTGGTGTGAGAAGGCGTCCGCCCCGAGCGGAGGTCCGTCCCGGGGACTCAGGGAAAACCACAGGCGACACTGAGCGTTTTCGCGAGCCGCAAACAGATCCACAGACGGTTCCCCGAACCTGATCCAGATCTGTGATATCAGTGCGGGATGCAGACGCCAGTCGGAGTCGCGGGGTCCCCCTCTCGACAGGATGTCTGCCGCTACATTCAGGACCCCCGGAATGTAGATGGCTCTGATGGACAGCAGGTGGACATGTGTCCAACACAGTAAATCTGTGGCGACACGCAACAGAGGGAGGGATCGAACTCCCCCTTGGCGATTTATGTAGGCTGCCGCCACCTGGTTGTCTGTGTGAACTTCGACATGACGGCCCTCGAGAAGGGCAGCAAAGTGTCTGATCACATTCCTCACTGTCATAAGCTCCAACATATTTATGTGCTCGTGCGTGTGGGAGGGCCAACGATCTGCCACCGTATGGGACAAGCACGTGCCCCCCCACCCCGACAGTGACGCATCCGTAAACACAGATACGTGTGACGCAGGACGTCCGATGGGAACCCCGCGTGAGAGGATGCAGGGGTTCCCCCAGTGAGCGAGGTCCCCGCCCACTGAAGGGGGAATCCTCAACATACGTCTCTTCTGACGTATCGGGTGCACCCGGAGGCGGGTGAACCAACGTTGCAAGCGCCTCGTGTGCAGCAAGCCTAGCGGCACCACCAAATGGGCTACGGACATCATGCCCAGGAGTTTCATGACTAACAGGGCTCTCACGATCTTGCGGGGTTGTACACGGGAGATCACCGTGGAGAGATCTGCCGCTCTTGCAGGCGACAAACGTGCTCTCATTAGGGAGGCGTCCAACTCCACCCCGAGATACACAATCGACTGGGATGGAAGAACGGAGCTCTTTTCCCAGTTTATAGAAAACCCCAGGGTCGACAGATGCTCTGTCAACCTCCTGGTTTGCCGTGACGCCTCGTCCTTGGACCGAGCGCACAGGAGAAGATCGTCCAAGTAAAATAAAACCCTCATTCCCTCCGTGCGCAGTGGCTGCAGCGCGGTCTCCAGACATTTGGAGAAGGTGCGCGGGGCTAGCGAGTAGCCGAAAGGGAGGCGATTGAACTGATATTGAACTCCCTTGAACGAAAAACGCAGAAACTTCCGGTGATTTGGAATTACTGGTATGTGGAAGTATGCGTCTTTCAGGTCGATTGACGTGAACCAATCCCCGGGGCGCACATATTCCAGGACTTGTCTCATCGTTAACATGCGGAAATGCATTACTGCTATGGAGCAGTTGAACAGGGACAGGTCGAGAATCGGTCTCATTCCTCCCGACTTCTTCGGTACTATGAAGTAGCGGGAGTAGAAGCCCGAGAGCTCTTGTCCGCGAGGGACTCGTGAAATAGCGTCCTTGGACAGAAGTTCCCGCAACTCCAGCTCTAGGGCCTGAGACTGTGCTTGCGATGTGAACGTCGTCTCCACGATCCCGTTGAAGGGAGGTGGAGTGACCTGAAAATGAAGTGTGTGACCGCAATGAATGGTGTCCGAAATCCATTTGCTCATGATACAAAGGCGGCGCCACTCGTGCGCGCGTTCCGACAGTGGACGCGTGTGCGCGGTCACGTGAGCAACGACTGAGGGTTGTGCATGCGCCCTTACCGCCGTCGCCCGTACCAGAGAACTGGGGGCGACCCATGGAGGGCTGCGCTCGAAAGGGCGAGTGCGAAACAGCTGGAACAGGCTGGTCCGCACCGCGGAGCGTGGAGTCCGAGAGTGAAGGACGAGTGGGAGCCGAGCCTGTGCACGGGGGCGACAGAGTGCCCACGGATGAAGCCGCGCACTGTGCCGCCGCGCGTGGTCGAGACAGCGACCTGACATCTCGCCCCACCCGACGATGTAGTGAGAGCTGGGAGAGTTGGGCCCGGCAGGATGCTGGGGCCGGAGCGCAAATGGAGCGCACCCTTACGGTTGGCCGTATATTATGACTGCCTGCAGGAACATGTATGCGTGCAGCAGTGCTTGGTGTGGGGAACATGTGTGAGAACTCGGCAGAGGATTCTGCGGAGGACTGTAGGATTGTGCTCTTTGAGTGACATGTTTTGGGTTTTATTTCAAAACCAACATCAACATCATTACAATCATGTACACACACATTCCCCCCAAAGAGTCACTTCCGTGGCTGTTTTCGGCGAGGCTCGTGCACCTGGGACTGCCAAGACGGCGTCTGCTGGCCCCGCCGGAACCGTTGCCCGCCATCTCGCTGGTCCCGCTGATGCGGAGCCGAAGCGGGAGGCCGGCTCAGTGGAGCGGACGGTGCAGCTGGGCGTTTGAAGCTTCCGCGCCGTTCGTCCCATCCTCTGGCAGAACGGCCGGAGTGCGAGGCTGACCGAGGGTGAACCAGGTCTCGTACCGTAGCCGATAGTTCGGCCGTCTTCTGAGCCCTCTCAATGACGCCCCTAAGATGGGGACCAAACAGAACATCGGTGGTGATGGGGCCGTCCAGCATCTCCCTTTGCAGATGTTCCGGAATGGAGGGCAGGGCCTTGAGCCAGATCGCTCGCTGGATGAGGGTCTGCCAGGCAGCGATGCGAGCAGAACCGGTGAGCACAGCAGCACACAAATTGAGGATAGCATCAGCAGTCTTAGTAATGACGGCTTTCGACTCCTCGGGGGCTTCCAGCTCCTCCATCATCCTCGAGACGCCGAAGGCAAGGAGGGCGATGTTATTCCCTGCAGCGCCGGTCTGAAAGGCACACTGATGTGCGCGGTCGGTGAGCCGCGTCCGCTGCTGGTCATGTTTTGAAGCGGGAACAGCTCGCGGGCCAGCGAGGTGGCTCTTGGCGCCAAACAGCGAGGCCAAGTCCGGCTCTAGCGGAGGAACGGACGGCCAGCCTTGGTCGGAAAACCCCTCGACCTTGGTGATGGGCGCATAGGTGGAGACTGGCGCCTTGAGCTTGGCAGGCTCGGAGAAGGCGGCAGACCAGCAGCTCATAGCAGCGGGAAAGCGCGGCCAAATAGGGTCTAGACAGCGTGTCTGAGTTGCCCCGAAGATTCCCGCCAAATCATCCGCTTCAGGCGGGGCTGGTTCTGGCACAGCTAGCCCCTTGTGGGCTGCTGCCGCAGAAATGATGGCGGGCAGCTCCTGGAGCAGTGCTCTTACTGCTGGCAGGGAGGAGCGAGAAGCCACTGGGGCAGAAGGACCCGCTGGGCGGAGCTCATCGACCTCCGTTATGTCTAGGAGGGATGCCGCCTCGTCGTAGTTCTCGCTGTCGGTGACGTCATCCAGCCGGTTGAAGCCAGCCGGCTCCTGACCGGCGTCGAAGAAATCCAACGCCTTGTCCAGCGGGTACGAGTCAGCCACCGGAAATTCTTCGTCGGCGGCGGGAGTGAAGTACTCGACCCGGCGAATCTTCTCTGCCACGGGCAGAGCGGCACAGAACGGGAACGAGGCCTGCGGGGTCAAGGCCAGGCCAGCGTGGTGAGCCCCGAGACAGACCTCATACTTAGCGTGCAGGTCTCCGCTGGAAATGGAGCCCGACTGGCAGGTCGGGCAGGGTCTGGCGTCGCTGGACATGGCTGGTAAGTCTTCTCGGATAATCTTGCTCTTTCTGGATAAATTTGCTCTTTAAGAAGCTCTCAGCTTGGCATGAAGAAAAAAAGGAGGCGAGCAGTGGGGTCACTGCGGTTATATACCACGAGGGAGCCCACTATTGGTGGGCGTACATTTAAGCTCTTCATGATTGGCTGATGCGGAGATCATCCTTCCAATAGCAGCTCGCTTAAGGGCTAAGACTAGACGAAATAGAACTTTTTGCTTTCCTTGACGTTGGATGTGTTACTGCTAGTTTACCCATTTAATTATAGATCCACTAGGATAAATACAATAAAGTTTATCTTTCACCAAATAGAATATTTACTAAGAAATCACAATATAACTATAGACACATTACTTGTCTTTGTGTGTGTGTGTGTGTGTGTGTGTGTGTGTGTGTGTGTGTGTGTGTGTGTGTGTGTGTGTGTGTGTGTGTCTGCTCTGTCTTCTTGATCCCCAGTGAGTCGTGGTGGATGGCTGCTTATACTGAGCCAGGATCCTCTGGAGGTTTCTTCCTGTTAAAAGGGAGTTTTCCTCTCCACTGTCACTTTATGCTTGCTTAGTATGAGGATTGCTCTATAGTCACTGACACTAGTCAGCAATTTGCTGGATTCCTTATATAGGAAACATTATTTCTGATTGGCTTAATGAATTGACCTGAATTGGAATGTTTATCATGTGAAGTGCCTTGAGACGACTCTTGTCGTGATTTGGCGCTATATAAATAAACTTGAATTCAATTGAACTTAGCCTCACATTAGAAAACTCAGATAACAGACATCCTAACAATAAACTGGATTTATCTGTGTAATTATATTGCAAAACAATAAAAACCGACCAGCCACCATGAGGAATTTGACTTGTACAGAATTCAATACCGAAGGTTTTTTCTTAGAGAGTCCTAAATCTGAAAGAAAGGAAGAGCTTTTGGAAACAGGCGAGTCAAATGTGACACATTTGGTATTAAAGGTGTTAAGTCCAGAACAGGATTTACAGTATAAACACAGAAGTGATACCTTTGCCTTCTGCATGACGTTCCCTTTAGAGGAGGCGTAAAGAGACGGAGGGCGTTTACGGAGCTCAGATGCTGAGTTCACAGGTACAGTCTCGTTGTAAATCTTTTCAACTTTGTTTCCTGGTTTCTGCAAACAAAAACGACACAAAAAACATCTTCTGTAATAATAAATCTGGGGATTTAATGTGAGGCTTTAACACAAACACGTCTCTGCACACCTTGGTGTTTATCTTTGCGTCAGTGGGAGGACCCAGCGCTCCTCTCGCCAGCGATTTCTTTAGATTTTCCTTGACTTCTGTCAGTCTGAGCTCCAGCTCCACCCGCTCCTCCTCTTTCTGTTTACATAACGTTTCCAGCTCAGCAAACCGCTTTTCCACACTGTGACCTACGAACAAACACACCCACGCTTGTAACAAGAGTCATTCTGACATTTTAACTGTGCTTTGTTTGAGGGTTCTCCCTGACCAGTAGCACTCTTCATCTCCTCCTTTATCTCCCTCTTCTCCCTTCGGAGTGAGATCAGTGCATTTCTGAGCTCCTCCTTTTGCTTCTCCAGCTCCTCTTTCTGCCTCAGGTACCTCCTGGCGTCCTCCTCCGCACGTGTCTTCCCATAGCGTCCGTACTGATTCACATCTGAGAGGAAGAACAAATCAGCGTTTTCATAAGCAGCTGGCGCTGCGTCATGATGAGAAGTGATAACGGCTAAATTAATGTTTATGTTTATGTATTTAGCAGACGCTTTTGTCCAAAGCGACTTACAAGTGATAATCGGCATATTGCCCTAGAGGCTACCAACAACAATAACAACAACAACATTGACATCAGTCATGGAGAGGAGGGAACAAGGAGTGGACAGTAGAGAGGGGGGACGGGTGCAGGGAGGGTGCTAGTTTAGAAGATGCTCTCTGAAGAGCAGGGTCTTCAGGAGTTTCTTGAAAATTGAAAAGGAAGCCGCTGTTCTGGTAGTTCTTGGAAGGTCATTCCACATTTGTGGAACGATGCATGAGAAGAGTCTGGATTGTCCTGAGCATGGTGTAGGCACTGCTAGCCGACGATCCTGTGATGACCGGAGCGGCCGGGCCGAGACGTAAGCCTTTGCAAGAGGATTCAGGTAGATGGGAGCCGTACCATCTCTGACTTTGTATGCTAGTGTTAGCAATTTGAATTTGATGCATGCTGCTAACGGTAGCTGGAGCTCAATGAATTAACTCATGATCTGGAGGAGAGAAGCAGCTGTGGCAAAATTTTCTCCCATGAAACTTTTATGCAGCGAGTCAAATGAATTATGAAATGAGAGGGGAGACTCACTGGAGGCGTGTCGCTTAATGGCAGCCTGTTGTTCAGTTTTCTCAGAGTCCCTGCTGGAGAAGGAGGCGTGACGTCTCACCTGGCCTGCTTTGCTTTCCACATCCTCATCCTGCAGCACAGAGGAAATATAACGACACTCACCGAGTTTATTGGGTCATTTTTCCTGCAGATTTTGCCTCCGTGCATAATAAGAGATGTTTATATTTCAGCATTGGTCATAAATAAGAGCACTTCAATCCCCATGATGAATGCTCGGGCTCCTTAAAACTTAAAAACCAAGAGTAAGCAAATGTTGCGTTAAGCAAGAAAGAACAAAAGAGATGTGTTGTCTCCTCACCCCCACACTTTCATACACGTCATCATAAGTTCTGGAGTCTGTAGAAGCACTGCTGGAAGACGCAGCAGTAGTAGTGGCCCACCTACCAGAGGAAGAATAGTGGAAAAAAGAACAAGCAGCGCGTCAGGATTAGTTATAATTAGAGAAAGGAAATTCTGGGTAACAAACTGCCAGAAGTGACTCACAGGAAGGAGTGTCTGGCAGCGTGCCGTATGTCAGTGAGCGTGTCCACGTCGATGTAGTCGTAGTGCAGCTCATCAGGGAGAGCCGTGCTGCCAGTCTCTGCAAACAGAACACCCAGCCAGCGCCCAAGATCCTCTGAGGAGCTGGCCTGATGAACACAGACATTGACATGTCTCAGTAACGTGTTTTAAGAAAAACACACAAACAAGCTTGTATTTCTCAGATTCTGTAGCTGCGGGAATTGAAGAGAAAAGTAAAAATGCTAGAATAAATCAGTTGAGACTGAGTCAACAACACATCAGAGTTAGCTAGCAGCTAGTTTTGATGTGTTGCAGCAAAAGGTATTATAGTTTCATCCAGGTCACATGTATGTTATGTGTTTTGTCCCATGGGTGGGACGTTGGAATGCTAAAGGCTTCCCTAGAGTAATGAAAACATTCAACATCATCTGTTTTTTTCTTTCTCCAAGACAAATGATGTCACCTCAACTTGTTTGTTTTTGGCTCCAAAACATAAAAAAGTAATAAAAAACTATAAGAAGCTTACAGCAATGAAAATGTTTAGTCACAAAAGTTGTTATTCTAGTAAAAAAAATAAATAAAAAAAATCAACATTTTTCTTAAAGTGGACATATTATGACTTTTTTCTCTTGTTATACAGTAATAGTTCTATGCTCAATGCTAAACATGTGCACGAAGTTCTTTGCACCTAATCCCTCTCTCATAGAGGGATTTCAGCAGTTTTATTCTTGAGATTTTCAGGACCTTCCAGAATGAGTCGTTGCAGGGTGCTGTCACTTTAAGAAAACAAGCTGGAGCCTCCCCGCTCAGGCTACTGTAAGCTGAGAAGCTCCGATACCCCGGAGGGTTTGAGATTAGGGCTGCAGCTCCCCCACCATGTGAGTGGTGGTTCTCTGCTAATTAGCAGTTTGGGACATCACAAACGGGGAGTTTTTGAAACAGCTCATTTTAGGCACATAATTATTTAAACTAAAACACTAACAGAAAACGGATGGATGCTTTTCATCAAGTTTGGAGCGTTTATAGAGGCAACACAAAAATATGCAAAAGGTGAGATTTGCATAATACCCTTTTAATAAAGGTTTTATGTGCACAACTTGGAATGACAATGATCAAACCAGCAATAATTGCAATTAAATGATCATTGTCAATGTTTAAACGTTGTTTTTGACCTGAAAAAAATGACAAGGGTGTAGTCAATGAACAAAAACACAGGTTATTATTTGTTGATGTCAATCACACAGACATTTTTAATTAGGATATTTAAAATATCATTATAAGAGTTTGATTTGGTTAAATGTTAAAACAGCTTAGATCTCAGATAAGACTGAGCTACTGACAGGCAAACATAAAAAAGGAAACACATAAAATATCAAAACACATTTTAATTTGTAAAATAAACATAGATTTTGTACCTCTAAAGCTGCTAGTTCACTGCCGCCTTGCATGATGCAAAAAGAGAAGGGATGTTTCGGTCCGAGACCACCAGGCATCACCTCCGCTCCCTTCAGGGGCACCACGATGACCGGAGGCCACTGGTCCCCCGGGTGCTTCTGCAGGTACAAGTTTCCACCTTGAAGCACACACCAACGTTCTTTCCAAGAGCCGCTCAGACACACACTCAGGTATCCTGTGGAGCGGGACAGGAAACGTGTAAAACACAAGAAGCAGTCTCAGCTAAGATACACTAAATATTCTGAATAATTTCCCAAGAATGAAGGAAATGACCCGCCTCAGGTTTATTATTTAGTTGTCTCGAAAAGCTAAACGTGCATGAGCACACATGCAATCATCAGTTCCTGCTCACCGCAGCGAGGGTTGTCATGTTGGCCCGGAGACGCAGAAACATCTCCCGGTAAAGGAGGCTTCTTTTTGGAGAATGTGATGATCCGATTGATTTTCTTCCCTGCAGCTCGGCTCATAGATTCCGTCAGATCAGAGAAGGCGCCACGCTTCGCCCTGTCTGAAAGAAAATAAAAGATGGATTAAAACCTTTCAGCTGACAACAAACGTGTTAAAATTAAATGTTCAATGTGAAAAAAAACCCATAAACTTCCACTACTGAGATTTCCAGAAAGGAAAAGTCATGTGAGAGACTTTTTGTTGAAGACCCTTTGTTGTCCGGTCAGGGTTTGTTGAGTTATTTTACGCAGCGTCTGAGATGCCTTTTATGTATTTAACTAAATCTTAGACTGTTTGCAAGTTCATTCTGTGCACCAGCAGGCTGTCCATCCTGCTTCCTATAATGTCAGTGGGAGACAATTGCAGGAAGAGGACAGGAAGGATGTCATATCTGCTTGTGCCTCACTTCCTGTCTCTCTCGCTCTCATGTCTCTATATGCTCAGAGTGGCGTAATCAGAAAGCAGCGCTGACACAACAAGAGTCTGACTGACTGTCTGACTCCACATTGTCATTATCCCGGGTGTGTCCTCCTATTTCTGAAAACAAAAAAAGACATAAACACCATGGATATTTCTAATTAGACTAAACGACGGTGGGGGACATGAACTAGACTACTCCTACCATTACTAGATGGTACACAAACACTGATGGAGATGTTTTCCCTTCGGACTTTTCCGTCACCTGAGGAGTTTTGTGAAGCAATTCCCCACCAGGACAACAGAGGGCAGAGCACTTTTCTGGGAATTTTCTGTCAGCATTGCAGTCAGTCTCTAAATCCATGTTTACTTTCATTTCCTTTCACAAATAAAATGTTTGCTGATTATCTTTGAACTCCTTCAGTTGCAGGTGTAAAAATGTTCATACTGTTGGACGTTCTTTGATCAGCTCCATGTCTGCTGCTAGTTATTTTCGGCCCTCTTTTTGTTTCTTGAAAGGGGGAAGTGGCAGTGCTGTTGACAAACATAAAGGAAGTGACATTCTGACCAAACACAAGCTTTCAGCTCTCGTCACTTTAATGGACAATTAAAAATTTTGGGTATGTCTCCATCAGCCTCTGCGGGCCTGCCACAGAGACCTTGCGGCGACGCATCATGGCGTTGCACACGTCTGTGCCCACGCAGACGGGGAAGTATAAATCAGGCCTCAGTCACTAAATCTAAATAACCACTTCTTTACCTTAACTTTGGAAATTGAAGTGCTTACTTGACTTAACTTTATGAATCTGAGCCCAGCCACCCAATAGAGAAAACTCATTTCTCTTCGCACTCTTCTTCTTTCGGTTGGATTGAGGATTGGGATGAATATCATCTGGTAAACTGAGAGCTTTGTTTTCTGGCTTACCTCTCTCATCACCCCACTCGATCGCACCACTACAAAATCTGTCCTGACCCGCCTGTCGATCTCCTGCCCCCTCTTTTCCTCACTCGTGAACGAGATCCCGCGATACTTAAATTTTCTACTTGAGGTACAACCTCTCCCCCAACCTGGAGTTGGCAATCGACCCTTTTCCAGTCAAGAACCATAGCGATGGATTTAGAGGTGCTGCTTTTTGCGTTAATCCTTATCTATGTAAACAACCTCATGACTGTTTGTGAGTTTACACCTACTGAGTGAATCAGTGATGTCCCTTCCTGGTCCAAGTGCAGTGGACTGAAGGTCTCCTGTAGGTCCACTGTCGGAATCTGATGTCTGTCTATCAGCCTGCAGCATCTGGAGAAACACGACACTTTTACTGAGCAAGTCATGTCGACAAAAATGAGTCAAATATCCCTGAGTGATGCATTTCATAGAGTTTGGTGTTCAAGTCACCATGCAGCCACTTTGTTCAGGGCATGACATATTTAGAAAAATAATGTCACCCACAGAAGAAGCCCAAGGTCTGAACAGGCGTGTCAGGCAGGAGGAGGTGACATCACCACACTAACAAGACTGATTCAGGCACAATGAGACCAAATGTAAACTCAGCAATTCTTTAGACAGAAACATGCACACCCTAACTAAAAGTTCATTCACACAGCTGCTTTAAAACCAACTTTTAGGGGGTTTTCTTTTGTGGGGACCAGCCAAATGTTCCCACAAGGTCTAAAGGTCCCCACGTTGCAGGATAAACCCAAGAAATTGTCTCCAGCAGGTAATGAATACACAGTCTCACACACACACACACACACACACACACACACACACACACACACACACACACACACACACACACACACACACACACACACACACACACACACACACACACACACACACACCTTGTCAAGCTCCAGCTTCCTCTGTATAATAGGAGAAGTGGATCCATTCAGTCCTTCTGTGTTGTTGCACTGGCTGCCAATTTCATGGACCACCTGCATCAGGAAAAAGAAAACTGGTCACTTCCTTTTGTTTTACCATCTGTCATGTTTTTCTGACTCCTCCTTGTTTTAGCTAGCACTGAAAGCTGCTAGATGAAAGGGAAATGTACCTTGAGCCATCTTTGGGCCTGCTCTTTGCTCTGAACTGCCAGAACCAGCGCTTCCCCTCCAGGTAACGAGAAGCGCAGCTCGTGCCTCTTTTTGCGGCCTTCCTTCGGGACGTAGATGACGTTGCAAAGGTTCAATGGGAGTTCTGTGTTGGGGGAAGCCTCCTTGATGCTCTTATAGCACTGTAAATGACACAAAGACACAGATATATTCAATGTATTAAGCTGAAGAATTGCACACCAGCTTTGTTGTGAGTGGCTCTTTTTATTAGTGCAGCATTACAATTACAATTTCAAAATATCCCCATCAGGCCCAAAAGTGGCAACAGAAATATGAAAAATTCAATAAACTGTTTTTTACCTGCTGATCTATTTACCTGGAGTTTATTGTCTCTGACAACTACGAGCTGCTTTGACCACTGACCGAAGCGTTTTTTTCGCAGTAGGAAGGCACAGATTCGACAGTCTCTCACAGGTTCATCTGGACTTTCCTCAGCTTTCCAGCTCTGACACTGATCCCGTCCTTTGGCCTCCTCATCCTCCTCTTCATATGACTCGTAGGAGCTGCTCAGCGCATCTGAGTCATTGTCTGTATAACACAAACACTAGGGGGTGACTATTTCTCAAAACATTTAGTGATAACTGGTTACTCACACCGAGAGTGTCGGTAACCAGCTGCATGATCAGACTCACTGGAGGTTTTAGACGGCCCATCAATCCTGGTGGTGGGGTAGTTGTTATCAGCGTCTTCATAGTAGGCATCTTCCACAGAGTTCCTGGAATCTACGGATTCGTGAAAGGGAGGAATTAAAGATGGTCTCGTAACCACAGGGTTGCAGGTTCGACCCCCATCTGTTGCAGTTGTGTCCTTGGGCAAAACACTGCCTGCTGGTGGTGGTCAGAGGGACCGATGGCGCCTATTACTCGGCAGCCTCGCCTCTGTCGGTGTGCCCCAGGATCAGCTGTGGCTACATTGTAGCTCATCACCACCAACCTGTGGATGTGTGTGCTGGGGTGGATAACTGTGTTGTAAAGCACTTTGGGGGGTTTTTAGAACCCTGGAAGGTGCTTTATGAAACACCATTTAACAATTTACCATCGGCTAACAAGAAGTGACATATTGTGAGATCAACCTTAAGATTATTTATTGACTAAAACAACATCAGCATCATTTTTTCTCAACTGAAGATAATTTTAGCATAAAACTGACAAGAAAGTCAGGTAAAATGTATTAATTTAAGGAATAATCTGTTTTTAATGTGTCCAGTAAGTCACATTTATGACAGGATGATTGTTCATACTCGTGGTGAAGTACTGCGGGGAGGATCCAGGATCTAGAGGAACAGCCTCTTCATAATAATCATCGGGCAGGGCGGTTGTTGGTAGAGGTGGAGGCGTGTCGGTTGGTGTCTGAAAGCCAAAAGGACAGTTAAGCCAAGCTAAAAACACATCTAATGGTGTCTGTATCATATGAGTGACTTACAGATTTATTGGGATGTGTCTTCTCCTCTTTGATCTCTTTCTGTTCCACCGGAGATGCACTGAGCATGTGCAAATCACAGTCTGGTGACACAGGAGTTTTATTTTCACTCCTATTAAACACTAAAAAAATGATCTGTAGATGTTTTCTATATTTACTAACCAAAATCCTCAAACAGTGACTCTACAAAGCTTGTGCCGTTTCCATAGAGACAACCGTTCATGTAGACGTCCGACCCATTGACTGCAAAAAAGTAAAAATAAAAAGGAGTTAGGGACAAACTTTGGGTAATAGTTTTGGGTTGAAGATGAAAGGTGTAAATAATTTATCTATTTTAGAAAAATAAAACTGCAAGAAGACTGGAGTAAAACTACAAAGAAGTCCTTTACCAGATTTAACTCCACCCCCCAGCCCCCACAGCTGCAATCGGCACCACCAACATCACCAACCCCAACCACCTCTACTGAATCTGTAAACCCCCCCCCCCCACCACCACCACCACCACCACCACCACCACCATCCTCCTCAGCACCACACTTTCTCTCACTCCCCCCTCTCAGATACATCTGACCAGGTGAGGAGAGAACTGAGGTGGCTTAAGAGCAGGAAAGCTGCAGGTCCTGACTGAATCAGCCCCAGACTGTTCAAAGACTGCGCTGACCAGCTTTGTGAAGTGGTCAAGCACATGTTCAACCTTAGCTTCAGGTTGGAGCAGGTCCCCATCCTGTGGGAGACCTCCTGTGTGGTTCCAGTTCCCAAAATCACATCCTAGGGAACCAGACCACTACAGACCAGTCGTCTTGACCTCCCATCTGATAAAGCCTATGGAGAGACTCCTCCTCACCCATCTACGTTTATTGGTGAGCCTGTAAATAGACCCACTGCAATTTGCATTTAAACCAAACATGGGGGTGGAGGGTGCACTCATCTACCTGCAGCTCTGACTCAAGATGCAAAAGAGCACTGTCAGAATCATGTTCTTTGACTTTTCAAGTGCCTTCAACACTAACCAGCCGTGTCTACTGCAGCAGAAGATGAGAGGTGGACAAACATCTGAATTGATGGACCATCAACTACGTCAGCAACAAGCCACAGTATGTGAGAATGCACAACTGTACATCTGAGGTGATTGTGTGCAGTACTGGAGCTCCACAGGGTATGGTGCTCTCACCCTTTCTATTCACCATCGACACCTCGGACTTCACCTACAACACAAGCAGCTGTCACCTGCAGAAGTTCTCTGAGGACTCAGCCATTGTCGGCTGCTTGTTTGAGGGGAATGATCAGTACAGGTCAGTCATAGTGGAATTTGTGGACTGGTGTGAGCGTAACACCTTCGCTTAAACACCAGTAAGACAAAGAAAATAGTGATTGACTTCCAGAGAAAAACTCCTCCTCACTCACCAGGGAGCAGGCATTGAGGTGGTGGATGCCTTTAAGTACCTGGGTGTTCACCTCAGCAGTAAACTGAACTGGTCCAACAACAAAGATGCTCTGTATAAGAAGGGCCAAAGTTTCCTCCACCTCCTGAGGAGGCTCTGTTATCCACTCTGCTGTGGTCTCTTGGGGTGCAGGCAGCTCTGTCTGAGACAGAAAGAGACTGAACAAGCTAGTTAACAAAGCTAGCTCAGTTGTGGGCTGCCCACTGGATTCAGTTGAGAAGATGTGTGAAAGAAGGATGCTGGGGAAGATGACCTCCATCTTAAAAAAAAACCTCCCACCCACGTGCTCCACTGTGGAGACCATGGACAGCTCCTTCAACGGCAGACTGACATGCCAGATGTAAAACAGAACGCTGCCATAGGTCATTCATCCCCTCTGCTGTAAGAGTGTATAACTCCTCAGTTTAACTGGTACTGGCATTATCCTGGTTCACAATAACATCAGAAGCCTGAGTGTGATTCAAACCCTGGTGGTACCATATAGTTTAACAGACTGTTATAAGTTAATTTACGTGTTTAAAAATGCCAAATGACAGTTTGTGATACATACTGTTGCTACTAATACAAACGGTTGTTGATCATAAATAAATGTTGACATGTTACTAAAATATTTAGTATAAACAGTGTAAAGGCTCCCATAGAAAGTTGATGATATTGATAAAGTAAGATATAATATGCTAAAACTATGTTTACAAAGACTCATTGTGTTAACAAGGTAATAATTTGGTCTGAAATGTTTATTAGATCAACTATAGATTAATATATAGGTAACAGAGGTGGTTCACAATTTGGCAAGAATTTTATCTCTATCTCACTCTTAATTAATGCTAAATAAATTGTTATTAATGGTCTTGTAAAGCATTACAGACAAATTAATATTAGGAATGTAAGAAAATATCGATATAGCAATATATCGCGATATATTATCCTGCAATATTATATCGATGTTCAAAAGCTGTGTATCGATTTTTTGGGAAGAATTTACGTGCAAACATTTGTGTATTTTCTTTTCTTTTGGTGCAAATCAAATGTAGTCCGCTAGTCAGCAGTAGTGTGCAATGGAGTTTGTTTCCACCACTGAAATGTAAATCTCTCTATTATGGTTCAGATACCTCATGTTAATCATGTTAAGTATCAGTTTGGACCATTTATTGAATTTTCCTACAATAATTTTAGTCTAAAAAATCGCTAATATTGACTGACTGAATGTATCACAATATATTGTGATATATCGTATCGTCTCCCCTGTATCATGATAAGTATCGTATCGCCAGAATTTCACCAATACACATCCCTAATTAATATCATAGTCTTTTATAAGGGGAGTCTTGTTTAAAGTGTTACCAAAGGGGATTATGGCAGCCATAAAAGTTAGCAAAAGTATTAAACCCAGACAGTGAATCTGTTCGTGGCAGTCTGAGCCCATCATCACACGTTTAGCTGGTCCCATTTCTGTGACCTTGTCTCATTATCCTCTTTTAACATTGCATTTCATTATCCTCTTACACGAATCCTTTTATCCTCCCTCTCTTCCTGCGCTCTGTCAGATAAACAGGCTCTGACTTTCGAGACCTCGGGGATATTTGATGTTGCAAAATACTTCGCTTTGTTGAATGCTCACAGCAGTGACTGTGCTGTGGTGTTGAGCGGTTCCAGTCTGGTTTGAGCAGACAAATAAATCCAGTCATTTTCTCCAAGAAATTAAGAAACTCAGCACACAGAATCAACTATAATTAGTCTAAACTGCTGAATATGTCGACTTAAATTAACATGAAAAAATGCAGCAAAGAAACTGCAACCACACTTCATAAATTTCCCCTTACAGAGAGGTGAACGATCTAACTTTAACAGTTTGGTTGCATTCATCTTAGACGTCGCCCTTTTATTTTATTTGTTAAAATGCTGAATATGTGCAGAGCCCAACTCTCTTTCTCTTTACTGACACTTTAGTCAAATAGAGTCATATTAATGCTATAATGAACACATTAATCCATCCAAGATTATAACAGCAGTCTAACATTTATCATTTTGGACTTCTATCATAAAGTGACCATTTTTAATCTTGTATGAAATTATAGCAACATAAATAAAGCTACCACATGTCTGTTTGTAGAAAAAGAGTGGCTTATATTTTGGAAATTAACTGCAAGGTATGTGATATATTAAATGATCATTAAATAATTTTAGACTTAAAGGTGAACATCTATTCCTCTGGACTGGAGCAGAACATTCTATTAGATCCATTTGTGTATTAATAGTGCTTTAATTTAATGTTTTGTCTGTAGCATGTTTATAACTTATCAGATGTCCCAGCTGCTAAAACGAGATGCTTTAAACTCTTTGTTTTTTATTTATTTCTATTTATTTGATTTATTTTCCATTACAACAGATGTGTAAAAAAAGCAAAGGTCCTCAGGTTTTTTACTAGAAAGCTGTGACTTCAGTACAGCCAAATATTATTCCAGCAATAAAAGATAATTGAAAATAAATACATTTTTATCAATTAAAATGTCAAACAGGAATGACCTACAATAAACAGAGGAGGAGGCCTCAAGTTTCACCTTTCTAGCGCCTACAATGCAGATCTAAACCTAATCCTAAAACAGCTTCAGTCCAGGTCACACCCTCCTGCATCTAATCCAAATAACCATAACATAATAGGTGTTAACGACATCAATGACTCCTCAGAGGTAGGGAGGAGGGGTATTCTTAGGTAGTTTCAGCTCGTTAAGAAACAACAGACAGCTATAGTTTATAAGTGTGATGCTCCCATGTTCCAGTCAGAATTGACAAAGCTCCTCAGATGAGAAGTGAAAGTCTTTGAGAAACCAAAGAAGTCCAGTTGTCTTCATTTGAACCATTTGGATAACCATGACCTGGACAACTGAGAACATTCACCAGCATTAGGGCTGGACTAAATAGAAAAAAAGCATATAGTTTAAAAAATTATATTGATCGATATCAATAATTATTGAGAAATATAAAAAAATGTAGAAAATATTATTTAAGTGCAGCCATGGCTATTTTGTGTCACTGCCTTTTGATAAAACGAGTTGGTTGTTACCAGACTTGATTTTTAATTGATTTTTCCATTAACCGTTGTGTCTTTTTTTTGTCAAACTTGTGCAAACCAAAATATCGCTGTGCTGGTGAACTACTCTAACCTTTTTACAGGACACTTTCCTTCACCTCTCCTTGCAGCAACATCTTGCTGTCTGTTTTAGTTTGAGAGGGGAGGCCTGGATCTGGTACTTTTGATTGGCTGGGAGCAAGTAATGACTCTAGTACTAAAATACCCGATCGACTATAATAGAAAAAGAAAGAAAAGTTTGTATTGATCCATTTTTTTTATTATCACGTCATACATCCATCGATCGATATAAATATATCTTTATTGAATTATTGTCCAGCCCTAACCAGAGCATATCAATTAAAATGCTTTGGGTAGACTTAGACGACGTTAAAACAAAATTCCAATTTCCTCAACTATTCAAAGCATTTATACAAATTTGTATTTGCAGGTATGCATCAACAAAAACAACCCACTCCATTCTTTTAGTAAATCATGACATGAACAGTAAGTAATTTAAGTTGTGCACGGCCGCTCTGGCCAATGCTAGCTGGAGTACCTGACTGCTGGAGAGAGTCCAGGATGTTACGTACAGAAGCCATCTTGTCAGCAGTATCAGGACTGACCGTTTCATGGTCCAACATCTTCAGCAGAGAGGTGAGCTCGCTCAAAAGGCGCTCCATCACCACTGGGAACAGGAACAAAAGTCATTTTGATTCAGCATTTTTCCCAAAAACTGTTATGGAAAGAAGTGAACTTTAGATTCTAGATGACCAATCCTGCAGAGGGGCAACATAGTTTAAATGTTTATGCTGTTACACAAAGTGTATTATATTTGACACACACAGGGTCTCACGGGAGCTTAGCGCCTGCTGCAACAGCTGACAGGCATTAGATATAAAACAGCCTCACATTTTACAAACTGACATGGAATAGATACGACTCTCGTTGAAAAGGTTTTCACATCTAACTCCAGCATCCTGTGTGAGTCTTTGTGTGTGTGTGTGTGTGTTTGCATCTGTTTGTGTATTTTGTTGCCCTTGACATTGTTCCAGATGCCCCGACAAACACTCACACATCCTGTCTGTTCAGAGTCAACAAAGAGAGGAGGAGGGAAGAGAGTTGCAGAGAAAAGAAGGTAGGTGGAGAGGTCAGGATGCTTCCTTGCCTGAAGGAAAAAAGAGCCAGAGGAAGAAGTAGATTTATGGTTTCTATCTACAAATAATTGTGTTTGGGATTTAAGGATCGCTTACTGGGTTGCTTTTATTTAGGGAGTGTAAATCGCAGATCTTTGGTTTGAATGTTTAAAAAAAAACCATTTTTTTACATTTAAAAATGTCAAAAGGAAAAACAGGACTTACACGGGGGTTTCCTGCCACTTTGTGGTTTAGTGAAAAATTATGATAATGATGATTCTGATGACATGTTCTAAACCTTTTGTTTTCAGCACGTCTAACACGTGCTTAGTGGAATCCCTTTTGCTGAGTAAGACAGCTTCAATTCATGTTTTTATGAATCTGTCTGTAAAGAGACGCCCACGTCTCTTCTGATGTGGGCGTCTGGTCCACAAGGATCATTACAAAACCTCAGGTTTGTACCTCTTAACAACCTTTGTGGATTTTGAGGTGCTTTAGGATCAGTATTTTCTGCAAAAGTAGCATTTTTATTCGAAGCGTAATGGGTATTGTACTGAAATCATCCTTCCCCATAGATGAACTCAGATTATGATCAATCAACTTAAGAGAACCTTTTTTCCTCTACTCTGCCAACAAGGTCATGTTTGGGTATCACTGCACAGCAGAACTTTTTCATTGTTCCCATTGTGTCATTTTCTTTTTTAATTAAAACTGAGTTTTGCAGCAGCTCGGCTAAATTATTGTCATAATTGTCCCTTTTCTTATTCAAAGCCCTGATTCTGTTACTCGGAATATGTCCCGTTTACGTATTTGAGTCTTCATACTGGTCCAGGTTCTACTAGCTGGTTCTTCCTCTCAGAAGGGAGTTTTCTTCTCCACTGTCACTATCTGCTTGATTTGTATGGGGACTGCTGTTAAAGAGCAAATTGCAGGTTAGAGCCTCCTTAGAACAAATGTTTAGAGAAACATTGTAGGAACTCGTTCTAAATGAAAATGCACACATGCATGAACTATTTAGGATTTTGGAGTCATTTTTGTCAGACTTTTTTTTTTTTCTGCTGCCAAACCAGACAGGCAGGCAGAGGGAGTCCTCTTTGCTTGATCATAAGAAAAATATGGATTCTAATGCTGGTTCTGACACAGAGGAAACTTTACATGTTTATAATTATACTCATGGTGGACAAAACCAGGTGTCGGACTCGTGGAGACCGGGCTTTTTCATTTCTAGCGCCGTCACTCTCGAACCAGCTCCGACAGTCAGTAGGGCAGTCGACTTCTTTGGCGGTCTTTGAGTCGCCTGAAACCCTGCGTTTTTTGTTTAGCATTTCCTGAACATGCTTGAAGTTGGCTTACTTTTCTGTAGTTTTGATTCTTTGCTTTGAATTCTGTTGTTTCAAGTTCAATGTTTTAATCTCTTTTATCATGACTGTATTTTGTTCTTCAGTGCCTTGGCCTCCCATAATGGGCGAGGAAGGCGCTACATAAAGTTTCTGTGAGTGCTCGCTAGCCTAAACTCATGTGCTAACATCACAATATTGCACAGATTGCTGTCATCTACCAGACAATAAAAAGTAATATTGGTCAGTTAATATAATATTGTTTATTGACAATAATAAACTCTAATGAGTGTTTGTCAGCAGTTTCATACTCGTTAATATCCGTTCACATAATGCATCTCATCCTATTCAGGCCAGGCGGCTCAGACCTGGGTCTGACCCAGAAACCAACTTCCCTGGCCCGCTAGGAAATTTTAAAAGCTCCCCATCCTCTTCTGGGGCTCAGTACGGACCTCCCTAACCTGGTTCCGACACTGATCTGGGCTCAAGGAACCAGCGGGTATTTTTCAAAACTCCACCACGAGGTTCTGGAGGATAGGAGGCATTTTGAACTCCCATCACATCTCTGGGATTGTAATCCTCCGGCCTGAAGTGCGCACCAGAAGTGACCGTATTTTAAGCTGCTCAAAACGCATCAGGAATGGAAGATCTTATGTACATTCTTGCTGTGTTTGTCTTCAAATTTCATTTGTGGTTCTTTTTTAAACACAGATAAGGTTTTTCTTTACCTCTCTGATGTTTCGTTTGCGGCTGCAAACATCTTCAGAGCTGACGCTGATGGTGGCGTCACATCCTCTGCTGCCCGCGGATACACGGAGTAGGAAGTGACGCCACCATCAGCGTCAGCTCTGAAGATGTTTGCAGCTGCAAACGAAACGTCAGAGAGGTAAAAAAAACCTTATCTGTGTTTGAAAAAGAACCAAAAATAGAGGAATGGAAGATGGTGCCGTTCATTCTCTTAAGCCTGGTTCATGCTTCTCTGTCAGCTCCGCAAGGGACAGACACGCGCGGATCGACGGAAGCGTTTTGCTCTCATACTTCTCCGTCTCCTGGGGAGTGTTGCAAAGCAAATCCCTGGCAGGACAACAGAGGGCGTAGCGCTGTGGTATCCTGACATGTATCGGTCCAAGATAGTGTGTTTATATTGTGTTTTTGTATATAAGAGACTTTTAACACGGACAAATTTGTCTCTCATTCTCCTCCATCTCTTCATGCTCTCGCCACCTCAAAACCCACGTTTCCTGTCCTTTCCGTCCACAAATAAAACGCTTGCTGCGCATCTTTTCACTCCTCCAGTCACGGGAGAATTAAACGTTCATGTTTTTGGAGTATTTTCGCGAGGTATTCTTCAAGCTTCTCCGTGTCGGCCGCTAGTTATCCTCGGCTCTCTTTATGTTTTTGAGGGCGCAATGGCGGCGCTGTAGACAACAGCGGTGTCCTGACCAATCACAAGCTTGTGTTGTCCGTCTTGACTGACGGATGTTTAGAACAGAGAGCTCGACTCCGTCCGTCCTTGCGGAGCTCTCCGGTAGACATGCAAGGACGTTGCGTGTCTCCGCACTGACGCAGATGGAGAAGCATGAATCAGGCTTTATTTGGAAACCCGGCGTGGACTCGATGTCCGGACCCGTTGGAATTTGTACAGCCTCCACACATTAGTTTACCATTTTTAAGAAAAATTACCACAAACCTAAAATAGTGAACACACACACTGACTGAGCTTTTTTTTTTTTTTTGCCAGTTAAGCAACTGGAAATCTGCATGTGACCTTTTTTGAAAGTTTCCGGATGTTTTACGCTGCTTTCGTGTTTGACTTCCTGTCTGGCCCAATCTGGACTGCTGAGCTTGAGTCGTACTGAGCTAGCACGTAAAACATAGACTCAAAGCACAAGCATGTTGCTACACACCTCTACACTTCATCAGCTATAATGGCATCTAACAGCTGGCTACAACGTTTCACAGAAGTTACGCATCATTTAGGCATCCAGTGGAAAAGCCGGTCCGATAGAAAATGTTTAGCTAATTGGAATTATGAACCAAACTCAGTTTAGTGGGTTCAGTTGGAATGTTTACATTGTAAAGGGCTATGAGATGACGTGTTATCAACTGGTACTATATAAAAAAGAAATATAATTGAATTTAGAAACTAACAATTTGCAACTTTCTGTTGGGTAAATAGTAGCCATGGAGGGAATTACTACAGCATCCAAGATCAAACCTGTCTTGTTTAATCTCCTACAAATCAGGGACATTGAGAGTGAAAGAAAAGTCCTAACTCTCCACTAACCTCCCTCACGTTCTCAACTCCAACAATACCCTATTGTCTCCTCAAGAGCCAAAATTAGATCACCACGGCGCTCCGCAGGACCAGAGCAAACAATTGCATTGTCAAAGTCAGAAAAGCCCAGAAAACTCAAAACAGGAACTAACACACAGCACACACACAGTGGAAGAGGGGTGTGGTGCTGCACAGCTGTGTAGCCTCGATTCGCGGGCATTCAAGGTTACAGGATACATCTTCAGCAGCTGTGTGTGTGTGCACAGCTGTTGTTTCCTGTCCGAGCTGTCGACAGAGAAGTTTCTCTATTCCTTCCTGATCCTGAATCTCTCCATCACGCCACTCTGCATCTCCCTTCTGTTTTCCTTTCTCCTTCTGTCTCTTTATTAGTCTTCTGTTAGTCAGGTCTGGAGAAAGGACAGAGACTAAGGGTATATTTTAAACCTGGCAGCTCACATTAAACACTATATAACGCCACTAGCGAGGCTGATGGAGGAGCCTTCTGTCTATTTTTTGTTTTTCTGACTCCATGCAGCCATTTCTCCTGAGGGACTTCACATTTCAGAGGCTGAGTATCAGCTGTTCTGGAGGCTTGTGGCTGTTCTCACCCACAGAGGGATCTTTGTTACCCCCATTCCACCGACACACACACACACACACACACACACACACACACACACACACACACACACACACCATACTTTCCTCTTCACAGCCCTGTTTTCACTGGTCATATAAGAGGAGCACACACTTCATCTGCCTTTTCCTCACTAACCAAAAAAACCTGGAGTTGTGACGAGAATGTGTTACCAGAAGGACTTCCTGACCCTGGCCAGTCATGAGACCTGGACCATGCGGCTATCATTTCAACAGATTTATTGTGTTTGGTCACGGTTCAGAAACAAACAGCTACTGCTGCAGATGTTTATTCCTTCACGGTCGTCCTGCTAGTATCACAATTTAATCCCAATCCTTTACATGTCTGACCCAACAATCATCTAAATCCCTCCCTGACTTTCCTCTCTGGTCTAAACTACTCCTCCTTCTTAGAACATGTTAGCCCTTCAAGAAAAAAAAATAACATGATTGAATGCAGTGAAATGAAAGGCTTGTTGTTTATGAATTCCTCTTCCTGCTTCCCCCACAGTCCTAAAGACCTCAAAAGGTCCCTCAAGATCCTATACTCTCTCTTTCCCTCAGAGATCCCTCCCTTTTAACTCTTTTCCCTTATCCAACCCTCTTCTCCAGACACCCATCCTCTTCAGCGAGAGGTCAGAGTTCGAGGCTCGGCGGTCCCGGCAGCTCCCTCAACAAACAAAAGTCTGTTTCAGAGCTCCAGCACCCCGTACTTCATAATTTCATGACAGCAGTACACGGTGTGACAGCTTGCCTGGGGTTAGCATGCAGTCATACACTCTAAAAAGTCCACAACCAGGCTGTTAAAAGAGCCAGCTGTGGGGGGGGATTCTCAGTTTTTACACATTCTTTTGGTATCTTCTCCCTTTCTGATGAGCCACTGCTGCAGCTCCCCACTCCCCACGGAGATGGGTCAAATGTAGAGATGAATTTCACCAGTGTGTGGTGATGACTTTGGGACTTTAAGTTTAACTTTTAACTTAATGTAAAATGTAATAATTATATATTTTTTACATTTGGAAGAAGTAAAAAATGTGTTAAAAATTTAAAAGAATACAGCTATTAAGTATAGTGCAAAGGAAATAGCTTTATCCAGACTTCAGATGTTTACTCAGACATTGGAGGTCCTAGGGGCGGAGCCAAAGGGACATTGGTCCCTGCTGATATCTGATTGCCACCCTGAAGTGCCCCATTTCATGTGTTTTGCACTATGATCAGATCATAGGTGGGTGCAATTCCAAGTCTAAACACTAGTTGAGCTAATGAGCCAAATAGAAAATCCCAGCCCCTTTTTCAATACTGTGGCCCCATGATGGTCCCAAACTCAGAAAAATCCTAGATCCGCCACTGCTCAGATAAACAAAAATGGACTAACACATGCTGTTGTTGATCAAACTTTTCCAAAATAATCGATCCATCCATATTCTTCCGTTTATCTGGAGTCGGATTGCGAGGGCAGCAGCCTAAGTTGAGGCCCAGACTTCCCTCTCCTCAGCCACTTGGGCCAGCTCTTCAGGGGGAATCCCAAGGCGTTCCCTGGCCAGGCGAGAGACAGTTCCTCCAACTTGTCCTGGGTCTCCTTTTAGGTGTCCTGGTTGGGCGTGCCCAGAAACCATCACCAGGGAGGTGTCCAGGAGGCAACCTAATCAGATGCCCGAGCCACCTCAACTGGCTCCTTCCAAAATAATGTAGCTTTAAAATGTAAAGTGCGAGTAAAGTGATGATAACCTGTATAGATGAGTGTCTAAATACTGCTGTAGACACGTGTAGTCATTATTATTGTAGTTTAGTGCAACTCACTTAAGATTTAATATTTCAGTCCCAAATCTCCATCTTCAGGTTAAAACTCTGCTCCACACGGATTTAAAACCAACCACAGCAGAGGCGCAGAGTGATGCAGTCTGTACTGGACTACATGGCTGCACTGCACTGGACTCCAGCTGAGTCTCGGCCACACCTCCAGCTGGCTTGGCGACTCACCTGGCGATATGAAATGTTACGACTCTGAGCCGCTCGCCTCCTTAAAAAAAGCCCTCCTCCCTTTCTTCTAGTAATGAAAGTGAGGTGAAAATCTTCCAAGCGGTGAGAGAGAGAGAGAGAGAGAGAGAGTGTGTGTGTGTGTGTGTGTGTGTGTGTGTGTGTGTGTGTGTGTGTGTGTGTGTGTGTGTGTGTGTGTGTGTGTGTGTGTGTGTGTGTGTGTGTGTGTGTGTGTGTGCACTGAGAAACTCCGAGAGCATGCAGGGGTGGGAGTGGGGTTGAGAGAGGTGCTGTAAATCACTGCCTCTGCTGCAGACAACACCTCCTCTAGGTGCATTTTTCAAACAGGAAGTGAGTAAGACTCCTCCCAGGGTGTGCCTTACCCTTTAAGATGAAACCTATATAATTGTTTATTTTTTTCTGATTTATTATCCATTCATATAGAATTGTGTTAATAGTTTCCTACTTGGTGGAGACATACTTTAATCTTGAGTTTTTATACATAAAAATGATAAACACGTTTGCAGTGACCAAACTGCAGCAGTTTATTTCTTTCTATTATTTAAAACAGATGGTCATTTCTGAGCATGACTGAACAGAAAATACAAAAAATAATACTTTAGTTTACACTATTTAAATGTCCGATTGTAACATTGGGGTTTATGTCCGCAGTGATTATTAACTGACAAGTTGCTTGAAATGGAGCAGAGTTATGATCTTTAATAATCCCCTCACATCTGAGCTGGCGCCCTTCATCTTCTTCTGTTTGTTTTCTGCAGCTCGGAATTCTTTAAAACTCTAAAACTTTAACAGGATGTGATTCCACTAAATGATCGAGATGGGTTCATCAGAACAATTTGGTGGACTCGCGTGCAGCTTCCAGCCAGGAGCGTTTTATAAACAGAGCGGATATTCAGCTCATCCTCCGGCAGCGCAGCTTCCAACACGGCACTCCTCTGTTGGCTCATCACTCTACCTGAAGGATTTCTCCTCCATCCATCTACGCACGCACGCACGCACGCACGCACGCACACAGAACCAACTGGCGCGTGGCTGCATGACATCACTTTCTAATAGCGGAGTCGCGCGCGTGGAGCCCTCAGCTCCACGAATTTGAATTAGCCCCATTGTTTGGAAAACACTGATCTTAATATTCACAACAGTGGACATTTAACTACATATTTGTTTAGCGTGTAATCCTATTTTAGCTCAGACTAGATGATTAAACTCGTTGAAGTTATTATTTTACTTTTACTTACCACTCTGGCGTTTTGTGTCCATGCCGCCTGGTAACTGAGTATTTCCAGACTTCTTTCCAGTTATACTCCCTTTGTCATGTTGTTTTGAATAATTACAAACATGTGAGACGAGCTCCCCGCAGGAACAGCGGCGCTCTGTGCGGCCGACTCACATTGTCCGCTCCAGTTTACAGTTAGGACTCGGCGGCTGCTCGGTTTTCATCCAGGGCTCCGCTGGGTCCTGGTGCCCGCTATGTTCTGTTATCCTACCTACAACAGTCCTATTTAAAGAGCTGTAATCCCAACCGGATTATTAGTATTAATTAGCCTTATGTAACAACCGAAGAGTTGGAATAAACCTTTATTTACTCTTTACTTGAATGTGGTCTGAAATTTTTCCACTGTTTCGTTTTGGAATAAAAATTTTAAATTAATTTAAAAATTTCGGCTGAGGCTGTAGCCACAAGTCATCACTTGTCAAATAAAAATTTACGTATTTCTCATTGTACAGTTGTTTTAAATTTCTGATTGATTTAATATAGACATTTTTAATTCATGAGTACACTGTGAGAAATAAAATGTTGAACTAATTTAACAAAGTCCATCCTTCCACCCATTCTCTTCCGCTTATTTGGAAGCCGATAGGCTCAGACTTCCCTTTCCTCAGCCACTTGGACCAGCTCTTCTGGGGGAATCCCAAGGCGTAGCCTGGCCAGGCAAGAGACATGGTCCCACCAACGTGTCCTGGGTCTCCCTTTAGGCCTCCTCCTGGTTGGACGTGCCCAGAAAACTTCACCAGGCAGGCATCCAGGAGGCATCCTAAACAGATGCCCGAGCCATCTCAACTGGCTCCCCTCAACGTGGAGAAGCAGCTGATCTACTCTGAGCCCCTCCTAAACGACCAAGCTTCTCACCCTATCTCTAAGTGAGAGCCCAGCCACCATGCAGAGAAAACTTATTTCGGCCGCTTGTATCCGTGATCTGGTTCTTTTGGTCACTACCCAAAGCTCGTGACCATAGGTGAGGGTAGGAACGTAGATCGACCGGTAAATCAAGCGCTTCACCTTCTGGCTCAGCTCTCTCTTTATCAAGACAGATCGGCATAATGCCCGCATCATCCACAGACAGACAGACGCAGCACCAGTCCGCCTGTCGATCTCGTGCTCCAGCTTTCCCTCACTTGTGAACAGACCATAACTTAACAAAGGTATGTATTTTTTAAACAATTTATGTCCACTGGTTCCATTAAACCTAGTGGCTTAAGTAAATAATATATCTTGTTATACGTTGTTATAATAAAAGTAAATTTATATTACTCTTTGTATTTAAGCAACTTGTAGAACCAGTTGATGTAATCTGGTTTAGTATATTCAACATTTAATTTCTTGGAATCCAGTCGGATCTCATTCAGAAATGTTCTAACTGGGGACGTTCCAATCACGTTTTTTTTGCTCCCAATCCGAGTCCGAGTAAATAGATTTTAAGAATCTGCGACAGACATGACGGTCAGCAACAGGGTCGCTTCTTTCTTCAAAACAACTGCATCTGTGAAGTTAGGAAGACAAAGCAGATCATGCCGTGACTCAAGGAGACTGCAAAACCCGACATTAACAACCACAGACACTGGATCAGCATACTGAAAATCAAGTGGGGTTTTTGTTTTTGCTTCCAGTATTTCTTCCTGTAAATTGTTATTTTAGAATTTTACTGCTCCTGTATTTACATCCTAGCGGTTGATCCTTTTTTTTTCTGGGTGAATCATCTAAACCATTGGTCCCATAACTGTCAATCTTTCTGGTAAAGCTTTCACACGAGGCCATTATCGTGCATGCTCGTTCCTGGTTTAGTTTTTACTTCCTGTGCATTCTGTTTGTGTAGAGCGATAGCCTTCATTCCTTATCACTTAACCTGACCAGCTAGCCCCTGGGAGCTCTTCAATTCAAATAAGCCCACCCCCTGATAATTCTAACTGAGCCAATCAGCGCTGAGCAGCATACATCTCACACACACACTGCAACGCTGAGTTTCTCATAAACAACAAAGACTGAAGCGAAGTTTGCTGCGGCTCTTTCCTCTGTTCTAAATGACTTGAACATATCTTTAAAGCCACAACAAGTACAAGCGCTAAAAGCCTTTCTTCTAAAACATTTTTTTAGGTTTTTCTATTTCTGCTCTATGGTCAATGATTTCACATCGTGACGATTTTGATCAAATAATTAGATGAGCAGTTGTTTTCAGTTTGGAGAAACGGATGCCAGTTCTATTTGGATTAAAGGGTTAGGGTTACGTGGTTAGGGTTACGTTTGAGAAAGTTGGAGGTTCAACACCCGGCTGTTGCCTTTTCCATTAGATCCGTTCCCATGATCAGAACTTCCAGGTTATTTTTTACCAGACCTTCGTGTCATATGTTTCCATTTCACCAAAGACCAACCAAGTACCTGAACTGGGGTATTCGACAGAAGCCCAGCAGAGTCGCTGGGCGGGACTTGAGGTTAAACTCATGCTGATTGGTTGTAACTCAGTGGAAAAGGACATTGGCAGACGTTGCCAAATGACTAGCATTTGTACAATTGGAAGAGTTGATGGTGAAGCAGAATGTAAGCAAAGGAAAATAAGCAGTATTGATGCTCCTTTAAAATCGCTGTTTCTAAACTCCCAAAGATGAAAAACGGAACGGGAATCACCCCATAACGCCAAATTTTACACCGTTTTGTGTTTCTTACATCACCGTAACAAAAGCAACACTTCGCCTGGTCACTGAACGCTGCTTTTTACACCACACAGCTGCTCTCCCAAACTTCGACAAAATAAAACTTTGAATGTTAGTAATGTCCATGGAAGCCTTTGGGTGCTGATCAGTGACGTCACACTCTGCTGAAATGGTCGTGGTATACTGACATCTTTAAGTCCTGAAAGGGCCAATTTTGTATGGAGACACAGTGGCTGAATTCAATTCAATTCAATTCAATTCAAAGATACTTTATTAATCCCAAAGGGAAAATAGAGTTTCAGTAAACACAATTCTGAGATCAGACATACATTCATAGGCATAGACACATGACAAGAATTGGTGACTGGTCATTCGCAACCCGAGTTGCGCTACCTTAATAGAGATCAGAGGGTTTATATATGAGGATTGAGTCAGGTGGAGGGAAAAAAGGCACTTCAGAGTTACCCTCCACAGGGAGGGCAGCTTTGCTATGCAAAAAACACTTCAGACAGAAATGAAACAGACTTCAGACATCACACAACATAAGTGTCCACTAGGTGGGGAGGTAGGGTTGGGGACTCTCCACACATCAGTGCATCCAGCCGTGAAAAGGAGCGCTCATCACCTCCTTTTGGACAGGGGAGGGAGGTAGTTGGGTTTAGAAAGCACAGTGACTCCTGGAAACGATTCAACGGCCTTCACCGGTCGCAGTCCCGCCCAGGCTGGGATAGGGAGACAGAGTTGCCATGGCGACTGCAGCATTCCACATTTCTTCTGAGGGGGAGTACCGGTAATCACTTCAGCCTCACAGGCTCAAGGGCACCAGATTCAGATAAGAACTTGTTTGGGGGCCAGACAGAGATAATTTCCTCTCCGTCTTAAAGTTCCGTTGCTCCTCAACCCCTCTAAATCCAATAATGGTGTGAATATCCCAATCTGTGCTGATCCGTCAACTTTCTCCTAGATCAAATCCACCTTTTGTGCCAGAGTCTGAATCTCAGCCAAAGTTCCAAGCTTACGACTCATCTCGACAATTATATGAGTTTGTGCGCTCACAGCGCGGTGTCATCCATCCCTGCGCTCGGGGATTGAGCCAATATTCCTCGACAGCTCATTCATTTTCCGGTAAGCCAGGTAACCACTCAGGCCAAAAAGCAAGAAACCTGACACCAACACCACGAATATCCAAACATCTTCAGAATCCTCTACAGACAGTTGAGAGAGGCATATCAGGTTCCACTGTTTCCAGGAATCCATGATGTCCATGATATGCCCAGCTGGCTCTGTCCCAGAGGGGCATCCGGGAGCCCCTTCTCCCGTTCTCATCGTTGAAAAAATTTTGTCAGTCGCGTTGAGAGACCAACTGACCAGATCCATTTTTAATAATTTCCAGTTTCCAGAAAAAATGCTGAAGTGCTGTACACCCAAAGACAGACCAAGAGCCTTGGGATACGATAGGGAGGAGAGGAGGAAAAAAGTGTCTGTACTCTCCAAGAGCCGGACTAAGCTGGTGTTTTTTCCTGTCACCTTCCCCCCTTCCCAGAAATTTTCAGTGGAAACAAAGATATGTTCCCTGCATGAGGGTTTCTCTGGGTGCTCTGGTTTCCTCTCAAAGACCAAAAACCCATGTGAAACGGGAGAGTAAGAGTCAGAATGATCAGGTAGAGACGGGTGGTGGTAACCAAGACAGACGTACATAATTAAAAGGGATGAACAGTTCTTAAAAACAGATCGAAGCAGCCATGACGAGTAATGTTGAAAGCAAAGAAAATCTGACTTTGATGCTGACGATGCCCAGTTTTTATTCATGCTGTAACACAAGTGTTAGCTTACAAAGCTGCCCGAGAAGTGCAAATGATTGAAAAAAGCAAATAAAAGTGTTGTTTCACATTAAACACCAAAAAAGCCACAAAGTACAGAGTGCAATCTTCATTTATTTAATGTTGTTTTAATCAAGTTCAACAAATCATGATGATATCATCATGAAATTTGCAAGAACTCAGAAGCAGCAGAGGTTCTGCATCACTGTGACACAAACCTGTGAACTCTAACATCCATTCATTATCTCAGATCATCAGTTTGGTATGGATGTTCCTCTGATCCTCACTCTTTAACCATGAGAGTCAAAACACGTGCTTCTCTCTGCACCCGTTATCATTCAAGTGCCAGTTTGGCCCAGTTGGCTGCTTTTATTTTTATTGCTCAATAAGAGCAAGACGCAGACCAGTTGCAGGACACCAACAGCTGAACGTTTCCTTTCAACACTTCAGATCTGAATCACTGTCAGGGTCAAACTTCCAATAAGTCGACACCTTTGATATTGGACGGATCTGTTGCTTTTTTCTTTTAGAAAAGTCGAACTTGCTTCTTCAGTTCATTCTTCTTCCACTGAGCGAGGCGGTCAAAGACAGACATGGACATGCCAAAGACTCTGTAAAACTCTTCTGGTGAAAGGTGACGCTGTGTGAGGAAAGACCAGGCCACAGTAACGCAGTCACATCAAACAGCATTCAGAAAAAATACACTAAGGAATTTTGTTTAGGGAATGAAAGTATTTAAATTATTTATTTGCAAGATACATAATATTCTTGAGTCCATATAGTTATAAAAGTAGATGTATTGATAAATTTATTACCTCTAATCTGGCTCTGTCCACATCAGCGGGAAGACGCTGCTGCCCTCTAACTGACACCACAAGAGTCTCATAGGGGTAAATCTGGGAAAGAGAAACACAGGATTACAAATAGCTGTCTGTGACCAAGCAGTGATGCCACTAAGAGGAAAATGAACCGTGGGAACAATGGACACCCCTATATATTATCTAGGGCCACCCCATTGCCCACCCCTGGCCAAACATGCTTCATCATATAAAATTATTTATCAATCAATCAATTTAGTTCACTCAAGTTAACAAACAGTAAATTACAAACACTTTCATTGTTTAATGTATATAAGTGAAAAAGGAGCAGGAAGAAGAAACATCTTGTAATGGTCGGCTCTTTTGTCAGTTATTACCAAATTAAGTTTGTGGTCATGAACATTAATTTCACTTACAGTCTCAGATGGAAACAATATCAATCTCTTATTTTAACTCCGAAGTACAGACTAATTTAAATTTTTAACTTTAGTTGTTTGAAATTGATTAATAGTGGAGCATTGTTTAATCACCTCATCCACATCTTTCCAGTTTTACTCGATACACTAAGATACAGTTTATGAATGAAACCTTCCACGATTTGCTTATTTGATTATCAATGCTTGTGTCTATTTTGGTCTTTGATGGTGTGAATAAATTCTGTATAAACAAACAAGTAAATAGATACATATAAATTCCTTAATGTCAATATGAGACAACAGCATTAAAATAACTGCTAATTCTGTTGTATTACTGGTCAACAATCTCCATTTTTTTCATGTCCCACTTTGAAAACATTCAAAGTGTCTCTATGATAAAGATGTGCTGGTTTATTTTTTTGTTTTGTTTTTTCAGATGAAAAACTGTGTCATCAATTCTGATTTGTATGTTACATGTCTCCTTTTTACCTAATACCTTGTGTATTTTTTTTTACATATATCTGATTATGTGTAAGCATCTAGTGTGGGTAGCAAAGTAAGAATTTCATTATGCATGGGTAAAACTCTGAATCATTAATCCTGTTTAATGTTAAGTATTATGATTCCATTTAATAATTTGCAACCAAATAAATCATGTAGGTTTAATAATAAGTTTGATAATTCCTTTAGGTTTGTTGGCAATGACAAAGTGATGAATACTTTTTTATTTGTTCATGTTTTTGTCACCTCTTAGTGGCCAAATATAGTAACAGTCTGAGAAAAAAGCAACTATCGAACGTGCATTTATTTTCTTCTTCTGAGAAAATCACATTTAAATTGTTTTTAAACTTCAAAAATCAGAATTTTAGTGAGCGAGACTGGAAACATCTTTATAATCCATAGCAGATTTAATCCAGACCTTTTCTCTGTGGCTGCTGCATCTCACCTTGTATTCTGAAGAACAAAATAAGGAAAAATCATTTAGTCACCAATTGTTGTTTCTGTTTTATTATATTCATAAAAACAGCATTCATCCAGGGAAGAGTTAAATGAAGAATCAAGAGGATAAGCAGACAGAAGCTGAACAACAACAGGCTCACCTCTGATCTGCCAGTTCACTGCGTTGCTGCTGTCATGCCGGTAATAATCCGAACTGGCACTCCCAGGCTGTCAGAACACAACAGCAAGGATTTAGAAAAGGTAAAAATGTTATCTTTGTAACACACCACTGACTGACACGCTGTATTACCTCGTCCACCCGTTACAACATTCTGAAACCGTCGTAACATTTGTGTCGTTTGTCCTCCAAAAGCAAACTGAGACTAACGAGTTTCTGGTTTCACCAGAAATGAAGCACTTTATCATTTATCACTGTTTAGTGAGCTACCTAATGATTCTTACTCCTGTCTCTCCTAATTTAAAATAAATTGAAAGTTATTTGTAGAGGAGTTTAAGTATCTCGGGGTCTTGTTCATGAGTGAGGGAAAAATGGAGTGTGAGATCGACTGGCAGATTGGTGCTGCATCTGCAGCAATGCGGGAGTTGTCGTGGTGAAGAGAGAGCTGAGCCAGAGGGCAAAGCACTCGATTTACCGGTCGATCTACGTTCCTACCCTCACCTATGGTCCCAAGCTTTGGGTAGTGACTGAAAGAACGAGATCGTGGATAGAAGCGGCCAAAATGAGTTTTCTCCGCAGGGTGGCTGGGTTCTCCCTTAGAGACAGGGTGAGAAGCTCAGTCATCCGGGAGGGGCTCAGAGTAGATCGACTGCTCCTCCACGTCGAGAGGAGCCAGTTGAGGTGGCTCGGGCATCTAGTCAGGATGTTTCCTGGACGCCTCCCTGATGAGGTTTTCTGGACACGTCTAACTGGGAGGAGACCCAAGGGAAGACCCAGGACAAGCTGGAGGGACAATGTCCCTCGGCTGGCCAGGAAACGCCTTGAGATTCCCCTGGAAGAGCTGGCCCAAGTAGCCAGGGAGAGGGAAGTCTGGCCGTCTCGGCTTAGGCTGCTGCCCCCGCAACCCGACTCTGGATAAGTGGCTGAAAATGGATGGATGGAAGTAATTTGACCATCTCTGTGAAATTTAGATATTCGTAGCCTAAATACATGATTTAAAATGAGATTTGTAGAAAACTGCTCAATGGGGTCAGAATACAGAAATAAAACAGATTTTACTTTCTTATTTCCACTTATCCTCATATTAATCAAAAGGGTTTTTCTACAGGGCATTTGGGAATACTTTCTTTTTATGTTTTATAAATTCAGGCAACAAATACGATTTTAAATGATAACTCTGTTAAATATGAAGTTTAACGTGTCTGAGTCGAACTGAGGAGGACATTTCTGACCACGATAATGAAAACAGAATAAACAAATGTTAAATACATCAAACTTTGTTTTTTAATCCAAACCCCTGATTGTTTGATGAAACTCACAAATGTCATACCTAACCTCCTGGGACCACTTGTCCATATATGTGTAGGGTTAGCATACGTATGTATTTTGGGTGCTTTTAAAGCTCAACTACATTTAACCAAAAATATGTGAATTTCTGTCAGAGTCCAAGCCCCCAGGCCGGGCTCTCCCAGCTGACCGGCTTCTGTCTCGGACCATTACCCAGCATGCCCCTCGCGGGGATTCCCTCCACGTTGCACCTGCGTCATCCATGTCTATATATGGAAGACGCCACACCGGCTCTTCACTCAGTCATCGTTCCACCGTGTTCCATGATCAGAGTATTCAGAAGCTAAGACAGTTAAACCTCCACCTTTCTAACTCAGACCTCATCCTTCCGTCAGCCTTGTCAGCACCGCTTGCAGCCAGCAGTCTCTAATAAAAGCTCTTACTCCCGAACCCAGTCTTCGAGTCTGACAGGATGACTGAGTCCATTAATCCAGCGGAGTTCGAGCAGATTAAGAGGAAGTTGGAGCAGGTTGTTAGCGAGAACGTTCAGCTCCACGCCCTGGTCGACCAGCTTAACACCAGGCTGAACTCCCAGACCGATCTCTCCCTGCAGATGTCTACTGCCGTCACGGCACTCCAGCAGCAGGTTCATGCGCTCCAGTTGCAAGCCATCACTCCACCGACGGGAGAGCCACACTTCAGTCTCCCGGAGAAGTGGAATGGAGAGACGGGGAGTCCAGACGGTCTGCTTGCTACCCTCGACATGCAGTTCGAGTGCCACCCAGGACGCTTCCCCACTGCGCGCTCTCGGGTGGCACAGCTCACCTCCCTGCTCTCCGGACGCGTGGCAGAGTGGGCTGCTGCGCTCTACAACTCCAAATCACCAGAGTGCAGCGACTACGCTGCATTCGTGGCCGCCCTCAGAAAGACTTTTGTTCCACCCAGCAGCGAAATGGGGGCAGAGACACGACTCCTAAAACTCCGCCAGAAGGAGCGCTCTGTGTGCGCATATGCGTCGGAGTTCCGCACCATCTCCGCCAAGCTGCGGTGGGATGACTCTGCCCTCCGAGCCGTCTTCTTGGAGGGACTGGCAACCTACATCCGGGATGAGATGGCGGGAAAGGAGCTACCCCAGACCCTGGATGAAGTTGTGGACCTGGTGTTGCGCATGGATCAGCGGGTTTTGGTTCGGCCCAAGCCTCTCATTCGCCCATCCAGGGCGCCTGGACCTTTTCCTCGTCCCCCCACGCCTACTCCCGGACCCGTTGCCACTGAGGAGCCCATGCAACTGGGCCACCTTCCTCCGGAGGAGAGACAGCGACGGTGGCGCGAGGGCCTCTGCGCCTATTGTGGTTCCTCCGACCACAGACGCATGAACTGCCCCCTCCGTTCGGGAAACGAAGGAACCCACTGAGTCTCGGGGTCGCTCAGCCTGGGTCAACTCCAACCCCTGCCCTTTCCAATCGGCTCCTTCTGCACGTCACCCTCCAATATGGCGAGACCTCGCTCCAGATGCACGCGCTGGTGGACTCGGGGGCCGCTGACAATTTTATGGATGTGGATCTGGCTGAACGCCTACGGATCCCCACTACCCCCTTGGAGAGGGTTGTACCAGTGACCACGGTGGACGGCAGGCCCCTCCAGCCTTACCCTGTCCAAACCGAACGCAGTCCCTCCAGATGACAGTCCAGGGCCACCGGGAGACCCTCCATTTCTGGATTATCCGTGCTCCCTCCTCTCCTCTAATCCTGGGGTTTCTCTGGCTCCGCCTCCACGACCCACGGATCTCCTGGTCCCAAGCTCGCCTTCTGTAATGGGGGGCCCAGTGCCGGACCCACCTCTCTCCTCCTCCACCTCGACCTGACTGCCCGGAAGGTGGCTCCGGTTCAGCGCCACCCAATCTGCCACCGCCCTATCGGGATCTGGCCGCGGTGTTCGATAAGCAGCGAGCCACCGCACTGCCGCCTCACCGTCCATACGACATGGAGATCAAGCTCCAGCCAGGAACCATTCCACCCCGGGGGCGCCTTTTTTCTCTCTCCCCCGCCGAGTCCAGAGCTATGGAGGACTATATCGACCAGGCCCTCCAGCAGGGTTTCATCCGACCCTCGTCATCCCCAGGTGCTGCAGGCTTCTTCTTTGTGAGGAAAAAGGAGGGTGATCTCCGCCCCTGTATTGACTACAGAGGACTGAACAAGATCACAGTCAGAGATCGCCATCCTCTGCCGCTCCTCACGTCCGCCCTGGATGCCATCTCCCAGGCACGGATTTTCACCAAGCTGGACCTCCGGAGCGCCTACAACCTGGTCCGTATCAAAGCTGGAGATGAGTGGAAGACGGCGTTCATCACCCCCACCGGTCACTGGGAGTACCAGGTCATGCCCTTCGGACTGTGCAATAGCCCCGCCGTTTTCCAACGCTTCATCAATGATGTCCTCCGTGACATGTTGGGACGGTGGGTGTTCGCCTACCTGGACGACATCCTGATATACTCCAAGTCAGAGGCTGAACACCACCACCATGTTCGCGCGGTCCTGACCCGGCTCCTGGACAACAACCTGTTCTGCAAGCCCGAGAAGTGCTCCTTCCACCAGCGGTCCGTTTCATTCCTGGGTTACCTGATCTCGGATCAGGGTCTAACCATGGACCCTCAGAAAGTCCAGGCGGTTAAGGACTGGCCCCTACCTACCAGCCTAAAGCAACTGCAGAGTTTTCTGGGTTTCTGCAACTTCTACCGTCGATTTATCAAAGACTTTAGCACCATTGCAGCACCTCTCACTTCTCTCACCCGACCGAGCCCTCCTGGTCAACCGTTCCGGCTCACCCCAGACGCCGTTCGGGCCTTCCACTACCTAGTCGCTCGTTTCACATCGGCTCCTATCCTGCGCCACCCGGACCAGGCAGTCCCTTTTGTGGTCGAGGTCGACGCCTCTGATGTCGGCGCCGGCGCCATCCTGTCCCAAGGTGGCCCCGACGACAGGCTACATCCCTGCGCCTACTTCTCCAGGAAGTTCTCCACCACCCAGCAGAAGTACGGCGTGGGGGATCGTGAACTGCTAGCCATAAAATGGGCGTTGGAGGAATGGAGGCAGTGGCTTCTGGGCACCACTCAGCCGTTCACCATCTGGACTGACCACCAGAACCTAACCCACATACGGTCCGCCAAGCAGTTAAATCCTCGCCAGGCACCCTGGGCCCTCTTCTTCGAACCCTACGAGTTCCTTCTCGCTTATCGCCCCGGGACAAAGAACCAGAAGGCGGACGCCCTCTCTCGCCAGTTCACCCATTCAGCGCCCACGTCCGAGCCGGCGCCCATCCTCCCGGAGCACCGTTTTGTGGCTCACCTTGGGTGGCCGTTGGAGGAGGCCATCCAAAACGCCCTCCAGGGTGACCAAGCGCCACCAGAGACCCCCGCCGGTCGGCTGTACGTCCCCTCGGCCTGTCGCAGTGAGGCGTTGTCCTGGGCCCACTCATCATGCCTGTCTGGTCACGCAGGCTTCTCTCTGACTCTCAGGTTCCTTAAACGGGCTCTCTGGTGGCCACGTATGGAGAGGGATGTTAAGGAATACACGAGCGCTTGTGACGTCTGCGCCCGCTCTAAGGCATCCACCCAGGCTCCGGTTGCCACCCTCAGACCTCTTCCGGTGCCCAGCCGCCCCTGGTCCCATGTGGGGCTGGACTTTGTCACGGGTCTCCCGCCGGTCAACGACCTCGACACCATCCTGACGGTCACTGACCGGTTTCCCAAGGCTGTTCACTTCATCGCCCTCCCGGGCCTCCCCTCGGCTCGACACACTGCAGAACTGTTTCTGGAGAATGTGGTGCGCCTCCACGGGTTCCCGGTCGACGTGGTCTCGGATCGTGGTCCCCAGTTCACGGCCCGTTTCTGGAAAGCCTTCTGCCATCTAGTGGGAGCCTCTGTCAGCCTGTCTTCGGGCTACCACCCACAGACCAATGGTCAAACGGAGCGGGCAAACCAACAGTTGGGCCGGTACCTCCGCTGCTTCGTTTCGGCGCAGCCCTCGCAGTGGCCCAAGTACCTCCTCTGGGCGGAGCTGTCTCATAATCTCCACACCTCCTCGGCCACTCAGATGTCCCCTTTCGAGGTCTGCTATGGCTATCAGCCCCCGGTCATTGCCCACCAGGAACCCGAAGTCGCGGTGCCAGCCTCTCAATCCCTGGTGAGGCGCTGCAAAAATGCATGGATCAAGGCGCGGGCCTCCATCACCCGGGCCAACGCCCGTTACTCCCACCAACACCTCCGCAGGCACCGCCCGGGCCCCTCCTATGATCCAGGGGACAGGGTCTGGGTGTCCACGGCAGGCCTCCGGGTCCGCGCCGGTTCCAGGAAGCTCGCTCCCCGGTTCCTCGGACCCTACCCCGTGCAGAAGGTCATCAACCCGGACACGTACCGGCTGCGGCTGCCTACAAGCCTTCGCGTCCATCCCACCTTCCACACCTCCCGGCTCAAACCTTATGTGGAATCCTCACTCCTGCCGCCTCGGGCTCCGGCGCCTCCGCCGGCCCGCTTCCTCGACGGTGAGCCCATCTACACCGTCCGGCGCATTCTGGATGCTCGCCGCCGGGGTCGGGGTTGGCAGTACCTTGTTGATTGGGCGGACTACGGCCCCGAGGAACGCTCCTGGAAGCCGGCCCGTTCCATCTTGGACCCTGCCCTCATCTCGGACTTCTGGGCCCACCGAGGTGGCCCGGGGACTTCTGGAGCCGTCCCTGGACCGGGGGGTCCTGTCAGAGTCCAAGCCCCCAGGCCGGGCTCTCCCAGCTGACCGGCTTCTGTCTCGGACCATTACCCAGCATGCCCCTCGCGGGGATTCCCTCCACGTTGCACCTGCGTCATCCATGTCTATATATGGAAGACGCCACACCGGCTCTTCACTCAGTCATCGTTCCACCATGTTCCATGATCAGAGTATTCAGAAGCTAAGACAGTTAAACCTCCACCTTTCTAACTCAGACCTCATCCTTCCGTCAGCCTTTTCAGCACCGCTTGCAGCCAGCAGTCTCTAATAAAAGCTCTTACTCCCGAACCCAGTCTTCGAGTCTGACAATTTCTATATAAATATGGAAATCCAATCTGATTGGTCTTTGAATGTTTAAGCAGAAGATTTAGAATTATTTTGTTTATTGAGGGATCGTAAGTCACTTCGTATCAATTCAGACAGAGTCAAGTATATAAAAAAGTAAGACATTTATTTTCTAAACAATTAAAAACATGACAATTAGGAAACACTTTAGGTGATGAATGAATCTAAGTGGTTGGAATGTGAGGTGTGATGATGTGTGATGTAATCAAAACCTTTGTATCTGGAGAAACTGAGTTCTGAGCGGGAGTGAATTTGGTCTGCTATAACTACAAGCGATGGTTTATAAAACCACATCAGATGCAATCTGTCGAGTCTATGTACCCTCTCGGAGACCCCCGTGGTAGATCCGGAATGTGTTGAAGTCCGGGGACCCCAAAGGTACCGAAGTCCGGAGAAGAAACCGCAGTGCCACTATACCGGTCTCAAGATGTCTCCAGGTCCCGGCAGGTAGTTATTTGCGTCTATGGAGGACTCAAGGAGTCGGAGCTGATTCAGCTTTATTCTGAAGGAACCGTTTGCGGTCAGCTGTAGCGTGCAACAGGTTTTTTTTCTTTCTTTCTTCTTTTCTTTTGGTCTTTATTTTGGTTTATAGCAAACTACAGGACTTTAACTAAAACTTATTTCACACCACACCTTTAACTGGTTTAGTAAGCTCCTGGTAAGCTTAGAAAAAAAAGCGAGGACCAAAAACTGTTCTCACTTTGAAAAATGTCCTCACAGTGGTCCACAGTGTGTAGTATGTACAAGAACACCCCCCCCCTCCCCCCCCACACACACACACACACAACAGTGATTGCTTACTCTGTTCAGTCCATTTTTGCCGTAACCCGGCAACGAGGCAGATTTGGTGATGTACGAGTCTGAAAACAAAGAACATACACAAATACTCAAATTAAAACCAGATTTTTTTTCATCTTTGTGTATTTGATGCTTTTGTGATCTTCATGTTGTCGTGTTAAGAAAAGACTGTGCTAACAAACATTTCAGTTGTCTATAAACTATATAGATATGTTTAAACAGGACCCAGGTTGGATGCTGTCACTGCATTTGGTCCATTCCTTCCACCATGCCATGTACCGAGTGCACTGCTGCAGCTGCAGCAGCAGAGGACAGCAGAGCTTTATTCTATTTGTTTTGCTTCTTCATTATTTTTTTCCTTTCACGAGTCTTCATCCCTGACTCATCCTCTGTCGGATGCTCTTCCCACCACTTTCCCTCTAACTCCATCTTTCTCCTTCAGCCTCTCTCTTTTGTTCTGTTTCATGTTTAAAGGAATTGGATTACAGCGATGTCTGAGAGCCGGAGCAAATGCATGATGCAGCAGAAAACTGGCTGCTCTGTAAAAAGGAGTCTTTCTCTCTTTAAACAAGCAATGAGAAATAGTTTCGTAGATTTGTCATAGTTTTAGAAAATGTAGATTTTTCATTGATGTGTGCACCGACGCAAATCAGGGTGTAAACTCCTGGCCTATAAGCACCTCCATCACTGTTTACTGCTGCTTATAAATCAGATTTTTGCACAAATTTACTCATAATCTGTGGGACAATTAGGGATTTTAGGGGATAAAAATGCTCACAAAATCAATAAAAGGTGAGTTAAGGTAATCAGATTACTTCACTGCTTAAATTCATGTAAATTTAAAGGAGTGTGAGGAGAATATAAAGACATAAAATCTATTTCTAGAATCACAGGCAGTTACAAAGTGCTGTGCACTGGCAGGTTATGAAACAGATGGCCAAGGGATTCAAGTCAGTGAATTTTTGGATCAGTGCTGCTTTAGAAAAATAAATAAATAGAAGCTGCAGCGCTGTTCATCCTCCCACCTGTAACCCACAGGAAGGAGTTTGCATGTGTCGGCGTGAGCTGATAACAATCCCTTTAAGGCTCTGCTTCTTCACCAGGAGAATCATCAGAATGAAGAAGATGAGGGGGAAGCAGGCGCATTATATCACCGCCAACTCAGGATGAACGATAAAATCTTAATGAAGCACTCACCGTTGTCAGCGGTGCTGTAGTAAGACGTGGTACCTGAGGGTAAAGATATAAAAACACACATTTCCGGGATTTTCAGTCTTTTAAATGTTTGTTAACAGAGCTTTATAAAAGTGATTGCATGTTTAAGGATACTACAAAGAAGATGTTCAGAAACCCTCATTCACATCATGACATCTTCATTTACTACTGATTACAAAATGAATTCTGTAGAAACATGTACATTTTCAAAAGTTGTGTGACACCAGGAACACATTAAAATTTGACATCTACTCACTAAGGATCCTGCTACTACAAGATTAACTGTTTACATCTTTAAACAACCCAGAGGTACTGCTGAGTGAATTATTTAAAGTTGCTGCGTTCGTTTTTGGAAAAAGCTTTTCAAGTAAGCTACATTTTGAAAAAAATAAATAAGGGTTTGACCCTCTTTCTCCCCATTAAGTCACAGAATCTGATGGTTGCAGAAACTGGTACAATGCCGACTTGCGATACACACATCCACAAGCAGACACACAGCTCCGTTGATATGCTAAGGTCAAATTTTCTAGAACAAACTCTGAACTGAACCAAACCTCCTCCCGCTCGCTTTGCGCCACCCCTTTTCCACAATTTAGTATGCTAGTATTCATAGCTTGTGGTGTTTTAGTGGTGAAAAATGAGGCAGTTTTTAGCTTCCTTTGGTTTATTTTTAACTTCAGTACCCCTCACAATCTGGCAAATCTGCACCACCAACAAAACCTGCAGAACACTGCAATGCACGCACACACTGACGCTCATTCTCATGCAACCGACAGAGTTGAGGAAAACAAATCCAACTGCAGGACATTTATAAAACATCAGCTGTGTGATGATTTATCCCTCATGGCATCATCGTTCAGGCATATTCACCATCAAGTCCTACACATCTCATAAAATATGAATCTGCTCCACCAACGCCGCTCCAGCCCCGCTCATGAATCGTCACTTTTCTTCAACTCATCTCATCAGAGGGTCTGTTGTGCCGAAATAAGGCAGGAATGTTGACCAAAAACATACAGACACACCTAACCACCTGCTTTCACTCTCATCCCGCTAACCTGCGTCTCTTAACTTAAATTAAAGGGTGAATATGGAGCACGAACACCAAAGCGATATCTGGTGTGTGGAGGCTGTAGTTGCAACAATAGAACAAGGTCTCCAGGTGTCGGGATATCAGGTTCCTGGCCGATACGTGACATTTTTTATATGGGTCCATCTGCTGCAGGCTTCACCTAAACTCTGGGTGGTTTAGATCTTTTGTGGTCGCTCCTCTTCTGAGAAGGATAACGACACCTTCTGGGCTCAGAAGCAGCTGCTTGACTGTCGAGTCCGCCATTTTCCACAGTGCCGGCCTCGCTGTGCCGAGTGGGCTTTTTACAGACAATAGTGCCCTTTAATGGCTGGTAGATGTAAACATAAATAAATATCAAAATAAATGTTTGATTATTTTTTCATTAAAACATAACTTTTAAAAGAAATACTGTACCTTCATTCGGCACCTCTAAACGCCATGCGGAGGTTTTATTTTTATAATTTTATTTTTAAAATAGCTTTTTATTAAACTGTTCCACATTCAACCGTTAAATAAATCTGAATCAAAGAACAGAGGTTCATTTGTCGTATAACATGTCCCATAAAACCCACCATGATTGCATCCATCACTCTTTGTGACTCTCCAGCTCGTTTTTTCCTGTCTCCACTGCTCTCTGACCCTCATTTACCTCTAGGCTTCATGTCGTATGTCTTCTTCGAGCAGTTTTCAAATTGCTTTAGCTTCTATTTCCTTCTCTCTCTTTGTTACACCTAATTCACCCTATTGGGTTCACTCGCTCAACATTTTTCTGTTAATTCTTCCTGAGTTTTATTCCACATCTGCCGAGTCTCTCCCTCTTTGTCTCACCCTCACATCTGCTGAAGACGATGAGGAGGAATGACATGAAAGGAGGAGATAATACAGAGGTGAGGAACTGTCCTGAAGCTTCAGTAGGGAGTTTTTAACTGGCACACCCTGCCTTGGGGCTGCAAATTATTCAATATTTAAATAAGACTCCCTTCGGCCTGCCTTCTGTCAGATCTGACAATAGAAGAGTCAGACCTTTAGTGACATGCCCTACTATCCATCTGTTAAAACTGCAGCTATGTTGTTTTTGAGTGACAGCGGTGGATAACAGCAAGCAGCTCACCGTCGTCATTGTAATGTTCAACACTGAATTTTGTATTTGTTCTGTTTTTTTATTTTTTTGCTTGTAGAAACAGAAATATGTGTATTTTTATCCAGACGGGGTCAAAATTCAACTCTTCAGATCATGACACATACATGGAATTGTTAATTTGGTGAAATTTGGAAAATCCTCCCTAATTTTGTGTAAATAGTTATTGCACACCACCTGTAAATCCTATAAACTTCAGTTCACTTCTCAAATATCACTGTGTGTGTGTGTGTGTGTGTGTGTGTGTGTGTGTGTGTGTGTGTGTGTGTGTGTGTGTGTGTGTGTGTCCTATGATATATTTAACTGAAATTTTTATTGGAGCAAGCCCCAATTTACACAGGAAAATCATGAAGATTAACAAGGCTGCCCAAACTTTCGCATTCCACTGTATGTATCACTACTGAATGTAAAGGAGAGAGTGTAGAAGCGATCTGTTATAATATTGCAAAGGTCTGAATTGGGATCGGACCCCCAAAAAGGTTTCTTTTAAAAAACATTGTGTGTAACTGGTTCATTTAGGGTTTATTTTTATAAAGTTTAACAGTGTTGCCTTCAGATCTGAAGAGTGCTACGTCCGTGGGTCTGAAGTTAAAACACTTGGAAAACTTGGGTCTAGCAGGTTTACTTAATTCATCATAACCCTAACCCTTCAAATGCCACATATTAGATAAGATAGATGACAGACATTTTGCTTTATTTTCAAATAATTTTTGAGGTAAGCTTTGTTTTTCTGTAAGATATTTCTCATGCAACAAAGCATTAGTCTCTATTTCTTTTTTCAACCTCTTTTTGTGTCGGTGAATCCTTTTACAGTCGATCTATATAGAGTTGTTTGCGATGGAAATCAACAAGTATCCGTTTTTTTTGGTCATTGTTTTAAAATCTTCCATCTCCTCCTTCTCTTGTTGCATTTTCAATGGATATTTCACCTAAAATTGAAATGGTGTCTGTTGACATATTTCCCAGAGTTAGATAAGTGGGAAAAAAACAATTTTAACCAGGCCAGTCCCGGCTGTACTCCTTTAGCTTTAGCTTAGCATAAAACACAGTAAGTGAGTGGATCCGACTAGCATTGTGAGTAAAACAAAGTCCTTAAAATCACTCAGTAGTGATTCCAATTCTTCCTGGTGACTAAATAATGGGACTGACTGCAAGTGAAAATAATTAATAACATAATGAAATCACAGGCGCCATTTTAGACATGGGACTACTTTATGACAAAGCACAGCTAAGCCTTCGCTGAAAGGTGCAAGGGACGACTGGTTTAATTCAGAATTTTCCATCTACAAATGAAGAATAACTTTCTTTGAGTTTAACAAATAGTCTTCAAGTGATTAGTTGGACATTTTGCAGGTTTCCAAGTCAAACAGTGATTTTTCAATAATCCATACTCATCTTTACATTCATGGTCTTTCTCCTTTTGAAGTGAGAGGACCTCCTTAACTCCATTGCGTTTCATTCTGTTGTTTAATGGTTGTAATTCTATCTTTCAGGCTTTTCCCATCGATGCTTAAAACAGATTTGAAGACAGTTATTTTCCTGCTTGAGCTCCTTTACAGATTCATCCTGTTGTAATATTTTGTATTTCAGACAAGAATATTTCCTCATTTGATTTCTGGATTTTGTCTTCATTAACCAATTTCAGTTGTTTTAACTCTTTTTCATGTCTGCCGTTGCTCGGCAGCATGTTTCTCTTTCAATAATGTGGTCTCACATTCATAATTTTTGACTTTATATGATTAACTTCTTTAAAGGAAATATTAACTCCACCTACCAGACATTGTAAAGAAGAAAAATTCACATTTCACACTTTGGATCGATATTTATGATTGTTTTGATAACATATATTGGAAAACACCTAAATTAACATTGAGAGAATGAAGTTGTGTCTTTCGCAATTTGTGTCTCTAAACATCAATAAAGTAAACACATCTGCATAATGTGCAGTAATATTTTTAAACACTAGAAAAATCCTGAAGAAATTTTAACAGGGACCTGCCCGCTGGCACAAGATAGTGGCCACATGTTACAGAGGTCCAAAATCATGATATTGGGGTGGCGTTGGGGTGATCACCCCCAACTCATGATATACATCTGAGTCAAGCTTTTTTTTTCCCCGGAGAATGACTTACAAGGCATTCATTCCTACTAGAGACCAATGCAAACGTCTTAAAAATATGAGTGATGGACCTCTTTAGACGTCATCAGGTGATTTAAGCAATATTTTACTGAGAGCATAACCCTAACCCCAAAAAGCATTTACAGCATCACATATTTATAGTATCTTTGAATACTTTTTTGTCATTAGCTATTTCAACTTGAAATAAGTAAAGGAAAAAAATCCCCAGCTTTCAGAATTTATGATTTCATTTGTGTTCATTCATCCAAAGGAGGAAATAAATCTCTATACAAGACATGTTGCCATGGTAACTTAGAAATGAAATTAGCTAAATGACTAACCAACAACATGAATACCCAAACGAATAATCAACAACAACCACATCGACAAAAAATTACTAAGTTGTGGAGTGAGATGAAGTTACATAAATAAATAAATAAACTGAACAGTTTTCTTATGGAACAAAATCTTTCAAAATTTTCATGCAGCTTAGGTTAAAGACTAAGAAATGAAAGAGAAAAAAAACCTTTTATATTCAATCCTATTGGAGACACATCAGTTTGTACCACAGAGAAAATGATTGAGCTGTAGAGGAGTTACTTATACTTTCTGGCTTTTTGTTTGGTGTAGAAATAAAAATCAACCTTTGACAGATTCCCACCGACGTGTTCAAATAATGATCAAATGAAATACAAACTTACAGCCATTAAGGGAGCTGTATTCCAGACTGTCCTTGCTGCTGCACCGAGAGCTGCGCGTGCTCCTCCAGTGGTCGTTGTCGTAACAACCTGATTGAGCCTTCATCTCCTCCTTCAGGATCATCCGGCCAATTCCCTGTGTTGAGCAGTTGACATCCAATAAGACTGATAAGGATGTTAATTATAGATGGAATTGCTGTCAGGCAAAAAATTCGATGGCTCAGTCCTTTCAGCCTTTGTGTCTCCACACAAAATTGGCCCTTTCAGGACTTTGCTAAAATGTCAGCAAATTGTGACCGTTTAGGCAAGGGGTGATGTCACTTATCAGCGCAAAAAGGCATAAAAATAACATAAAACATTTTATCCTGTGGCTCAACTGCGTTCTTCCCCTTCTCCAGAACCACGGCTGCTTAACTCCCTGGCTTTTGGATCTCCTCTCACTCTGACATCCTCCCGTGTCTCCTGTTCACCCTCCAACGTTACACTGTAAGCCACCTCAGCTTTTATTATCATTCTGCTGGTACCTGTTACTCACCTCTGAGCTGCTCCAGTCCCTGCTCCCGAACAATCCTACTCGCCGGTCTACAGCCCCGGCCCTGCTCACCTCTCCAGCAACTACCTTCATTCTCCTCCCAGTAAGACGTCTCCAACTGTTCTATATTCCTCCTCGTTCCGCTCATAACCTCCTGCATTCTTCATTCCGGTGGACTAACCTCTGGATCCAGAACCCAGCCTATTACTGACCTGCCTTTTAGTTCCTGAAAATAAACATTTTTGTAATTGCACTGTCTCCTGACTTTCACATTTTTGTGGGTCAAATTTATTCTTAAAACCATGACACTTATTTCCATTTCCTTGCATTCCACTTCACCATGGACGTAATTTTCACTTTAGAAGTGTGTGTGTGTGTGTGTGTGTGTGTGTGTGGGGGGGGGGGGTCTTTACAGTATGCTCTAATGGGAAACAGGCTTCGACACAAACGGTTGTTTTCCGCTTGGTTCTAGTCGCTCAACCAGTGTCAATTTAATATAGCGTAATATTGTTTTTGGATGGTAAAAAGTGCAGGGGTCAAAACTTGACTTTGGAAAAAGTGGGGGGGACATGTCCCCCCTGTCCCCCCCAAAAATTACGTCCATGCACTTCACCATAAACGCTTTAAATTTCACAAATTGTTTGGCGACGTCCTTTTAGGCTGGCCCAGTGAAAAGGAGATGAACCTATTTTCCAGGTCTGGTAAAATACCCAAAAGTTCAGAAATCTCAGATGTGAAGTGTGACCTGTAGAGCTGATTTATACCACACACACACACACAAATGCTGCCTTAAAAATGAGCAAGCTTCTTGTGCAACTGTGATATTTAAGTGTACATAAGCAGCTGATTAAAAAGAATGAGGGAAGGAGAGGTCTGGAAGCATCGCTCTGGTGCCCAGGTTGGAAAGCATTTAATTAACTGTCTCATTAAATATTAATGCTCTGTTGAATTATAAAGGAGAAGCAGAAAAAACATCTTCCTTACCCTGTTTATGTTGTGATTCCATCCATCTTCTCCTCCTGATGAAAACCTTCTCATCCGGGAGACTAGAGAGAGGGAGGCAGGAGGAAATGAGGGATAAAACAGCAGAAATGGGATGGAGGACAAAGTGAACAGCTAAGCAGATTATTTTACCATTTATGCATTTATTATAAAATACACTTCAGCTGTGGAAACACTAGAAACACGCATTAGGTAAAAATATTGTCCTAAAAACAAAGATGATAAAACTTAAGAAACCTTTTGGAGAGCCACTATAGGGAAAGTAGTTGGAGTCGGCGTGATAAAGGTTGTTGCAGTTAGAGGTGGAGAGGCGACTGGAATTGATCAGGTTCTCATTGATTTTGGTCCTGTTGGCTGTCGGAGAGGCAGACAAGTCTGAGGAAAAGACAGAAAGAGGGTGGAAATCTGTAACGTTAAAATAATGCACTTTCATTATAGACATATTTTAATTTAACCTCTTAAGTTTATATTTGCACATGAAGCCACAAATTTTGCTGAACAACCATCATCCATTTAAAAAATGACAAAACTAAACATCTACTTAAAGAGACAAAAAGCTCCAGTTGTAAAGCTGCAGCCAGCTTAAATAATCACACGCATCACGATCCTAACATGCAGCATTATTTAGCTGATCATGGGATATTCATTTTTTTGCCATGATACAAAAACCGCTCTGTTACATGATTCATGCTCTAAATTTAAATTCATTCACACAGCTTGGATCACAGATTGCCCGAATGAGAAGAAAGGTTTGTCAGCATTTTGCGGAGCAGAGTAAATCATGCACAGATCTTTTCTGAGGAACTGTAGCGCTGCACGATCTGATGTGTGTGCACTGATGGATCACCAACACACTCCGTGTTTGGCACGGCTTCCCTTGAATTTGATTCAGTCTTCATAGATTCAGCTAAATCTATGATCATAAGTTTAAAGTGGCAAAAACTGTCAAACTTCACCTCAAGTCCCTTCAGTTTAGTTCAGTAATGATTGATAAAAGTATCTGTCATCATTAGGAATGAATTGAGCTTCACAAACTGTTGTCTGCCAATTCTGAAACAAGACTTTACATCATATTGTTGAATTTCTCCCTCAAAAGACACTTTCCAAAGCGTTCTAAACTAAACGTGACTGTCAGTATGGAAAAAAGCACTCATCCTAAATGTATCGTGACACTTTTGCCTCAACTGACCTTTCAGCAGCCTCATATCTTACCCAAACACTATTATTTGATTGTCAAGACCAAATGTTTCATTTAATAATGTGAAAACAGTAAAATTTTCATCAGTATAAAAAGGACAAAAGTCAGCGTTCCTAGTTTTCTTTTACAAACCAGAACAAAAAAACCAATACAGAGTATTTTGTTTCTTTATTATTCAATCAAAAAAGCAAAAACAAAATTTAATGAATGATAAACACCCAGAAATTGTTTCATGTTTTAGTAATTGTCTTCTGTCCCCCATAGCATCTTGGGCTGAGCACTCAGTGACTGTAACTCAGTGACTCAGTGCATTTGTAGTCCTTTCACACAAAACCTAAAATAACGTTTCCCCCGTTTGAAACGAAGCGCTGTCTTGGCATCAAAATGAATCTTTAAAATTCACAGACATCATATGTGAAACCCATGTCACATAACAAATGGGATTAGAAAACTGCGTTTTTTGCCCCATTGACTTGCATTCATTTTTTCTTTCTTCCACGGACCCGTGATGCGGAAGTAGATGGGCGTGACTTAGGCTCTCTAAAGGACTTGGATTACTTACTTGACACCAGCCAGTGAAGATATGTCTTTCATCACCTGTAACATGGCCCCGCCCACAAAACTATTATATATTTTTTTCTATCGAACAAAAAACATTTTTTTTCACAACAAAAAAATGTCAACAAAATTTGTAGTTCTGATTCCAATTTAAAAAATATATGTTTTTACTTTTGCAAAACAAAACTGCATTACTCAAACCAAAAGTATAAATGATTGGATTTGATTTGTCATTATGCCTTTCAATAAAGAAAGAAAGAAAGAAAGAAAGAAAGAAAGAAAGAAAGAAAGAAAGAAAGAAAGAAAGAAAGAAAGAAATTGTTTTTTATTTGCAGTTTTTCTTGGTTTGAAGTGGATTTAAAAATGATACGAAACAAAAAGGGTAGGAGGGATCGGGAGATCGACAGGCGGATTGGTTCGGCGTCTGCAGTGATGCGGACGCTGAGCCGATCTGTCGTGGGGAAGAGGGAGCTGAGCCAGAAAGCCAGGCTCTCGATTTACCGGTCGATCTACGTCCCAATCCTCACCTATGGTCATGAGCTTTGGGTAATGACCGAAAGAACGAGATCGCGGATACAAGCGGCCGAAATGAGTTTCCTCCGTAGGGTGGCCGGGCTCAGCCTTAGAGATAGGGTGAGGAGCTCGGACATTCGGGAGGGACTCGGAGTAGAACCGCTGCTCCTCCGGATCGAAAGGAGCCAGTTGAGGTGGTTTGGGCATCTGGTCAGGATGCCTCCTGGACGCCTCCCCGGGGAGGTGTTTCGGGCATGTCCTGCCGGCAGAAGGCCCCCGGGTCGACCCAGGACACGTTGGAGAGGTTACATCTCCAATCTGGTCCGGGAACGCCTTGGGGTCCTGCCGGAGGAGCTGGTGGACAAGGCCGGGGAGAGGACGGCCTGGAGCTCCCTAGTTGGGATGCTGCCCCCGCGACCCGGACCCGGATAAGCGGAGGAAGACGAGACGAGACGAGAGACGAAACAAAAACTGTAAAAAACCTGTTTATTTGCAAACTCACATAATGAATTGTGACAAAGAAAAAGTGGAATATGAGAAATAGTAGATTAATCTTCAAGCCAATAACAATGACACAGAAATATGTTTATGTTTATTTATTTGGCAGACACTTTTATCCAAAGCGACTTACAATTTATAACCTATAGGGCACGTTGTGATGAATTTGATGCTTCAGTTTATAAATCATCCAGTGGCAATCTATGTATTAAGCTGTGGAAAATGTCACCAAGTCCATTTTATGCAGGTTCTCAGAAAAGGGATTTTTATGATTACTTCCCTTTTCAGGGTATTTGGAGTGTCTGCCTAAATACCGGAAGCACAAAAGTTCAAACGACAAGAAAGATTTAAATATTAAGCTCAGTTGTTATAATATATTCATGAATCAACTGCACTGAAAAAAATACTCTTTAGATTTACTTGATTTTATTGTGTTCATCGCTTCCACATGATTCAAATAAGTTTAACCGATAGAACATGTCTCTTACCTTCTACTAATAAACTCTCTTCCAATCAAAGTATTTTCTTTACGTGAAACTGCTTAAAAAATCATGTTGCCTCAGCATAATTTCTTTTTTTTAATTAATGTCAAAATAATTTTCTTAGGTTTAGTGTACAATATTTAACTGTAATACCAACTTAATTTTTTATGTTAGAATTACTCTAAAATATTGTATAAACCTAATGCAAAGTAAGTTTGTCTATCCTACTTTATTCTTTCAAGATGCCTGTTTCCAAATGTAATGTATTCATCTGTCCCATGTCTGTGCAAATTAGAAAATGAAAAGTATGAACTGCATTGACAAAAAGCCAGAGAACTGAAAAGTTGTATTAAAACTCAGTTTATTAACCTTTTGAGGGCAGAAAATGACAAAGCAATAAACTTCCATTATCACTGACTCTTAACAAAAGAGATATTTATTTTTGCATTGACTTGAGGGAAAAAAAAGAACCCGTGGAATTAAGTCTTCACAGCAATAGAAAAGGAAAAACAAAACTGCAGATCAGTCACCTTAATTAAAACATCTCTGCCCTAAATATTGTATTTTGCATCCATGGGTTTAAATTTTGTTTCAACTGAACCTTTCCAGCATAACTGAAAACTTGCTGCTCTGAATAAGCTTCCCCTATCTAAAACATTTCATGAGAAAACAAGGCTTTCACATTAACAAACAATGATGAGTGCAAAGCTGCTAAAATATCCAGATACTGAAAACCTTCTGCTCTGAATGAGATTCCCACAAATAAAACATTTTATGATAAAATAGAACTTTCATACTAATTAGAATAAAATTGATGAGTGCAAAGCTGCTTAAATATTCAAATACTCGAACTATTCAAGGACCCGCCTGTAATGATTATAAACTAGTCAATAGTACTCAACAATTAATAATGAAACACTACCAACTTCCAATGGAGTCATGACAAAACAATAGGCCAAAATGGGTCAATACAAATGGCAACATAAATTGTGGTCATTAAATCATTCACTGAAATAGCTGGTTTTTGAGAGCAAGTGTTTTGTTGGATGTTTTACTGTCATCCAGTTCCATGTAAACCTTCCGGTCTACCTCAAAGGTGTAACGGTGGACAACCGGATAGTTGAGGTTTAGTGCATACATGAGTCCAAATAGCACAGCAACTGCTAACGCTACATTTTCCAAATCCTGCAACACTCTGATTCCTTCAAGGATAATCCCAATGTCCTCTGGTTCCACAGAAGTAGATCTTTTGATGACATATATTCCAATGGTGGTGTCTTGAATGACCTCTTTGATGGCATTTTCATCCATGTCCTGTAGAAAGACAAAATTTATGAATTAATATAAAAATACAAAGCTCGTTATGAAGGCCCTTTACAGAAAAACACACATGGATGTACTAGACATTATCACAGATTATCGCAGATTATCACTCACACCGACTCTGTTGTAACTACACATACTTATTTGATATATTTAAACATTATGAAATGCACAATCCCACTGAATAAATCCACATATATTGCTCATTGTAAAGCACCTATTGCTGGGTCCAGCAGAATACAGGAATTAAACTCTCAGATGTATTATTCACTGCCTTTCTAGCAGATGTGAGAATGTTCTCAACCACAGGTGGAGGATGAATACTAGAGTCTTGGAAGATCCCTCCCCACGGGTATGTTTGTGTGCGAGATAAATATCAGCTTCTCACAAGATATCGGTCAGTTTTTGTGAGCACCACCTCACCCCTACCACATGGACCTCAAGAGATAAATCATCAACCCTGCTCAATGGTCAACTTTCCTCGCAGGGTCACCCATTAGGACAGTGGGAGGGTTAAAGGCTTTTAAAAGTTTATTATATATGTATATAAAGTTAAAGTCCCATCCGTTGTCACACACTGATGTGTGTGCGAAATCTGTTCTCCGCATTTGAAAAAAAAGAAAAACATCTCAAAGCTAACGATGCAGCACAAAGCTTCCAAATGCATTTGAAATAGCTAGCTATCTGTGAGACGAGGACGCCGAGCCGATCTGGCAGCCTGAGCAGATCTGGTACCGACACCGGCTGTCTGAGCACGTGACGTCACGCTGCAATGGTTCTACACCCTACAGTGCAGTCCTGCGCTGCATGTTAATAATTCTGAGAACTAAATGCACCAAACATGGCATCCATTTAATAGTGCTCTTTCTGTGGTTTAATTAGCTTGCTGGCCAACAAAATCGCTACACACACGGACATATTAAAAAAAAAGGTTACTTTCCGCCAAACATGAACACCGAACGTTCGACAGTCCACACAGTTATCAACTTAACAGCAAGCGTAGTGCTCTGAATAAATAACTCGACAAAAATGATCTAGAAACGGCTCATGCTTAATCTTAAAGTACTTTTACTTACTTTCTCACTCAGTATCCATGTGCTTACTCAGGCTCCACATTAGCTCCATGCGAGGGAAAGAGCCGCAGGCTTCTGCTGCAGGTGGTTACACCCGTCTCCTCCTCCAGTCTTGTTGGGTGATCACAATTGGCTGAAAAAGCTTTGAATTGTCCAGTAATATTTTATTGTGCTTTTTTTTAACAGTCTGTCACTTCCGGTTTTAGCTGAACATGATTATATTGATTTAAATTAGGCAATGTAATCACTTTTAGTCAATGCAAGAAAATTTTGTACATTTAACATTGTGGAAAAATAACTCAAGACTACTTGAATAGATCATGTATACAGAAGAAACATGTATAACTTGTGTAACGCCTACAAAATATGATTTAGTATATTCAAAGACCTGCCAGGAAATAGACCAACCTTGTCTCTTATAGATGGGGGGTTTTCTGTAGATGTTGGTTTCCTCAGAAGCTGAGAACAGAAACAAGGCTAGTTTTAACGGCATGCAGAAAAATCCATTTTCCGTGGAGAGGAGGAGGAAAGTAATCTGGATCGTGTCATTCATTCTGTCCCACCAAATTAGTTGAATAAATTAACAGTTTTCTGAACCGTAAAACTGACACCAAGAGTAATAAACGGGTGTAGTGGAGGCGGTGCCGTGCATCCTCACAACCTGACTGACATGCAGGAAGGCTGATTAATTCAGCTTCAGAGGCTTCAAACAAAGCAGCCTAAAGCCTAGTTTATGCTTCTGCACCACCTCCACGAGAGAGACGCACGCATTGTTGGAGACTTTTGCAATCGGACTTCTCCGTCTCATAATGAGTGTTGCAAAGCAATTCCTCGCCAGGACAACAGAGGGTGTAGCGCAGTTCTGGGGTATCCTGTCATGTATCCGGTCTAAGCTAGTGTATTTATATTGTGTTTTAATGTATTTCAGAAACTTTTTAACACGGACACATTTGTCCCTTATTCTCCTCCACCTCTTCATGTGTTTGCCACCTCTAAGGATTTCAATGCTTGCTGCATATCTTTTTACTCATCCCGTCACGGGTGAACACTGGGAGGTATCCTTCAAGCTGCTCTGTGTCTGCCACTAGATATCTCCAGCTCTCTTTATGCTTTTGATGGCGAAAGCGGCGTCCTGACCAATCACAAGCTTGCCTTCTCCGTCTTGTTCGATGGATGTTTATGAAAGAGAGCTCGACTCCGTCCAGCCCTTGCGAGCCTGCTAGAGAGCCTTCGCAAGGACGGATAAAGGTGTTGCTACTTTCCTCTGGTGAAGGAGGTAGAGAGAAATCCTCTAGACTAGGAAACATGCTGCAGTTTCTCTGTCCATGCAGGGTATGTGTGTGAGTGTGTGTGTTGACTCGATTCTCAGCTGGGAAATCTCAGTGGGGTGTGTGAGTGTGTGTGGTCAGCCAGGCAATGCTTCCTTTTGGAGCATTTTTCAAAGAGGAAGTATGGGTGGAGTAAGACACTGATAGGGGGGTGACTTGTTCTTTAAAAATTGATGAAAATGGGATTTTTTCTTTATTTCTTGTTGGAAAAAGAAATAAATGATTCACGATCACAAACTGAGAGACGGACTGATGGAAAACAAAGTGGATGATGGGGAATTAAATGCTGTAGGAACTTAAAATATGTGTTCTACTCCGGGAACCAAGCTAGTTTTCTGTGTTCCCTGCTCTACCACACCTGAATGGAGTTATTTAATCCCCTCCTTAACTCTGCATAGGTCTGTTAACTACTCATTCATTTCAATCAGGTGTGTAGGAGCAAAGAAACAGCTAATGTGTGCAGATGGTAGCCCTCGAGGACTGGAGTTGGTGACCCTTGCCCTACACGTTACTTGTGGCCTCATAAATCCAGTGTTTGTCAGGTTTAGCAAATTTATCTTATTTGAATAAATCAAAAGAAACATTAACACTAACACAACTAATGGGTAGCAACAATATCTTCATATACAAAACCTTGATCATGAAAGTCTGCAGCTACAACACACATGCTGGAGTTGTTGATACTGGATATCTGGCGTGTCATTCAGACCGATGAACGGGGTCGTTTTGGGTTAGTAAACAGATCAGGCTTTGGGAATTATCAGCCTACCTGGAACATGGAAGTGCTTGGGGACCTGGAAGGTGGAGGTGGTGGGTGTGGTACACCCGGGCTCTGGCCGACTGTAATAAGGTGAACTCCGGCCACTCTCAGTGCCTGAATCAGCCCAGGCAAGCACAGTGAGAGAAACCAAAACACGACCAGACCCAAACATAAAGACACACAGGCTAATGACATCACTGACTGACAATCGGAGGAGAAACCCTGAATGTCTCCACGCATGAATCCGTCACTCAGTTTGCGTGTTCCCCGTTAGAGACCTTATTTGAAGGTGTGTGTGTGTGTGTGTGTGTGTGTGTGTGTGTGTGTGTGTGTGTGTGTGTGTGTGTGTTAACTTGAGTGGGCTCCTTACCAGGGAGATAATAATGCAGCGGGGATCCTCCAAGGTGACTCTGTGTAGGAGAGTCGGTGAATGCGGAGCTGGAGGAGTACCTTTTTCTCAGTTCAACGCCGTATAAGAGATCCTGAGAGGAAAAACTGATTTAATCTTTAAGTTAAAGCTGCACATTCATAATCCCATCCAAGTAAATACAAGAGTACAACCTTCTTACAGTTAAGGAAACCTAAACTGACCACAGACTAGGTCCAAATGTGCACCGTACTTTTTAAAGCAGAACTACTCATTCTTTGCTGTCATTTACCAGTTTTTGCAATGTCCCATCTTCAGTTCTGATAGATGACTAACGCTTGCAGAAACAACTTTGCTTACAGACACCTATCAGTGTTTTGTGCAGACATACCACACGAGTAGCAGGACTTTAGATCTGCAGCACAAATGGTCAACTGAACCCTTTCATGCATAATGGTCAGTACAGTGGAGAGCTGCTAAAAATAGTTTTATTTGTTTATTTTTGCTATTGAGCACAGCTCTTGAAGACTTTATTGCATTTGAGCCCCCCATTTGACTCTAGTAAGTCAAGCCAACATATTTCATATTCAGAATGCAAACTGTCCACTGAGGTGGACATGTAATAAATCATTTATTATTAAATGTCAAAAAGAACATTTGTTGAAATTTGTTTCATTCATACCTAAAAGTGAATGATTTTTTTTTCAAATAGATCATCGTTGAAGATTTCATAATTCGTGCATGAAAGGGTTAAACACTGAAGCTAATATTTCTGCAGTTTCCCATGAACAGCTCTCCCTGTGTTAACAATAGTCAACAGGTGTGCACATTTCCAGTCATAATCCACCATATTCAGAAACATGTGGCAGCAAAATCCAGATGCTTGTCAAGAATCTTCTCTTTCTCCGCTCCAGTGTTCCACCTCCTTCATGACAAAAGTTACCCACTCCACTTTCTGCTTGATCTGCTTCACTGCCTTATTAGAGGAGCCCTTTAACACCATCAATAGCCTGGCCTTATCTTCCATTCAAGCACAATTAATAGATTTTAAGGAGATATTGAGTGAATCTCAGCAGCAAATACTTTAGTGGATTAAAAGAGACCAAACGATTGTTTCACATGGTCTTTGAATACACATAACATCAGAGTTAACAATCTGTTCTATTTTGAATATTTAGAATAAGAAAGATGGGTGATGGGTGGAGTACTTACATGAGTATATGGTGATAATGAGCCCGATGACTGAAGGAGAAAAAGAGCAGAAAATATTTTATTATAAACTAGATTTGTGGTCAGTTTTCATTCTGCTACCTTTTGCATGTGAGCGAGTGTTTGTAAGTGTGTGTGTGTGTACCTGTCCACTGTTGAATCTCTCCAGAGAGTTATTCGAGTGCAGTGTGTGTGCTTGGTCAGCCTGATAAGGGATGATGTCTGGCTGCTGGGTTTCATATATGGTTTTGACCCTGGGTAGATTTGCCAGTTGCTTATAGTCTAAAACATCACTGTGAGCCTTTGACTGTAGGAGAAACACACACGCACGCACGCACGCACACACACACACACACACACACACGGATATGAAACAGGAACTCACTCATATGTAAAAAACTGGATGGCCAAGTCACTCCTAAACACACTCAAAATGATCAAAAGTGTATCTAATGGTGTTTCTACCTTGTAGAACAAATAGAAGGTTGGAAAAACACAAGTTCAGTGATGCCAACCAAGTGATTTTCAGTTGGCAACACCTTTTACAGACTTTACTTTTATCTACATTAAAGTGTTTTTACCCTTTAAGTTATTCCTTTAAAATAAGGTTTCAGAGACTCTATAGGTAGAAACTTGATCTACTTAACATTGGACAGCACTCCGTAGCCTTTTGCTGACCAGAAACCAAACTTAACAGTATTGTGGGATGGTCGATGCACTAAGGAGTGCTCTCTACCTGCATTACGGATGTTAGCTGTTTTCTCTGCCGATGGCTAGTACAAAGGCTACCAGTTAGCCGTTTCAGTTTGCCGACCGTCAATAAAAACAGCACAAGAAAAATAAGTTTGATTTGTTGTTGGAATCAAGTAAGAACGTAATGTCTTTGGAGACGAGGCAAACAGCTAAAATCACTGTGAACATCCGTGCGGCCTACACTCATTTTAGGGAGCTAAAGGAGGCTATGAAATTGACTGATGGTGACCTGGCTTTGTTGCTACTGAACTTGTAAGTAATAATGCATTCTGTCCAACATTGTGGATCTTTTCAGTTTGTGGCTTATTTAGTATCAGTTGACTAGTGTTAGCATTAGCTCATTGTTAGCACTAGCTACAGCAGGCTGCATTAGCGTTGTTTGCGATAGTTGTAATTCTAAATTAAAAGTAAAGCCATAATGTTTCTCCATGGTCACACTGAGAATTACTCACACAGATGAGTCGATGGGGGGATCCAAGGAGGGGAGAAGACACTGGAGAAAGGATGGAGGCCGTCTCAGAGGTACGTCTCAGCTGAGAGTCAAACATGATGATGTTTTATTGAACAAAATCAGAATACAAAGTAGTGATGGTTAATATCAGCTTTTTTACTGATAAGTGATAGTCTATAATTAATGATATGGTTCAAAAACCTTACCAATATACGCAAGTTTCCCATTCATAAAACAAATATAAACAAATTAAAACTAAATTATTTTAGATAACTAAAATCACATAAATGACTTATGATGCATACTTAAACATTTTTTAAGTTAGGCTATTTATGCCAAACAACCAAAAATATCTCAAAAACTTTACCTCAGATCTGTCATATTTTGACATTTTGAGTGAAAGGAATAACAGCTGAATAGTTTGGTTTATAATATGTGCATGGTATGTAAACATTGTGGTATGTAAAGTATTACAAACCGATACCTATTATTTCCGATATTACATCCCTAATGATCACTGACGTTTGAAAAGTTGGACGGTGTCTCTGTGTCAACTGAGTCATAAGTATTTGTGATATTTGAACAGTGATGCAACTTTTCCACTGCCTCTACTTTGAAAAGTTGATGTTTTATCTCTACAAATAACCTTAAGTTACACCTGGAGGAGCTCTTCCATGTTGTGGAATGCTAACAGTTAGCTTCTACACCAACATGTGCTCTACTCTCTCCTGGCTGCAAAAATCTAGGCAGCCAAGATCCATGAATGTTATTATCTGATTTAACATATATCTGTGTTTTTTTTCTGACCCAAGCGTTTTCCCGTCTAATGCAATTATTTTCACATTCAGCCTGCACGTTAAACCTCATGGCTGGTTTGAAGCCTTCACTCAAGATACTTTTTAATTCAATATTCCCTTTAGGTTTTAAGAGTACTAAACTTTCAGCAGTAGCTCAGAAGGTTGAGCGGGTTGTCCAGCAATTGGAAGGTTGCAGGTTCAATCCCAGTTCCCGCCAGAGAATGCTGCTGTTGTGTCCTTGGGCAAGACACTTAACCCGTCTTGCCAGCAGGCGATGGTCTGAGGAACCGGCGGCGCCAGTGCTTGGCAGCCTCGCCTTCATCACTGCACCCCAGGGCAGCTGTGGCTATATTGTGGCTCATCAGCGTGTGAATGTGTGTGTGAATAGGTCAATGAATGGTTGTGTTGTAAAGTGCCTTGGGGGGTTGTAGAACCCTAAAAAGCGCTATATAAAAGACCATTTAGCTGTTCTGTATTTGTATTCAGACTCATTTGAGTCAACTATTGAGTTAGGAACAATTAAATCACAGCAACCCTTAAGACATTTGTTAGAGGTGAATCATCACGTGTCTGAGGGGTTGATGATAAATTAGTTTGAACATAATAATAATAATAATAATAATAATAATAATAATAATAATAACACATCAAACTTATGTAGAGCTTTTTAGGACACTCAAAGACGCTTTCATGCACTCTCACATTCACACACTGCGAGTGATGGTAAGCTACTGCGTAGCCACAGCCGCCCTGGGGCAGTCTGACAGAGGCGAGGCTGCCATTTGGCGCCATGGGTCCCTCTGATCACCACCAACACAGGCAAGTTGGGTGAAGTGCCTTGCCCAAGGACACAACAACAGAATACCCCTGACAGGAGCTGGAATCGAGCCCATGACCCTCCAATCATGAGGCAACCCGTTCTACCTCCTGAGCTACTGCTGCCCCTACATAAACATAAACTGAAATAAAGGAAGAAGCACAATAATAATAACAGAGAGCAGGGCACTCACCCTCAGTTTTCTCTCCAGTCGAGCTGCTTCTTTACACATGGGGTGCCAAATGTCTGAACCTAAACACACATGCATGTAAACACAAAACACACACACACACACACACACACACACACACACACACACACACGCACGCACGAACGCACACACACACACACACACACACAGAGAGTTTTGTTTATTGTGTGTCGGCAGCAGCCGTACAGTTTTATGAGATCCCATGAAGAGGAGATCAGCCTCTCAAGTGCATCAACATCAGTCAGCAAACACACACTGAAGGCAGGGTGTGTGTGGCTTAGGAGGCAGCTAGTCTGCTCTGAGAAATGAGGGTGCAGCTCCACCAGTCTCCTTAGACAGATAAACACTGAGGGCAATTTTTAGCTCTATGTGGCGTTCAAACCAAAATAAATCATTAGACAGATGTCTGTGAGTAAAAAAATAACTTTGTTCACTGCCTGACCTATTCTTAATAACACTGAATCTTGACCGACTTCAACATCAGACATCCTGATGTGGTTTGTGTTTTGGAGTAGAGATCGACCGATTTTGGTTGTTCCATTGCTGATTTCGACGCTGTGTAGGAGACATGATCAGACGTTTTCCACTCGCTTGCAAAAATGTCACTAACATCAGTTGGTGCACAGAATTTCTGTAGCTGAATCAGTTTTTTAATTCTGAATTTATCCACCTGTTAAATCTTAATTTTGTGCACTGTTCAGTGTGAGTCAGTCATCTAAATAAAGTTTATCAAGCAAGTAATTAAAATGACCAAGTATTCAATATTCAAAACTGTTAAATAAAACGATATTTTTGTAATTTTAGAGAATTTTAGAGAATTTATTATGCAGATGTAATTGAGGAATGTAACTATTCATTTAACTTAAGTATTGAAACAGCACTAGCCTGACTTTAAATCAGCTTTACTACGGAAGCATGTCAACTGATATATCAGTCTACCACTAGTTTGGAGCATTGTGGATATGCTAATGTACTCAAAGCAGTCATTGGCATGCAGCAATCATCTTTTTGCAGCTCTCTAAAATATGCATCACAAAAATGAGTAACAGAAACGTTCCAATCAAAACGAGAAACTAAGATGATCTTTTACACCCTGGGCTAATAACAGCCAGTCTGGCTAATCAGCCAAGAACCGATGAGGAGAAGTTGGCTTTGTCCTTCACCTCAGAACAGGCCTGTCTCTTCATTAAAGGCTAAGGATCAACAGGAGAGATGAGGCTGTCTGTGACCGAAACAAACAAACTTCACAAGACTTTTTTACTATATATATGCTCCCAATTGGTTAAATCATTAGACAGCTTGGGATAAACTTCCACTGTTATGCTGACGATACTCAGTTATATCTATCCATTAACCCTGATGAACCTTATCGGTTAGTTAGATTACAGGCTTGGCTTGAAGACATAAAAATTGGATGACTCAAAACGTTTTGCTTTTAAATCAAGACAAGACTGAAGTTCTCATCTTTGGGCCTGAAATTCAGAAAAGGAAATTGCTTAGTCAATCACCTGACCTGAATGTCATTAAATTCGTCTCTGAGAACAAAATAAGGAACGTTGGTGTTATCTTTGACCAGGATATGTCCTTCAAATCCCATGTTAAACAGGTTTGTAGGATTTCCTTTTTCCACCTTCGGAATATTGCTAAGATTAGAAGCATCCTATCCAGGAGTGATGCTGAAAAACTAGTTCATGCATTTATTACATCAAGACTGGATTACTGTAATTCATTACTCTCAGGAAGTCCACAGAATGTGGTTAAAAGTCTTCAACTTGTCCAAAATGCTGCAGCTAGAGTTCTGATGAGAATTAAAAAGAGAGATCATATCTCTCCTGTCTTAGCTTCCCTACATTGGCTACCTGTTCAATTCAGAATAGATTTTAAGATCCTCCTTCTCACATATAAAGCTCTTAATAATCAAGCTCCATCATACATCAGTGATCTGATTGTTCCATATGTTCCTAACTGAGCACTTCACTCTCAGACTGCAGGTCTACTGGTGGTTCCCAGAATATCTAAAAATAGGATGGGAGGCAGATCTTTCAGTTATCAGGCTCCTCTCCTGTGGAACCAGCTCCCAGCTTTAGTCCGTGAGGCAGACACCTTGTCTACTTTTAAGACTAGGCTTAAAACTTTTTTATTTAATAGGGCCTATGGTTAAAATCTGATGTTAGCCTAGATCTGGACAAGTGGGGAGTAGAGGGAGGTGGAGTGTACAGTCGGTAAAGATGGCTCTCCCTTGCCCTGCCTCCAACATGCCTCCATCTAAAAGGCTAGGTTATCCAGAGTTATCTCTGTAGTTATGCTGCTATAGGCTTAGACTGCTGGAGGATACACTGACCACTTTTCACATTCTACTACTTTCTTCTACAATCTGCTCTTTAACTGTATTATTTTCTGCAATTTCAGCTGTTAACTTTTTTTTTGTCTAAGTGTTTTTCTCCCCAGAAGAAGCTACAATAATGTTCTGCTGAGCTGTGGTACCCTCATGGGGGGTGGGGGGTGGGGGGGGGGGGGGGGGGCATAGTTTTGAACACTGTTGCTAACCACTTAAACATTCTCCCTCTCCTGATAATAACACTTTGCTTTCTTTGACATTGAATGTGTGAGAGTAGTTTATCATTTTAATTATAGATTCACTAGGATAAATACAACAAAGTTTATCTCTCACCAAATAGAATATTTACTAAGAAATCCCAATGTAACTATAGAAATATTACTTGGTGTGTGTGTGTGTGTGTGTGTGTGTGTGTGTGTGTGTGTGTGTGTGTGTGTGTGTGTGTGTGTGTGTGTGTGTGTGTGTGTGTGTGTGTGTGTGTGTGCTCTGTCTTCTCGATCCCCAGTGAGTCGTGGAGGATGGCTGCTTATACTGAGCCAGGATCCTCTGGAGGTTTCTTCCTGTTAAAAGGGAGTTTTTCTCTCCACTGTCTCTGCATGCTTGTTTAGTATGATGATTGCTGTAAAGTCACTGACACTAGTCAGTGACTTGATGCAATTTGCTGGATTCCTTATGTAGGAAACTTTTTTCCAATTGGCTTAATTAATTGACCTGTATTGGAATGTTTATTATGTGAAGTGCCTTGAGACGACTCTTGTCTTGATTTGGCGCTATATAAATAAACTTGAATTGAATTGAATTGAACTAACACGAAACACTGTTTTCTTTCTTCACATCTTCACCATTGGTCTACTGTACTTCTTTTCTTTTCAGTGATTTCCACAGCCAATCATCTGTCTCCTTTTAGTCCTATCTTCTGTATCCATCAACCTCACGCCAGCTAACTTCATGTCATGCTTTTTGGTCTTCTTCCCAGTTTTATGCCTGGTGGCTCCAGCCTCAGCATCCTTCTACCTTAATAATCACAGTCCCTCCTCTGGTCTACATATGTTCAAACCCTCTCAGTCTGGCGTCTCTAGCAATAGCTCCAAACATCCAACATAAGCTGTCCCTCTGATAGACTCATTCCTGATCCTATACTGTATATCCTCATCACTCCAAAACAAAACCTCAAAATCTTGAGCTCTCCAACCTTGAATAACCATGTGACCAAAGCAAGAACAGATGAAGACCCTTGAGAGGAAAGAGGAAATGAGGAAAGTCTATCAGAGCTCATTCATACCAATTAACCATTAATGTCAGGATGTCATACACGTGAATCTGATAGGGGTAATGATGTTAGTACATCAGGCCTGTGCATGTACACTCAGACACACACACACACACGCACACACATGCACGCACGCACCCATGCATGCACACTAGTTTTTATTACTTCCTCTGGTCCTGAGGCGATGAAGGCCAGAAGAACGGATTCAGCTGATCATGACTCTGATTTACAGCCAACACCTGCACACACACACACGTACGTGCGTGCACACACACACACACACACACACACACACACACACACACACACACACACACACACACACACACACGCACACACACACACACACACACACACACACACACACACACACACACACACACACACACACACAAAATCAATACTGAAACCATGCGTTGTGATGCAGTGCACCACCATCCTGCACACACTCCTGAACTCTGCAGCCAAACAAATGTGCAGCCTTGAAATTCCCAGCAAAAGAATAATTTACATTTAGTGCTCTAAAGATAAAAACAACAGAACAACCTGTCTTCTTTACCTGTCATGTAAAGGCACTTACACACTAGCACCGGCTCTACTTGGCCTGGACCGGGTTTGGAGTGTTCTCATTTAGGAAGCTTTGGATTTTACAGAGCGCAACTGAATGTCTTTTCAGCCCACTTTCTGAAGCGGTCTGCCTGGAGCCAAACTGGTACGACACACCCACTGCTGACAGATTAGCCTGCTCAAATTGACGTGTACCATTATGGGGGGGGGGGGGGGGGGGGGGCTCTGATTGGTGGATAGAATCAGCCTGCGGGTACTTCCCACATGCTCAGCTCATTATCGTTCTGGATGCTGTAGAGTTAACCAGCCTCTGACTGAAGCCGTTTTTCTCTATTTCTCACTGCTGTGGGGAGCACGCACACACACACACACACACACACACACACACACACACACACACACACACACACACACACACACACACACACACACACACACACAGTGCTGCCAGACACAGCAAAGCAGGATGCAAAATCTGAGTCACAGAGTCTCCAAAAGCAAGACTGCTCAGGCTGCTTTTGTTTAATAATGGAGAAACCGCGGACTTCTGGAGGAAGACAGAATACGGGGTTGTATCCAAAGAACACCGTACCAACTGTAAAGCATGGGGGTGTAAACATCATGCTCTGGGGCTGTTTTTCTTAAAAGGGACCAGTATGACTGATCTAGTAATGGAGAGACCAACGCTTTCCAAACCATTGAGCCAACATGAAGCAAATGGTATGAAATGGTTCAGTGAACCATTTGAACCAAATAACAAAATGAGCGACATCTGCTGGCCGACTTCAACATAGCATCAGTTTGGCACACGAAAGGCCATTGTGTGTGGCAATAAAATATGTCCAAAACTGTCAGTGTCTGTCTTTTAAAATCTTAATGTAGTTGTAACGTCCAGCAATGGTCAGTTTTTAGGTACAGCTTGACCATTCAACATCTGGTCAAAAAAGAGACACGAGACTGCATGTGTCCCCTTTAAATCAGCCTGCCTCCATCCCACCAGCTGGAGCTCGGAGCCTGCAGCTCTGAACACAGATAACGAATTGTCAAAAAAAAAAGTTCTCTCCTCAAGGTCCAATCTTTCAGAATTCTTCATGCCTCCATATAAGGAACACTCGCAGCCCGGATTAGTTGCTAAATAAAAGAATGATTTCCTAAATCGGATATGAACTTCTACAACTTATGAGCTAGATAGTGATTAAAAAAATGTTTGTTTATTACTACTTATAATAATTATAATATAATGAAATGTTTCATTAATCTGTGCGTTTTTACATCCAGAACTCAGCTCTCCTAGATACGGAAGTTCTGACTAACATCACATTCACACATAGATTCATCCATTCCAGTAAATGCTTAGTTAACTTATCATGTTTAATTGTTGGTAAAATATATTCTTACTTTTACAAACCTGACTCTTTTCTGAAGCAAAACGAAGTGTGTACAATACCTTAAAGACTGAAGGCAGAGAGGAAAATTATCTCAGCCTGACCCAAACAAATTCTTGTTATCTGAATCGGACGCCCTGGTAGCCTTGAGCGGCAAGCAAGATCCCCCCCCCCCCACCTGTGACTGTACAGTAGATGAGCGCCGTAGATGGCTGCTCTCGCTGGGGGAAACAGGATCCCAGCCCCACCCCTGCCTTCCTATTGGAGTCTCATGTTATGTTGTGTTGTCTGAAGTCTGTTGCGTATCTGTTGAGGTGGTTTTTTTGCAGAGCAAAGCTGCCCTCCTGCTGGAGGGTAACTCTGAAGTACTTTTTTCCCTCCACCTGAACCAGTCCTCATGTAACCCCTCTTATCTCTATTAAGGTAGCACGACTCAGGGTTGCAAATGACCACAGTCACCAATTCTTGTCATGTGTCTTGCCCATGTATGTCTGATTTCTGAATTGTGTGTACTGAAACTCTAATTTCCCTCTGGGATTAATAAAGGATTGATTGATTGATTGATTGATTGATTGATTGATTGATTGATTGATTGATTGATTGATTGATTGATTGGTTGATTGGTTGGTTGGTTGGTTGATTGGTTGATTGATTGATTGATGATTGATTGATTGATTGAATAAATAAAGAATCCTAGAATATTCTGATAAACACAGTAAAGACCAAGCAGGGTTGATATTCTATAGTTATATAGAGTATCACAGCTTATTGGTAAGAGGTAATATATGTTGAGCTCCTAAAGCACTCAATTTACCAAACCCTACATAGGTGTGTTACAGAGTGACTGTCCCAGCAAACAATATACAGCAGCACCAGCTGTGAACAGGGATGGGTCAGAGGAGATGGCTGCTGTGATCCCATGTTTCATTTTAATCATGGGGATGACTATTACAGGCTTTTGTTCTTGACCAAATACCTATTTTCCACCATAATTTCCTAATAAAATCTTTAAAATTCTAACAAATTGATTTTCTGGAATATTTTTTCTCATTTTGTCTCTCATAGTTGAGGTGTACTTATGATGACAATTACAGGACTCTATCATCTCAAATGGGAGACTAAATACTCCTTTGCCCCACCGTATGTAGAGAAAAACAAGCATCAGTTAATGAAATAGTTATTTGTTATTCCAGACATGCATCATGAGAGTTATTGCAATGGTGTGTGTGTGTGTGTGTGTGTGTGTGTGTGTGTGTGTGTGTGTGTGTGTGTGTGTGTGTGTGTGTGTGTGTGTGTGTCCTAATTAAGGATGTCTCATGAGGGTGATTGTTCAGCCCTCCAACATGTCTGAAGTCATCATGAGGAGAGAATGTAACCTTGAGGCAACCTCTGGATCTGCCACACGTAACAGACCAGCAGATTCACATTTAACCCAAGGGCGTCAGTTTGTTTTCAGAATTGCTGGGGACAATAACCATACACTTGAGTGGGGTTTAAAAATTGCTGGGGACAATAAAGTAGGCTAGCTCAGGGGTAGGCACGCCGCGGCTCTGGAGCCGCATGCGGCTCTTTCATCCATCTGATGCGGCTCTCTGTGCTTGTAAAATAATGAATGGATATTTAAATAAAATGCTTTATATTTTACTGCATTAATTTTACATCTGTATGCCAATTCTAAATGTAAAGATTGTCTGCGTAAACCTGAACAGGCCCAACCCGGTCTTACTGTGAGACCGGGTTGACGCGTCACGCTTGTGCGTAATCATATCGGCGCTTCTGAGCTGCTTTCTGACCTTCCCCACCTACAAAGTTTAATTACAACAATCAAATGTGACAGAGCCTGGATTTGTATTCTGAACAGTCTAAACATGTTTTAAAAAGAAACGTATGACAAAAGTGGCACCTGCTCAGTAAAACCACCAACAGGGTGAAAAATACCAAAAACTGAAGGCAGAGACGGGCTACAACTTCTGGATCCACTTTATATAAATCATTTTATTGATTATCGTCTAATGAAAGATAACTTTGACGTACACGAGCAACCAGGCGCGTTGCAAGCTTTTCAAAAGTGTGGGGGACGTTGTCTGTGCCTAAAATAATTCCATGTTATTCATCTTGTTAGTGTAATTTCCATAATAGCGGAGCAGGTGCAGATTTTAGACGCGTCACACATGTCTCCGTTTTAAACATGTTTAAACTGTTCAGAATACAAATCCAGACTCTGTCTCGTTAGACTGGTGTAACTAAAGTTTGTGCTGAATGAAACTTTACATTAAACCATGCTGAAAAGAAAAGGATCTGATTAAATTGTTTCCCCCTCATTTACAGTCATGGAGTACAGTGCAGTGCGCGTGGCTCTGGGGTTGATCAAGTTTAATTGTAACATTAATGTGTTACTGGACACGCTGGTCTGGTTGGTTAGACCAGTGTTTGAAGTGGAAAACACACACACACACACACACACACACACACACACACACACACACACACACACACACACACACACACACACCAATTAAAATAATGCTGATAGTGTGGACTAGAAGCCAGGTGATGGTTTACGTATTTAAATGATGATCAGGCTGCTGTAAAATGTAATCTCCATCCACATCCAGACACAATTATCCTCTATTCTTTCTCTATTTGCTCTGCTCTTGTCTGGGCTGACGTAGCTGACGGTGCGCGCGGCGCGCCTAACTAGCGGCTGATGCACATTTTACGCATTTGGAGAGATGGGCTGGACGCTTTGCTTTTACTGGAAGATGGTCCACTTAACGCACGGGTGTAGACTACATATTAATGACAAATGAATGAAAATTAAATTGTGAGTTTTTACTTCATATTTTATAAATTAAAATGACGGGGGAAAACATTTATGACGTCTTTTTAGACTAAATTTTCTAGCGCGACCTGCCTGCTTCACTAAGTCACTGCTTATTAAGGTCCATCCAGAATTACCGTGGCCTACCCAAAAATGAAAACCTGGCGCCGCGCCTATTATAAACCTCTGCAAATGGTTGTTCTTCACTTTATCAAACTCAGACTTTGTACAGCTAATGTCAAGATGTAAAATTATGAATTCAGTCGAGCTCTTCCGTCCCTCCCTCTTCTGCTCTCCTGGAAACCCGACATCGGCTGTTAGAAGCGGGAGGTGAAGAAGGAGATGAGGCAAACAGAGTGAGTGCGACATAAAAGAAACCAGACTGGTGTGGAGGTGAGCAAAACAGCTGGAAAAGTGTGGGTGTTGAATCCCCCACGGGTGCGATGCCCCCGGCTGCTGTCACCTGTTGTGAGCAGCGCTCTGCTGTCTGAGGGTAGGCCCCGCCCGCAACGCTGCGGTTGCTGCGGTGTTTTCTTTACCGTGGGAAACGGGTAATAATGGCTCTTTGATGGGAACAGGTTGCCGACCCCTGGTATAAGATCTGAGCTGGTAAAACAAAAATCCTCATCAGCAGGCTTTTTTTAAAGTGGGGGGGACACAGCTGCCAATCACAAATTTTGCCGGGGACATGTCCCCGGCGTCCCCGGTTAAAATGATGCCTATGATTTAACCGCAGCACCTCGTGGCTCCAGTTATCTAAAATGCCTTCTATACTTTTTTCATTTTGAGGTATTTGAGTATATTTTTTTAACTGAAGTTCATCTTCAGGCAGCAGAGTTTACTTTCTGTTTGCTGAGCTCCTTATCTTAAAGCTGACAAGCTATGCTCTGCTGTGCCATCACTGGCAGTTGTTTGCATTAATTGCAAGCTTCTAATATCTCTATAATATATCTGATATTATTCACAGATTAGCTGCCTTACATGCCTGTTTGTCTTTTTACCATTTACATCGATGCAAATTTCACACATGATGGAAACGAGGGACGCAGATGAATGCATAACTAGATGCCTATTACCATTTATGTACGCTTATTATTACTTGTTAATGCCCACCCTGGATAATAAATAGTTTATAAAAAGTATCAGACATAAATATATATAAATGTTATATTTTCCCTCATATGACAAACTAATTATTGCACTTTGAGAAGTATAGTCAAGCACAGCTGCCCAGTTGAAAACATGCTAAGTGTCAAGCCTGATGATTTTAAATTCAGTTAAATTGTTTAAAATAAATCACTCTTATCCAATTCACGCAGCAGAAACTCCTGGATGATTCAATTTAAACCTAAACTTCATTCAGAGTAACTTCATCAGTGCCAGTGCAGAATAATGAACCCAGTGGTCGAGCTGACAGATGTAAGAGAATCGACTTCATCCTCGGAGAAGGTGGAGGTTCTGCGTTTGTGTCTTTACCATTCAGCTCCAGGGCTTACATGTGAAATCAGTAAACTTTTATCGATGGACTTTATTTTCCCTCTTTAGGGATTGTCTTGCCATTGCCAACCACAAACACATGCACACGTGCACAAGTGGCGAATCATGCATCTTTACGTGGTGCACCTAATTCAATAAATCCCAAGTCTATTTTTAGATCTATTTACTATACAAACCTTTCTCAGTGGCCTAGTGGTAGAGTGTCCGCCCTGAGACTGGGAGATCAGGGGTTCAATTCCTGGTCGGGTCATACTAAAGACTTTGAAAAAATGGGACCCAATGCCTCCCTGCTTGACACTCAGCATTAAGGGGTTGGATTGGGGGGTTAAACCACCAAATAGTTCCCGAGCGCGGCTGTGTCTGCAGCTCACCGCTCCCCCAGGGGATGGGTCAAATGCGGAGAACAAATTTCGCACACACACCTGTGTGTGTGACAACTAATGGAACTTTAACTTTAGAAAAACACAACTTTTATTACAGAAAACACTTGTTAAAGCTGAGGTCATTTGTTTGAAATGTTTATAGATTAAATGTAAATGCTTAATGAGACAATGTGTAGTTTTTACCGTTAATCTCTGGAAATATCCATAAAATGTTGTTTAAAATGAATAAAATGATGTCCAGTTGTTGAAAAATATTGGCAGCTTCATAACATATGACCATAAAAATCAGGTCTAAAGTACATAGGGCGCGGGTCTAGCGTCTTTAAGAGACAACATAGTAGATGCCATGTTTTCTTCTGGCCGGCTCGGGTTCCTGCGTTTGTCGATGACATCAAACTAGATGATTGGCTGGATTTATGACTTACAGATGTTATGTTAGCACATTCAAAAACATTTAAGCAGTAAGAAACTTGAATTTAATGACAAAAGTGCTAACCTCTTTCCAAAACCTATGTGAAAGAACAGAATCAAAAAGAGGTGCAATATATTTTGGACGAGCGGTATTGCCGTGTAATGACGACGTCCTCAGCAGGCGCAGGACCCCGAGAAGATCTGGAAACTACAGCGTTGGAAAACTACAATCGGTATTGCATTCTCTCGGTTGAATTAACTGAAGGGCCATCAAAGTCTGAGGAGTCTCACCGAGGTAACAACATTTACTGTACTGTTTTTCTAAACTAGCAACAGTCATGGCGATGTGGTGTAAAACTACCCTGAGATGTATGTACTGCCCCCTGTTGCCAGGAAACTACACACCGCCACTTTAAATTTGACCATCTGACCCCGTAATTTTTAATAATTTACATTTCCTCTTAGTTTGTTCCCTGGCCTCTATGGCAAAAAGAATAATTTAAGCAAGCCAGAGCATTGACCAGATGAGTTGCATATCCACAAGAGGAAGCTGTCATTCAACGAGAGTGTGCCCCAGTCCCCATTATGCAACGAGAAGTGAAGCACTGATGCACACTAACACAGCATGAATGTTAACTTGTGTCAGTCTTTAAACGTCAAACTAACTGTAGAAGAACAGGGAGGGGAACAAAAAGGGATTCATCCTGAAGCTAAGTGGTTAGTGTAGTGTACGCTACATTGGACTATTGTTTTAGCCTGTTTTAGCGTTAGCAACAATCTGGAATGGGTCCTGCCAGATGTTCCCCGGCTTGAACGCTGTGGGATTGATTAAAATGAGTGATTTGCAGCTCCTGCAGAACTAGATGCAGGCTCAAGAGACAATCCTGAAGCATGGCTTTCAGCTTCTTCCTGAAGGGGAGGGGAATAGGGCAGGTGCTACTGCCGCTCAGATTTCTAAATCTACTCCTCCTCTACTTAGATAGTTGTAAATCAAGGTAACTTCGATTTTAAGAAAAACAAAAATCTGCTTTTCTTACATTTTTACTGACCTAACCTGATGTAAAATCACGGTTTCTTTCTTACCTGTAAGATACATTTCCTCCCCTTCTTGGAACATCATTTGACAGCGTGCACACTTGGCACAGCTGGGGTGGTAATGCTTCCCTCCAGCCTGCAAATGAAATACAGCAGGAGAAAAAGAACAGTGAAAAGGGAAAGAAATGAGTCGCTAAGAAGCAATAAAAGACAACACAAACTGGAAGATGATAAAAGGGAGAAGATGAGAAACAGAAAACAAAGAGGAAAAGGAGACATGCGATAACAGTATTGCTTTGCACAAAGTTTCTACGTCAGTTTAAGGTTCAGTTGTTAAAAGAAAGAGCTTTTAGGGCTAAATAAGACAAATAAACTAAATTATTAAAGGGATGAACACATTCAATACTTCCATTTGCTTTATCATTTACACACACACACACACACACACACACACACACACACACACACACACAAATACACACATACACTCACACACACTGAGTTGGGGAATGGACCGCACACACCCACACAGACACAGAGCTGGCGATAAAACCGGCTGGAGCTACAACTGGAGGGGATGGGGATGAGCGAATGCCTACAAACAGAAAACACATAAATGAGGCACAGACAAAGGACACATAAGGGTGCTATGAGACACAAAAGGAAATCTAGAGAGGGATGGAGGACACCAGGAGGCACATGAAGGAAGGGGCAGACGCAGACCATGACACCTAAACCTTAATGTTTTACTATTTATAACCTCCCCCTCACCCTTTTCCTAACCTTAACCCTCTTGCTACCTAAAATGTTACTCTCACTGTAATCAAGCCTTTGTTTCCCATGCTTTCTGACTGTGAATTTGTGTATTTGCCACCCAAGGGGAACGTTGGAACATACCATCTGGTGAGGGGGAGGTTACAAATACCCTCTACTTTTAACCTCCACCTTGGTAGTTGAAACCTCCCCCTCGCATTGCCTCGGTCCAAACCCGACCAATGACGAGGCGGCTCCCGCCGTTCACTTCATAGAGCCAGCTTTTAGAGCGATCAACACATCACTAATGTGTTAGCTAGCAACATGGTTAAGGTTAGGATAGGGGTGAGGGGAAGGTTAAATAACAGGAAGATGAGGTTAGGGTGAGGTACAATGAGCTTGTTTGGTGCCCTGGCTGCGGATATCCCATCGCGTCAGTTTTATGCTGCGTTGGGATCTGCAGTCAGAAAAGGGAAAAACCCCTTGTCACACATAAGTGACGAAAAAGGGCACTTTTGGCATCAGGGGTCTCAAGCAGAGGGTGGCTGACCAAGCGTTTGTTTTTGACGCGCTGGGAGTGAGAATGTGTTGGTCTCCTTGTCTGCATCCCTCCTCATGTGCCTCCTTGTGTTCATTCCTCAGGCCGCGCCAGTTTTTTTTCCCCTTAGGTGTTTCCCCCAGGTTTCAGCGTCCCTGTGTGTCCCCAACCCCCTCCTGGCTCTCTAGTTTTCCGTTACATTTTTCCTTAGACACCTTTTATCATTAGTCTTCTGTTGTGTTTTATCTAGTCTGTTTTCTCCCTCTAGTTCATTTTGCTCCCTTCCCCATTTTTAGGTCTGGTTTCCTCCCCTGCTCCGTTGTGCTCCTCCTCTGTTTATTGGTCTCACCTGTGCACAATTCCCTAATCACCCAGCCCTTGTGTATATAACCCTGTCTGCGTCACGGTGTGGTTGTAGGTCCATTGTTTGTGTCAGCGTTGACCCCCCCCCCCCTCACCCCCCCCCCCACCCCTCCCTTTGGTCTCTAGGATTTTTTGGACTCGAGAAAGCTCTACATCAAATAAAAGCCATTATCTACTTACTAAATGTATATTTATTTATTGGTTTGACATTGATGTCTCAGTTAAAGGAGATTAATCTATGGCTAGTGTAAACACCAATAAGATTTAATAGAGAGAGGAGGTCTTTCCTGGGGGGTCCAGTGGGTTGGCCAGTAATTTTCCTAGTGGGGATCTTGGCCACCCGTTGGGGAAGACACTGCTTGGATAAAATGTGCAGTTTATATCAACTTCCTTCTCCATCCTTGCAATGAGCTCAGTGTGTGCCTCCAGGACAATAAAAGCAATGTGTGGTTCCCGTAATGGGACAAAATATCATAATTGGCCATTTTAAAGCTTTTGTTTTTGTTTATTTGGCATTACATTCCATTATATAAAAAACAATAAATAAGAACGTGAGTTCATAGCAAAGAATTCATACGAAAGACTACATTCTTCTTAGACTAGCTTTGGCTGTGACTTAAGTTTTTAATAAAATTAATCTGACAACTTTATCTCCACCTCGAGAGTACTCAAACAGAGTTCCAACATATCCCAACGTTACTGGCCCCGATATAAAACCTGCAGGCGGTTGTCTTATTCTGATCATAAAAATGGGAACTAGTTAGTCAAAATGTTATGGTTTAAATGCACAAGGAACAAACGCTCTCACCTCCAGCACTCGGCCACTGATGTACCCGTTACAGCTTTCACACCTGATCCCAAACTGAGCGTGGTAGTCAGTCTCACAGTAGGGTACCCCATCTCTGTCACACACAGGAGAAACCTCCTTTTACCTCCAGGCTTTTTGCAGCTTTTCTATTATTAGTCATATTTTCCAAATGTAGAAAAAACAAGTAAGCATCAAATAGTCGTGATTTTCAGAACAGGGGATCAAAGTTACCTAAAAAGTCCTAATAATGTACCGTGCACATAGAGGATTAAGTCACATACTTGCTGATGTATTCTCCAGTGAGAGCACAGCTGCATGTCCCACATATAAAACAAGTGACGTGCCACTGTCGCTCCAAAGCCAGCAGAGACTGACCCTGTTTGATCTCCTCACCGCACCCTGCACAGTCTGAAGGACAGAGCATAGTGAAGTACATTGGCGACATCTGAGACATTTATTCACATGTAAACAATCTGCAGCCTTTCTGACCCCTCACTTCCTTCTTTTTATCATTCCTGCCTGTTGTGACAGGCCCACTGATTCTGCCAGATGGAGACTCCAGGACATGCCTGTCAAGTGTGTGTGTGTGTGTGTGTGTGTGTGTGTGTGTGTGTGTGTGTGTGTGTGTGTGTGTGTGTGTGTGTGTGTGTGTGTGTGTGTGTGTGTGTGTGTGTGTGTGTGATACTCTGCTTTGGGATGGCACAGCTCCTCTTGGAGAAAAGTCTCCCATGCTAGCACTTCTGTTGTATAAAAGTGCAGCAAAAAAATCCCTGCAGTTGCTGCCATATTGCTGTTTGTAGGTTTGTTTGTTTTTTCTGCATCTGTACGTTTGGGATGTGGAGCTAAACTGAAATTAAACTAAATTTTCACAAAACTGTGTGCATGAAAAGAATAATTTATTGAAGCTGTAGTTTTTTTTAACTCCCACCTGACTTTTCATTCATGATGACGATATCAGACTTCACGTGTTTTAGAATAATCGCCCCACTTGTCTCGATCCCTGATGTCAGCAAATCTATACAACATATTGCGCTCCCTACAGAAGCAGAGTGTGGAATAAAAGTGTGCACGTTTAATATCTGAGTGCATGTTTGTTTCTCACAGCTCGGTCCGTGGACTTTAACAGGCTTGTCGCGTTTCAGAGAGTGCGAGCATTGCTGACACACACACTTTTTCCCACAGAAGGTCACTTTGTCTCCAATTGGGAATGGGCTCCTGAGAACACACATATAAATAAATAAATAAATAAATAAATAAATAAATAAATAAATAAATAAATAAATAGAAACTATATCTGTACTTTCAGAGAAGAGAATACATTCATAATCAGAATGAATGTAGTCTTTAAGCTCCAGTTGGACGGTGTTGGACTGAGTGAATAAGAGTGAATATGATAACCTAGCTAGTCATGTGTAAATATAATGTAGCCACGACCCATAGACAGAGCTCAGTCAAGGATGGAATCTGTTGTCTTTTAAACTGTCTCCGCGCTAGGACCAATCAGAGCAACAAACGCTTTCATGGCTATTTAGAACTCAGTCAGTGACAGTCCACCAGACACCGTCAAAGTAGAAGATGGAGAAGTTCCTCAATCTGCTCATGTCTCAAAGGAAAGCCCAAGTCTACATCGTCTAAAGTTGATGCCAAAGCAGTTTTAAATGAGCGCTGTTCCTGAGCCTCCATCATAGTTTTGCATCTCGGCCGTATTTGTAAAAAATGAATAAATAAAAGCTCTGCCGTAACGGTGGTAAATCCACCTATCATCTCTGTACAAACATAGCGCACTGTGATTGGCCCGACCTAAACTAAGCTAAACCAATGGCAGACCTGCTGAGGCTACAATGAAGCATGACTAGACCGACCTGCAGAACTAAATCTTTAAAACTGCAGCGGTTTGTCTGCATTTCTAGGCTATGATCCCGATGCCATAGGATATTTTTGTTTTGTTCAAAAGTTCCGGCTCACAGATCTTATAGGTGGTATAAGGACTAATCACCTCCTTCAATCAAAGAAAATGTTAAAACCTGTATCTGTAACCTCAAACAGCAAGTGGTGTTTGTAGAAAATGTTCTGAATGATGATCACATATGTGAAACTCACAAAGGAATCATATAAAAATGTGCTTTGCCTGTTTGTTGTGCAGCTTGCTCACACACGAACACACTTACTTACCTGCAGACGCTGCAGACAAAACAATGCGGGTGGTAGGTCCTCCCCAGAGCCGACACCACCTCTCCAGTGATGTACTGGTCACAGCTGTCACACTGAGTCCCGTAGAGCCGCTGGTAGTCCTCCGTACAGATATACTCTCCAGAATGATGGAAGAAACCAGAGTGCACCAAGTCACAGCCGCACACTAGACAACAGAGAGAACTACAGTAGATCACATTCATGATAACAGTTAGGGAAACAAAAATGTATAAAATACATAAAACTGTTTGACAAGTGCAGCTTGTATTTATGCATAATAATAATAATCATTGTAAAATTAATATTTCTGTGTGATTGCTTATCCAAAAACATAAACATATGACGATCCATGCAATCCTAACATGATAAACAAAGACAATATCTTCTACAAGATGTGAAGGATGGCTGAAGAGAGAGGAAAAGTCTGAATGCGGAGACGGCAGTGTCTCCATCCTGGCTTGCTGTGTTGTCTTACTGTCAGTATTTTATCTTGTGTTACCAGCTCCAAGTTATATATATATATAGTTATATATATGTATATTGATAGGTAATTTTAATTTTATCCCATATTACCTTAAAGGACGACACACCCGGAGAGAGAGAGTAAATTGATTATTTGTAATGTCCATGTGCGCGGCTCAACATGCGAGAAGCTGGACGCAACCAACCAGCCCCAGCCCCTACTAATCCCACCAGCTCTGCATGCCCGCATCCTCCACCAATATGTTAGGTAATATTTAATCTCCATAACCCTGGAACCTGAAATAAACACTCTTGACAACATGGAAGACATTTTACCCTGAGTCCCCAAAATAAAAGAGAGTTAACGCAGGGAAAAACCTCCTCCGAGGCTTTTCCCCCGTCACTCCCAAGTCTCCTCAGTTTCCCAAGGGCTTTATTCAGCAAAGGATGGAGAAGGCGGGGCCTTCTCAGGTTACAGAGGCACAGAGGTTTCCTTGGAAATCCACAATCAACATCCTTGACTGCAAACGAGCTTCTCTGCTCAACCTTTCATGAACAGCCACAGTTGGCAAACACAGAGATTCATGAAGTGTTAATAACACAAAATGGGCATCTTTTAGGCCTCAAAAAGGTACAATTATAAAAATACCCAACATATATATATATACATATATATGTATATATATATAACTATATATATATATATATATATATATATATATATATATATATATATATATATACATATATATGTATATATGTATATATAGTTATATGCATATAACTGTATATATATATATATATATATATATATATATATATATATATATATATATATATATATATAGTTATATATATACATATATATACATATATATATATGTATATATATATATATATAACTATATATATATATATATATATATAGTTATATATATACATATATATACATATATATATATGTATATATATATATATATATGTATATATATATATATATATAAAACTATATATATATATATATATATATATATATATATATATATATGTATGTATATATATATATATATATATATATATATATATATATATATATATACATATATATGTATATATATATATATATATATATATATATATATATATATATATATATATATATATATATATATAGTTATATAGTTATATAATGGCAGGCAGAATTCTTGGCGATGGTCAGGCGTGGAAACGAGGTCGAGAGACTATCCATCAGGCAGGATGACAAAAGGCTGGAAGCTCTACTAGCAGAGACGTTCAATAGTCTGGCAGAGCGCTAGTGGTTGACTGTGGAAGCTGGTGAGGCAGGTGTGTGGCATGAGCTTGATGGTGAGTTGACTGTGGTTGCTGGGGAAACAGGGCTTGGCTGGAGCTTGATGAGGGGACCAGGTGTGATGCATGACGGCTGATGAGGTGAATGATGGTGCATGGAGGTCAGGGCATGGCAGGATCATGACAGTAGATACCACAAGTATATTCAGAAGGAGGTCAGATCTTCTTCCATCATGTACTAACTTCAGTGAAATAGCTGTTCAGAAAAAATATGATCAATTTTCAACTAATTGATAAATGAGAAACGTTTTAGAAAGTTTTTCCACTTATTTTTACCTTTTGGGACTGAGATAAAGCTCATTTGTGTCCATAGAAAATTAGATGCATTTAAGTACTTTTACATAGTCTGCATTTTGTGACAGTCCTGAAGAAAAGTGAGTGCTGTGTGTTTACTACAAGTATTCTGACAAGGTGATGAATGACTTTTATTTAGCAAGTGCAGTTCTCCAGCCAAATCCTTTTTTCTGGTCCAGATGATCCATCATTGAGGAGGCCCCTGCTCTGCTGGATGGTTAAACAGTTTAAAAGGAGTTGAAGCACATTTAGACCTTTGCCATTAATTATTTGAACATTGTTTACTGTTACGAGAAAAAAAATCATATCATTATTAAAGTCATAATATAGTTCTTAAACGTAAATAATTTCCCTATCACGTATTGTCCCTGCAGCTCTGCAGAAGTCAGCACACTATATATATTTGACACAGCCATAATCAGTAGTGTGCAGGAATAGAGAATGAAGGTCTGTGCATGCAGCGGAAATAGTATCTATATGATAGAGCTGTAATTGAACCGTAGGTTAGGCATTTGAAAGGCAGCCAGCCGATCAAGATATCTGACAGTGAATTTAGTGTCCTCTCTGTAATTAAGCTAATGGCTTTAAAACCAGTGGAGTGAATGAATCTGGGTTGATCCAAGTGTTAAGAGGCTCTGATGGAGAGTGAGACGGCAAGAAAAATATGGTATACTAAAGCTGAGGCGGTGTAAAGACGGTGTACTCGTTTTAAATGCTTTGGAGACCTGCCTGCAGCCTATGAATCAATACACTTTCATTAAGGAGAAAATGTATAAGGAAGTTTGATTAAAAACATTTCTTTACGATCTAATTTATATTTAACTTCAATTTAGTGCAAACTTGATCATCACGTACACCAGAGGTTCTGTCTGCAGAGAGGATGCTTTCATTGCCAACATCTCAGAGAATTCAAACACTGCATCCAAATTTATATATGGAGTCACATCAGGCCAAAGGATTTTCTTTGAATGGATCCTGTGAGCTGTAATCCAGTATGCATGTGTGATCAAATAAAGTTCCCCCAGAATCAATCGATGCACCACAAAAAGTAAGCAGCTTTCAAAATCACTTAAGATTAGTCAAACTTTAGAATTAAAGAGGTACTTCACTGGGAAACCATTTTTAAACCTATTTTTGAAAATGATTGAGTTTTTCATGCAGGCTGAACATGAAAACAGTCTCCCTGTCTCTTGCATTAGCTTCTGACAGAAAATAGACAGTGAAACTCTAGGATTAGAAAATCCTGACAGATCTACGTCGCACTGTCACTTAACATTCAGGAACTCATCCTTCTTGAGTCACGACGGGGAAGTCTGTTGTTGGTTTTTCAGGAAATAGGACTCCAAATTGTTTGAAGCTACGTTCTCCTCCCTTTATTTCATTTGAACTGTTTATAATCTAAAATATGTGTTTGAGAAGATGTTCTTCTCATATTACCACACAACTGTAACTGAACTGAATGTTTTCCTTCAGAAAAAACTAGGGCAACGTCTCTAACAAAGTCATAATGTGTTGTTCATGGAAAAGCCGCTTTCTCCCAACTTTGAAATGCCAGCCTGACCTTTATTAACTTACAGAATTAAAGCTGCTCCCAGAAAAAAATAAGCTGGTGCAACAAGCAGCCATGCCCTAATTCATATTTGCCCCAACATGATGTGATATAATAATAAACCATCAAATTAACAGGCCTCCTAATAGATTTTCCGACTTCTTTGTGTCTCCTGACTCATACAACTCACTCTCGAGGACCCTGACGGAGTCTGCGTGTTCACTTCTCCTCCTGCTGAAGGCATTCACACATAAATCACGCTCTGAATGAAAAGCCTTTGTGATGGTGGAGAAAAACTGAAGTTTAGGCTTGACCTCTCTGAAGTCATATTCGGTAAGAACAACCTAAACTCATGAATAAGAGAGAGAGAGAGAGGAGCCAAACTCATTAGAAACCTTTAGCTTTCAAACAGAAAATGAGAAAGAAGAAATTGTTTTTTTTTTTTGCGTTATTTATTTATTTATTTGGGGAAATGGGGCTATTATGTAGAAATGATCATATTAATGTTGAGGTGATATCATCAATAATAACAAAAATAATAATAATTATTGTTATTATTATTATTTGTTTAACTTGAGTTATTATTAAAGAATCTGCTCCACCATGCAAAGATTAGTAATAAATTAGATTTTTCTTTTTTAATTATTTAATTTTACTTAATTTGTGAATTTGAAGCAAAGACATTTCTTCGTTATTGTACATGGAACATCCAAATCAATAGCTTCAGACATTTCTGCTTCTAGAAATATTTTTCTAAATGTCAAAATTCTAATTTTCTCAATAAGGATGTCAGAAAAGTCCACTTAAGAGTTTAATTTTTCATTTAATCTGGAAATGTGTGTCAACTAGTAAAGTCGGAACTTTTTTTTTGATCTAGTCATTCTATTAATTTAAAAAAACTTATATTTCTGTGACATTTGAAACGTAGAACGATTTACGTTTCACTGAAATATTTTCTTCCTCTGGTAGAGTGTGTCTTTGAGGATATGATTAAATTAAAGGTTTTATTTGAAGCCTTTGGAGTGTGATATAATAGCGGGAGAAAATGTCACAGCAGAGAATTAGAGGCATCTAAATGAGGAAAAGCTGCCGTCTATTATTCCCTCTCTGCCACGCAACATGTTACTATTTCATGACGAGTCAGAAGAAATCCTCCTGATGCCACTTGCTGACTGAAGTTTGCTGTTCAAACAGGTCAAAGGCTTGTCAGACGTTTCCTGTCAACAGAAAAACGGCCTCAGGACCGCGTGACCTCCCCTGACCCCATCTGTTGTCCCAGACTGAAGGTTTTCTACATTTACCTGCTCTGACTCAGCATCAGGCAGTTTCTCCTGGAGCCAAATCAAACATGGCAGCTCAACGAGAGATGTTTCGTTCTGATCACAATCTCACTGGTCTGCTGATTAAAATCAAGAACCAGTTGAATGAACAGAAATGTGTCACAAATCTAATGAGTCCCAAGATAAAATCCTTTCTCTCCAGTGTTTTATTCCAACCAGTCATATTTCTAAAAAAGAAAGAAAGAAAGAAAGAAACAAAGAAGTGGCTCAAAATTATATTCCATTCTCAAATGTTTGGGAAACTCATTTAATAAATACATTTGCAGTGGTCTCTGGTAAGAATTAATGCCTTGCAAGCCGAAAATGGGGCAAAAAAAGCCCAGAACAACTTGCATCAGCACCAGAGTGTCTGCTGCAGCAGAGTGGCACAACGCCTGATATTTGGACATCTCGCCTCGGATTGGATAACAGCAACACAACTCTAGCACTGACTTGCAACATGGATGTTTTATCTCCACAAACAACACCAGCCTGAAGGAGCTTTTTTATATGGTGCTAATGGTTAGCTTCTAATGCAGGAAATAGACTATTTTCATTATTCAACAATAGAATTTTTAACTTTTCCTTTCTTCCGTTAATTTTTTTTATCAGCATCTCATATGTTACTTGCCTATGTTCATCTGTAGTATGTAGAAGGAAATAAAGTCTCCAGATGTTTCTGAAATGAGATTAACAGGCTGAGGTTGTCGACATAAAAAAGTTCACAAAGTACATGTAATTAAAAATGTCGAGCACCTCGTCTTTGTTATTCAGCCTGATGTTATTTCTAAAAGCAGGAAGATCAAAAGTTCTGAGATGCAGCTGCATAGCAGAGCTGATGGAGGAGTCGGTCTTTTAGTTTGTCCTTGAAGTTTCTGCTCAGGAAACAGCCAAGCGATGCGTGACTAAGAATACGCTTCCACAGGAAAAAAAATGATCCTAAACTAGGTTACACTTTGCTGTTAACTTTATGAGAATGTGTCCTCTTCTTTTTCGGACATTACTGGACTCTTATTTTAGGCAGAATGTGAGATGAAATGTGAAAAAAGCACGACAGGAGTTTAAGAGAGCCAGGACAGGTGAAGGGCATGACGTGTGACGTGAAGAAGAAGACGTGAGCAGATGAGACAGAACGGCCCTGGGGAAGCATCAGTGAGGCTATTGATCTGTGCTTTTAACACACATCTGCCTTCCTGTTACTCTCTTTTCTCCTTTATTTGCATCATTACCCCAGGATGAGTTTCTTTATGTTGCTTCTTTTAATTCAACAAACAAGGAGGTCTGAGTTAAAGACAATAAAGCAGCACACTTGGACTCTAGTTTAGCTGGTGGATTCACATTTTTCAGACAAAACTGCATACTTATATAACCTGCTGAAGGTGGATGGAGCATATAAATCGTTATGAACTGCGATAAACGTATCATAGTTTCTTCGTATGATCTGATTGTTTTATGTAAAGTTTGGATCCTGGTATACATATTTACTTTGATTTGAGCAGCTCTGCGTTATCTTGATTTATCATATTATTATTATTCTTTTTATCATAAATAATTGCTGATCCAGTTGGACCTCAGAGATTTCAATAATCAAAACAGGGCAAACGCCCAAAATGTTCAAAATTGGTTCAGGAAACACCTGATCCACGTCTAAGTGTTTTGGGCTTCACAAGTCTGATTGGTGGACAGTTCTTATTGGGAGAGAGTTTGGACATGCAGGAGTAACTTCTGTCTGATTTAACGGCAAACAGTTTAACTTTACATAAATCCTTTACACCAATGGTTAGATACATTAGTTACAAGAAATATTTAAAGGAAAACAATGATTTTCAATGATCTCGTTTTTCAATACATCTTCTGTGATCTTGAGTATAAAAGACTGCCTTGTAAGTCATTCTCTGTGGAATAATAATCTCTGCCGCTCCTGTTTCAGGAAGAAGAAGTAAGGTGGAGGAGTTGGGGGTGGAAAACAGCAGGATTTGCTATCTCACTCATTACTATTCATGACAATCGAACATCTCACCTCTGATTGGTTAATGGCAACACCACTCTTCCGCAAACGTTAATGTTTAAATCTCCACAAGTAACACAAGCCTCATTGAGTTCTGCCATGTTGGAGTTGCTAATGCTAATGGTTAGCTTCTACTAGGGCTGTTCACTAAATCAAATTTTAATCACAATTGTCAGCTGAGTTTTGAACGATTATAAACACAAAATTCCATGTTGTCGTTCTTTTTTTAAAACACAGAAACGGTTTTGTTACCTGTAAATGACGCTACAGTTTCGCCGATGGCTGCCGGCTTCTTCAGGCTGACGCTGATAGTGGCGCGTCACTTCCTTCTCCGTTTATCTGCGGGCAGCAGAGGACATTATCGCCCACTACTGCCCGCTCTCCCCTCTCCGACGATGCAGTCCCATGCGTGGTCCAGCGTGTAAACTCCGTCGTCCCTGTTCATGGTCCCACATCCACGTCTCCTTATGTCGATTGCTTCCTTGATCCATCCTTTGTATTTTTGTTGTTCAGTGGTTATGATCCGTGTTGTCCCAGTCCATTATATGGTTTTCTCTTAAGCAATGATCTGTTACGGCTGACTTTTATTGTACTTTCTGCTTCTTCTTTTGCTGCTCTTGTATGTTTTCGATTTGCCTCTTTCTCGCACTCCTTTCTGTGTTCTATTGTTCGTGTGTTGAGTTGGCGTCCGGTTTCTCCTATGTATGTTTTATTGCAGAGTTTGCATGGGATTTCGTAAATGACTCCACATTTTTGTCCAGCTGATATTTTGTCTTTTGGGTGCACTAGTCTGCGGGCAGTAGAGGGCGACAACGTCCTCTGCTGCCCGCAGATAAACGGAGAAGGAAGTGACGCGCCACCATCAGCGTCAGCCTGAAGAAGCCAGCAGCCGTCGGCGAAACTGTAGCATCAATTACAGGTAACAAAACCATTCCTGTGTTTTAAAAAAAGAACGACAACATGGAATTTGAAATAATGCACAGCAAGAACACACCTAAGATATAAAAACAAAATGAGCCTATTATGTGCTCTTCCCTCATGGTTTACGCCGAGCTGCAAATTGAGCTCACCTCCCAGCAGAGTTGCCAACTTTTAGCAACTTTGCTGCCATTTCTAACAACTTTTCAGATCCCCTTCTGTCACTTTGTTTTTCCTAAAAGTACCAAGCAAAAAAACTACAAACATTTCTGGTACTCCTTAGCTACTTTCTGGACTACTAACTGTTGTTGATATTTCCTGCAGGTTAACAAAACATTCAGTCTGTGCTCCAGACCATCCTTCCGGACATTAGAAAAGCAAATTATGTAGTGACGTGTCGGTCGCAAACAAAACCGCTTTCAGAGTCGGGTTCCTCTTGGACAAGCCGGAGTGACCGACACACACTGTACTCGCAGGCTCCTGAACCGCTAAAAAAGGGCAAATAAAATAAATAAAATCAACATTCATTTTAAAATGATCTTAAATAATCGAGATCTCAGTCTCTGTCAAAATAATCGTGATTATCATTTTTGCCTAAATTAAGCAGCCACACTCTGCTCCCTACTGGCTGCAAAAGTCATTACAGGGTGAGTCTGTGAATGCTAATTTACAGTGTGATGTAGGCCTGTGTGGCTTTTGTAATCCAATCGTTTCATTGTCAATTTTATTTTGGCGGCTAATGCAGGAATTATGGGTAGAAGACTATCTTCACGTAAGAGCCTGCATGAGAAACTCAGAGTGGCTGTGATTATATTTAAAAAATAACAAGTGACATGGTTTATCTGTGAACTTGGTCTTTTGTCATTATGGAAATGCAAAAATATTTGTTTCTTTGTTTCTTTTGTGAAGGATTTGGGGAATTCTGTATTTTTGCTTTGCTTTCTTTCTTCTTCTTTACTCGTTTCTGCTTTTCTTGCTTTTCTTTTGTTTGTTTTTCCAGCTGCTTTTGTCATTCGTTCACCTCCCTCTGTAGTTTCCAGGTTTTCCGGTTGTTCTTTGCCAAATCCTATCCTGTTTCTCTTGTGTGTTGTTTGTTGTGTTTATGAAGTTCTATAGTAAAGGAGGCAAATTATTACATGCTGTTACTCTGTCAGACCAGGGGTGCCGCTAATGAGGCTGGAAAAGGGAGAAGGGAGAAGGAGAAGAAGAGAGGGAGATAACAAGATGGCGTACCGCTGTAAGGCTTAAAATAAAGTGTTGAACTGAGAGGTCACCTCCGCTGCCTGATTACAAACGCAACATTTTTGTCAGATTGAGTTTTGCTCTTTCATCTCTTCCACTCTGGCTGCTTGTGAAGCTGTACGTTGTTTTGAACATATATTTTATTGGATCCACCGTGTCTGACGAGTGGCTGCATTTGGGTTCCCTTCATCACCACCACACACAAATTCCAGGTGACAGCTAATGAATTATTCAAGATATTAAATTAGACAAGTTCCGCCTCATGTTATTTGTCTCCTTACTGAAAAAAATCCCAAACTAATAACTAATAATTTTGTTTTACCAAAAACAAAGATGCAAAGACCTTTAAAGCTAAAAGCTTAGACAGAAGAAGCAGAGTAGATGAAAAGAAGATAACAACCAGAGATGTCTGCTAAAAGCTGACAGTTTAAGTCTTGTCCATTTCGTCAGCTGATGCCCACTCAGTCCATTAGCCTGCTGTCATTAAGCTTACTCTGCAAGATCAAATGTCCATAAGGATAAAGACTTTCATATCAATAAGTCTGGTTTGTCATGTCAGAAAGGGCGAGTGCATCAGTTGAACAAACAATCAGCCAGTTATAGTCAACAATCGATCCAACAAACAGCAAAAATTCTGCACAAAAAAAAACTCCTTTCTGAGGAATGCTACATAACACAAAGATTAGTGCTTTCTATAGAAACCCTTTGGAGCTTTGTCGCTGAGCACACTGAGGCAATGCTAGCTGCCGATCAAATGGAGAGAACAGCATTGTCTTGCTTTGGGACGGTGAAGGTCCCAGCCTCTAAAAAGAGGGTTGGCTGTTAGGAGTTTAACTACAGGCTGAATACCTGCTGACTGCACTGCAAAGCTGTAGCTGCTGAGTCCAGACCTCCTTAAGTGGATTCAGTCCCATCTGTTCTCAGAACGAGCTCAACCGTGACAACAAATGCATAAAAGACAATAATGTCCATGTGAATGCATGAAAACACAGGTGGGTGTGGCCAAACTCACACTGCACTGCAGAGCAGAAGGGAAGCAAAAGGGAGAGAGTCTTCTCTTTTTCTTAAAGAGCAATTTCACTGAGAAACAATCTTTTTTATTTGTTCTTCTTGAAATATGGTCAGTCATTCTGAGTTTCACTTTCAGGCTGAAAGTGAAAGTGATCTTCCTGCATTTGGCATCACAAGAAAACAGACGAGGAAACGCTCGGGTCAGAAAAAGCCACTCAGATCTGTGTCACACTGAAAATTAGCCTTCACGGACTCATCCATCTTGGTCACCGACCGGGTAACGCTGTTGTTGAATCAGCAGAGCGCTTCTCGGTAGTAGCAGCTAACTGTTAGCGTTGACAACTCCACAACACGACAGAACCCCTTCAGGCTTGTGTTATTTGTGGAGAGCAAATGGAGTCAGTGGATGAGTCGCGTTGCTATTAGCCAATCAGAGATGAGATGTCTGAATATCATGAATATTGATGAGTACGATTTCAAATCCTGCCACAAATTCGTCCACCTGTCCTCCAGGTAACTTCTTCCTGAAACAGGTGTGTTTAGTTTTCCACTGAAAATGACTCACAAGGCATTCATTCATGCTAAAGTTCACAGTAGATTTATTGAAATTAATTTTCCTTAAAATCTTCCATCATTAGACCCACATGCTGAATGTATTCATCATAGAAACATATTAGAAAACATTTTTGATTGCAATATTATTGATGGATACTCCACAGATATTATGTGCAATAAAGCATTCATGGTTTTGGCATGAAAATACCATTTTTTTTCAAATGGACACACTTTCAAACAAGATATCTGCCATATTTAAACAAGTAGTCTCCTAAGGTGTGCAAGTGGTATTTTATAAACCTTTATTTTGGTCAGTTTACATCAAATCAGTATTTATTTGCTAAATAAAAAGCAACCTTTGCAGTGTGACATGCACTGATTTGACAGCTTCAAATCTTTAAGGATGCAGAAAATAGTTCATAACATTATTCAGCAAGCGCAGAAACTAATAGTGACTCTTCTGTGTTGGTTCCTTCTTGTCTGAGTACCAGCAATAATTTAATATTTAATTATGCTAATTGATTTGGGTGTAACCCACACATGGAAAGCCATGCATAGGTCAGAGACTGGAAAACAAACCGATGTGAAACATTTTACGTTTGTGCATGAGAAAGAAGCAACTGAATGATAACAGCAGAGCTCTGTTTTTACCTTGGCAGGTGAAGCAGTGAACATGGAAGTGTGTGTTCTTGACACGCACCACCTCCCCATGACAAACCTCCCGACAGCGCTCGCACACGATGGGGGAATTTCCAGAGCTCGAGAGAGGAGAGCTGCTGTAGTTGTTTCCTCCATAGAGACCTGGCTGGTACTTCACTGTAAGGAGACGAGAGCAGAGGATCAAAACTGTGCTTCAGGAAGCTCCTTCAATCCTCATTTCTAATTATTTAAAAATTCAGATCAAAACGAGGGAAATAAAGAAATACTCCTGGACACACTCCATGTTCATAATCCCACTGCATGTTCTTCAGAGTTTTTAAGTTTTCAGCCTCTCTCAATACCCCAAGACAGTGGCGCCCCCGGAAAATGTTCACAGAGGGGCCATTGAAAATTTGGGGGTGGCAGCTAATTGGTCCCTCTGGTAACTCTGGGAGAGTTTAGCATGTTGCATCATTCTTTATTTAAAAAAATCAATACACTGTAAAAATATTTTAAGAAAGTACAAAAATAGTATTTTATTTAAATGTTTTCTTTTATATCAGGTTTTACAATTTATGCATCAAATACATTAACGTCAAATTTGAGAAACACAAACATCTGAGTAAAAACACCAAATTTCAAGGTTTTTTTTCAGTTACTGTTCAAAATTTGTAGTTTAAAATTCCAAAACAGTTTTTTTTTTTTGCCTATTGCTGTCTCAAGAAAAATATCCACTAAAGTTAATAGATACATTTATTATTATTAATATTTTTGGAAAATGGTGATCTTACATATTCAAATTGTGGTTTATCAAATGTATTATTTATTAAAATGAGGAATTCATTGGTTTTAACATTTATTTCTTGAATAAAGAAGATGAATGTATGGCTTGTGTGGACATGAATGTGGGGTCGGGGGTCTTGCCAGGGAGGGGCCAGAGGGGTGGCCAACAACTTTTGAGGGGTGGCCATGCCTCCACCCCCGGCCAACCCTTGGGGACACCACTGCCACCAGGACGATTTTCCAAAAAGCTGGTTAAACTGTGAGTTTTCCATTTCTGAAGAGCTATTTCAGTAAATTCAATCAACTCTGAGTATTTTCACTGTGAGCTAAGCATGCTAGATCTCTAGGACCATCAGCCTCTAATGTCCGCTGCGCCTCCAGCCTAGGGAAAAAAGCTTATTCACCAAGCCTTGGCCTCTTCATAAGCCACTGGCAAACCCAGGCTGAGGCTTCAATGCCAGGCCCAGGCTCCATGACCATCTAACAAGGTAGGCCTTGATGTACCACTGTTCATCAGTTCTGAAACTGCCATCTGCAAGGCTCTGAAGCTCTTCTATAATCATGGTTACCAAGGAAGTAAAATAAGACATTGAAGAACTGAAGGCTGCCATGACTTACAATGATGGGTGAACAGCTGGGGACTATATCGAAACAGCAGTGCACCATTATGTGTTTAGTAGATGAAATTAAGGCACTGAAAAAGATAAATGAGAAGCAACAAAGCAGAATAAATCTTCTGGAGACCCGGGTGTCGGGCATGGAACAACACACCCATATGAATGAAGTTGTAATCTCCGGACTATCTCTTAAATCATCATATGCCCATGTTGTGAAAGGGGAACCGAGAGAAGGGGAAGATAATGAACTGGACAGTTGAGCGGAAGCCCAAGTGGTGGGGTATCTACAAAGCAGGAACGTTCAGATAGACAGAAATAGTATTGAAGCATGTCATACAATTCAAACTAGGAATCAAAAAGCTAAACAAGTGACCAATCTACAGCAGGAGGAAGAAAACTGATTTACTCAGACAAAGCAAGAATTTGAAAGGGACACAGGTTTATCTTAATGAACACCTTTCAAAAATGAATGCAGACCTGGCCAGGAGAGCTAGGTATTTAAAGAAACGAGGGAAGATTCAAACTACATGGACTGCCAACCGTAGGGTTTATGTAAAGATTAATGGTAGGCCCGAGGAAGCCAGAGTTCTGTGTATTCGGAGTATGGAGGAGCTAGAAAAACTAAGCTGAGTACCTTGATGTTATGCCTTAGTGACATGTATGTGCTGTATTTGCTTATTGTATGGAAATTAAAATGGACATGAGGTTTTTAGAGAATGAAAGGATTAAAATTTGCCCATTTGAACATTTGCAGTTTAAAACATAAGGTTAGTGAATTAAGTTCCATCTTGACTGGAACAGCTATTCATGTAATGGCTGATACATAAACCCATTTGGATTACACTGTAGAGGACTCAGCTGTAGCCATAGAAGGGTACAATATATACAGGTTTGACAGAAACAAATATGGCGGAGGTACTGCTTTTTATATGCAGGGTCATATTCCGGTTAAAATAAAAAACGATCTTGGCATGTCTGGCATTGAAGCATTGTGGATTCAGGTTCACATTCCGTATCATAAACCCATCCCGGCATGCTGTTGTTATAAACCACCAAGCTCAAACACTCAATATTTAAATAACATGTCTACTATGTTTCAGAGGGCCTCTGATACGAACAGTGAATTGTTTGTATTTGAATATGTATGTATGTGAATATTGACTGGTTTGGATAACTGTTATATGAAGAAAACTCTGAAGGATACTATAGAATGGGCTGCATGGTGGCGCAGTGGTTAGCACTGTTGCCTTGCAGCACGAAGTTCGCAGGGTCGAAACTCGACCGCGGCCTTTCTGCGTGGAGTTGCGTGTTCTCCCCATGCATGCGTGGGTTTCCTTTCAGTGTCCTTGCAAAGAAAGGTGGCTATATTGGTCGCTGATTTGTTTTTGTATTGTTTTTGAATGTCAGAGATGTATATTTGTGAATGTGGAGATGTTATAATGGTTTCACTGGTAAAAATAAATAATTGAAATGGGTATATATTTGTTTTTTGTTAAGTAGCCTAATAATTATGCACAGTAATAATAGTAATAATAGTCACCTGCACACACAGATATCTCCCTAAAATAGCTAAAACTAAAAACAAACTAAAAACTACTTCCAAAAACATTCAGCTTTGATATTAATGAGTTATTTGGGTTCATTGAGAACATGGTTGTTGTTCAATAATAAAATTATTCCTCAAAAATACAACTTGCCTAATAATTCTGCACTCCCTGTATGTCCAGCCAATTCAGTAGACGTATTGTGCTGTTTGTTGGTTGCAACTTTATCATAACCTACCAAATATGTTGCAAGTTGGTGATATAAAGCTCATATGAGTGTTTTCCATTGCCTTCGTGATTATTTTACGGGCTTACACCGGTGTCTGGCAACTTCATGGATTGGGCTGGTTATATTTGGATTGGGCGGGTTTTCAGTTGTGATTGGGCTGGAGACTGTCAATCTCATCTGCCAGTGGAGCAGGAAATCCTCCTTCAAGCTTAGAACAAAGTTACCCTATGGAGCCGAAATGGAGCAAATTACTAATGTTTGATTTCATTTATCTGCACTTGTTACAGGAAAGGTACAGTTATAAGAAATAATTTCATGTAATCCATAAAACAAAAAGCTGATTTATACCACCCAGCTGAACATGAAGCATTTTTACAAGTTGTTACATAAAAACTTTTTTTGTTTCAGCTGTCTGAAGCATATGTGCACATTCTGCTCAGTGTCTGCTGCAGGTAAGACAACCGAACAAAAATAAAAACAGCAGAACGACAACTCTGGTGCTGATTCAATTCAGAGTCAGCTGTGCACAAAAATGCAGCATGCATAAGTCTGAGGAGAAAATCCACTATATTCTGCTCAATTCAATTACATTTCAGCTGCATCCCAGAGTCTTTTGCAATGGCAGTAAACGCAACAAGCTGGCAGGGTAAGCTGATGAGCTGTGGGTATGTGCATGCGTACAGGAGGAAAAAGAAAGAGGTAAAAGTAGGACAAATAATGTTGCATCCTCAGCGTGCTTGCGTGCATGTGTGTGTGTATCACAGAGGCTGGCATTGGTTCTGTAGCCAGATGGCAGCACAAGGGTTGGAACAGCACACAGAGAAATATCTGAGCCACCTGTGAATGGCTGCAAGAGGAAATGTGTTATTTTTGTGCATCTTTGTTATTATTAGTCATTCTAAACGCTGCACTGGTTTCTGGAAAAGGACAAACGTGAGAACGTGTGTACAGTAGAACTGATTTGGTGTTCGGACGCTGCTTTTCTTCCTGAGCTTACATCACTGACGAATAAAAAAAATCAAATGAAATTGCTGAAAAATTAGTTTGCCTGAGATAAAAACAGCAGCAGACAGGAATATGTGTGAAACTATTAGTGCATTTATGCATCAACTGTCACAACTTTTATTTTACACTTAAAAACATCCGGATTAGCAACAGAAGGCATTTTCCTAAAATAAACCGTAATCTTGTCCAGATTCTTCTGCAGCTCTCCTTTAAATGACTTCAATTGCAGAAAGGCTGTTTATTCTGCTGCTTTTGACAGACACACCATGACCTCTGACCTCTGGTTATAACAGCTTGGATAAAAACTAATGGTTTTTTTTCCCCAAGCTGTCAGCTGAAATGTCATTTTTGGACTTTCTCTGGGTGGTCCGAAGGGTTTCATCCACTCTGCTGGAGTCCCTTTGGTCCTTTTACAGTGTTGGAGAATCAGCGCATCCTCGCCTGTGTCTTTATTGGGTTAAAGGTCTCTCTGAGGCAGGAAGATACTTTATGCTCAGTAAGGTCAACTTAATAGTGACTCTGAGTATTAGATGGTTTTATTACATTTGTGGTTTTGTGATTAGACATTTTACCCATTTCTCCAAATCCTTAGACATTTAAGACTTTAAACTCTAATTGCTAAAACAAAACATTTCCATCACACTAAAAGGATTCCCTAAAGCCGGTAGAATAAATTCACTAACAGAAACGCACCGAGTCGGTTTCACCCTAAAACTCAGGAGGATGTCATTACCATTAGTCGGTCCGCTCATGATGAGAAGTGGAGTCCCAGCAGTCTGAATAACCTTCAGAGTGACTCCATCAGCCTGCAGCAGCAGAACAAAAGCACCAAATATCACCACGCGCGCTCTCCAACTCTCAGTCCCAGTCCGAGTTGAACTCTCACCCCTCCTCCTCTCTGGTTCTGCCTGGAGAGGGATTTCCCTGCTCCTCCCGAGAGGAGAGGATTACTGCACCTCTCCACCCTGCGTAAAGGCGAGCATCAACTGGATACGGAGGGGTCGCTCCTCATATCACGCCTTCAGACGAAGAATCTCCCTGCAGAAAAACAGCTCCTGCGTGCATGCCGCTCCGTGCGCCTCCTGCTGCGCCTCCAGTGAGCTCCCATGTCCGGGCTGAACGCTGCAGGAGGGAGACTTTAGTGAGAGGATGTCTACGGAATGCTATCAGAGAGCGTCTCCCTGATGGTAGCGCTTTGGATCGGCACAGGCACGGCGCAACAGCGCTGCTCAGCGTCCAAGCAGCGCGGAGCCAATGTCTGCTTTGGAATAATAATAATAATAACAATAATAATAACAATAATAATAACATACTGCAATATAATCTAATATGTAATAAAATATGCTTTGAGATAATTATTAATCAACAAAAATAATTAATTTATAAAGCCTACTACTAGTATTAGGACTAATAGCAGCAACAAGAATGATCACAGCAGGAATAAAATACAATATAAAATAGAATATTCTTTGAGATATTTTTGGTCCAAACAAAAGCAAAAACAAATAAATGAATAAACAAACACTTCTACACCTATTACCATTAGGCTACTTTTACTGTAAAACTTAATAATAAACTAAATTTAAAATAAAACAACACTAATACTTATTCTAATAATAAATGAAGGTAGAAATAGCCTTTTTTGTTTCCCGAATAAAATCAGGTCTCAAATTTGACCTTAAATCATTTTAAATATTTAAATTTGAGCAATAAAATCAATTTGAAATCTGTCAGTTTGGAAGTGCATAACCAATAGGTGTCTTTTTTATTGTATCATCTTTTTTATTTTAGCTATAAAAACCTTTTCATCTCTGTCTTTATAATGGGAGCGTTCTGGGTTAAAAGAGCACATTTAACCATCAGCATCACACAAAGCATTCAAGCATGTTGTGTTTTCATAGGAGCCATTAAATTTAATTATTTTCCATAATTTAGGAACTGCAAACTTCAAAGCCCAATCAGTCATTTCCTAATATATAGATGTTATTTTTTCTTTTAAAAATAATGAACTATGTATATTGTGTAAATATCATTTAGGCATTTCACTTATTGGCATTGTCAAGGTTCGTATGATGGAGCTGCTCAAATATTCATGCAGTGTTTTTTACCTGCTTTAACCTGCTTTGAGGAAGCTAACCATTTCATCTATTAATCTATTAATCTTGCATCAATTAGGTTTAAATAATTGAAAACACTTCAAAATGCCTTAATTTTGTCTGTATTTAAGTCACAGTTACACTGATGTGCGGCTTAAAAGATTCATGAAAGCACCAAAGTGGAACAAAATCACTAAGTAGCATCACTTTGTCTGCAGTGACAGAGAATCACCAGCAGGTGGCAGAGTGAGTTCAGAAAACAGCAGCTCTTCTTCCTGCAAATGACAGTCATGCTTTCTATGAACATCATCGTTGCTGCTGCTTTTCAGTCAAACATGCTGAAATAGATATAACAGATTTGCAGTTTTATATTTAATAAGTCAAAGATAATTAAACGTTTGTAATTCCCACCCTGAACATGCAGGCTGATTGTTCTTTCTCGTGCAACAGTATCCAACAACAAAAGATGTTTACATGGACAACATTTGGTCTGTGCTGGCTCACTTTCCTGTGATTGAAAAACAATGTGCAGGACACTTCCTGCGAGTGCTGGCAAACCGGCCGATGACACATCCCAACGCCTCCTGCTGATGAATCTGAGAACTTTTCCATTTGCTTTCAAAGAAAGACAAAATATCTGAGCGGTTAAAAAAAGGGTTGTGGCACACTTAAGTACAAAATTCATCAAACAGCACAGGGGTGTGTTTTGAACTCTTACCGGATAAGACCTGCTTCTATCTGCAAACATCAGCAGGAGGTTTGGATCTGTCAGGAGGATTTGACTCGTATCTCGGTGGACTTTCTGTTTCTGATAGCTGCTGTCAGAATCACACGTGAAAGTCCTCACAGGGCCAGGCAAACGGCATGTCACATGAAGCGTTGCATCCAGTTCAGGTGTGACTGATGACTTATTGTCACTTAAAGCTGCACACACAAAGGTCAATTCTCAGAAACACACAAAATCTGTTTCCCACTCCAGTTAGGACTGTTTCACATGCAGCACTTTCTTTACGTGTTTTGCAAAAGACTCTTCAGTAAACAAAATAAAGGCAACATTTCTGCATAACTGGTTTTCTGAAAACAAATGTGCATGTGAGATTTGGAGAGGTTGATTAAAACCGTCCTTATGTGGCAACTTTTGCAGGCAAATACATAACAAACAATATAAAAGATGATAATTAGCAAAGGTGTGCTGCAGGAGTAATGAGTGGCTGCATCCTCTTGGACACGTTAAAGGAAATGTGGCTAAGAACCAACCTATAAACATCACAGCAGTGAGCTCCAGTTCACCCACACCCTAGGTCTACTACCTGCAGATTTAGCAACATAAATAATCATTAATCATAAAAATAAACCAGCTTTGTTTTTTCTAAAGGGGAGGAATGGGAATTAGAGCTTTTCTTCACTTACAGAGGTTGGGAGGTCGCTCTTGTAAATAGAAGAGTGGTTGCCTTTTGATATAAATCTAGAACTGAATAACTTTTGGAGCCAATTCAAGATTAGAAAGAACATAAATGGCTTTAACTGAGAAAAAGTTAGATATTGAGCCAAGTTTTTGTGTCAAATTTCACTAGAATCATTCCCAACGTATGCACAAATTATTCCAGGTTGCACAAGATCCTAAAATGTTGGATTGTGCGTGTCATCTTCAAACTTTGACCAAAATCCCCAAAACATTGTAATTTCACCCCCCAAAAAGGTGATATTATTTTAAAATTTGTGCAATCAAAGCGATGGAGGATTAGCTTTAAGGACTGCGAGGCTTTTAACTGCTCTATTTGTCATCTCTACTTTGAGAAATATGACTTTTAGTCTTTGACTGGCTTTTGTTTGCTTCTGGGGAAACACTGCAGATGTTTTCTGGGTGAAAACTGATCAGAATCAACTCCAGTTAGTCAGGGGGGGACCAGTGAAGCGTAGGAATGCCTTAAATCTAAACACTGATGTAACAAAAGGCAGATTTAAACTAATTAATTAATAGTCAAAAATAAATACATTAATAAAGACACCCTTATGCATGAAAATGTATATTAATAAAGTTGAAAATCACCCTAAACAATAAAACAGTAATGAGAAAATATTATTAAGATTAAAACAAGTAAATGATTGAACAGCAAGACACGTTTGACGTTGTAAATCATTAAAATTAGCTTAAAATTAGACATTGTCTTATCTACGGTGCATCATCAAGTTTGAACTTTGAAGTTTGGGTGAGGAACAGCCAGGAGTTATGCGCTGTACCAGAAGGAGCTGCCCGAGGAGCTCAGATTGCATTTAAGCTCACAGGAGGTCAGGAGGTCAGCTATATATTCTGGATGAGTCCTAACCTCGTCCACTCTGGAGCCCTCGGGCCAGGGTCAGCAGGTATGATGCTATTTCTCACAGGTTTTGAAACACATCCAGGCTGCACAATCTTTGTGTGTGTGTGTGTGTGTGTGTGTGTGTGTGTGTGTGTGTGTGTGTGTGTGTGTGTGTGTGTGTGTGTGTGTGTGTGTGTGTGTTCATTTCAGCTGCAACAAATCTAGTTGGCCTGCAGTTCAAAGGTTCTCTCACATCAGTGAGTGGATGCTGCTCACGATGCTGCTTTTATATTTACAGGCAGAGCTAAGCCTGGCTCAACTGCAGCGTTGAGGAATCCAACTGTAGATTATTAATAATTTTTTCAAATATTCAAGTATTTTCTTTAAAGCAGCCTTAACATTTAAATCCGCATTTATCTTGTTATTCAACATAGGCAACTTGGGGTGTACGTGTGCAGTGCAGGGCCTTTTAATGTGTGGGGTGTGTTCCGACACTCCTGAGCCTCCCTGGCCTATTCAGGGATTCTGGAAAGGAGGGTCCGTCAGATAGTTGAACCTTAGGCCTAGTCCACACGTAGCCGGGTTTTTTTAAACAAATATTCGCCCCTCCAAAAACTTGCATCCACACCACCTCGTTTAAAAAAAACTGTCCACACGTACCCGGATAAATACGTTGTTAAGGACATGCCAGACCTGTAGGCGGCAGTACTTCCCCCGTTCTTAACCTCGTCCTTCGTCTGTGGTCTTCCGCAAGGAGCAGTAATTCCGCTTGCAAAAACAAACAAGCAAAAAGCGCTTGGACAATTGATAAAGCGAGCGCAGCTCTGAGGGCATCCATGCTGTCGGCTAGTGTAAGCACAGGTCACACACGTGATGTCAGCATTTTTTGTCGCGGAAAGTGACGTTGCAGACCCTAAAACTCCGGTTTTGTCTGTCCACACGCAGACACCCAAAACGGAGAAAACGCAGATCTTCACTTTGGCCGGAGTTTTTAAAAATCCGTTTTCATGTGAAAAACTCCGTTTTTGTGTGAATGACAGGCCAAAACGTAGAAAAAGATCTACGTTTTGGCAGATCCCCGGCTACATGTGGACAGGGCCTCAGATCCAGGAGGAGCAACGTGGACTCAAAATGCAAAACCCCACAACAACGCGAGGCAGGAGCGGTTGTAAAAACTAAAAATTAATTTTATTTAGGATGCAGCACAAAACTCAAAAGGTGCAGGATGCTAGTGATGTGACGGTCACGAACGAATCGAATCTTTTGAACGGGTTTTCAAAGTGAATGATGAGAGCCGAGTCCCTGTAGAGAGCCGTTCATCTTAACAAACCTCCCCGGAAGTCGGTCAAACTCACCCGTTCAAACCCCACCCACCGCTGTGACGGACGTAGGAGGAACCATAGAAACACGTGTTTGTATACATATCTTGGGAGGAATGCTAACCAACCCCGTGCACCCTCACGGACACCGCAGGAAGACGTTGCGCTTGCCCCGCCGCTCTGTTGGCTTCACTTCGTTCAAAGGAGCCAGTCTTTTGAACGGTTCTTTGAGGTAAACGACTGGCTAATGAACGGCTCCCATGAAAGAGCCATAAATCCCATCACTACAGGATGCTAAGCCTGAAAACTAAAACTCAGACAGACAAAAACCAAAAGCTCACTTATGAGCAAAAACCTAGTGTTTCACAAGAATGACAAAACAATGCTGAAAAGACAAGGAGCGACACACACTGAGAGACAAGACAGGGTTATATACACACAGGGGTTGGATGATTAGGGGAATTGGGCACAGGTGAAACTAATGAACTGAGAGGAGGAGCAGAAACAAGCAGGGGAGAAACCCATATCTAAATCCGGTAAAACAAATCTACCAAACTAACCTAAACTAAACTTAAACACCGTAGAACAAAGACACGGGAATCTAAAAATAAGTCAACGAATGATCTACATGGAGAAGGAAACACAACACACTAAAGGAGACTAATGAACTGAAAATCTGAACCTATAGAAAGCTACAGTGGAGTGACTAGGAGAAACGTGAGGGAGACCAGGAGGGAGCTGGGAACCAAAGGGGCACAGAAGATTAGGGGACACATGAGGAAAACCTGAAGGGAAACCTAGAGGGAGACCTGGGGGGGACCAAAAGGACACAGAACATGACATATGGACAAGATTTGTAGGCACAGCCAAGGTGTTGAGGGGATCCGTTTTGGTGACCTAAGGATTGAGTCCCTGCTTTTTGCAGATTAAGTGGTTTCATCATGATGTGATCTCCAGCTTTTGCTCCCTGATGAAGTTTTCCAGGCACATCCATCCGTGAGGAGACCAAGAGAAGACCCAGGACATGCTGAAGTGACTACATTTTTCTGCTAGCCTTGAGAATGCCTTGGGAGAGGGAAGTTTGGGCCTCTCTGCTCAGGTTGCTTCCCCCGTGATCCAACATCGGATATCAGAGCTCTATCGATTTGGTGGGTGGGATGATTCCACAGAGTAGAACAACTAAGATGACAACGGCTTGTTTGAAATGGCTTTGGCATCAACTTAGAATCATTAGACTTGGGCTTTTCTTTGGGTCGATCAGAGGTACTTACATTTATTTAGAGAAAGGATGTATTTTTGTCCTCTTCGACAGTGTATAGCGGATTGCCCCTCTGACTGACATGCATAGCGTTGAGTACCTCACATTATGTGTTGTCCAATATCATGCACAGTTTGAAAGAAAACTGTAGATCCTGTCCCACAACTGAGAACTTTCTATGGATTGTGGCCAGACCATATATTCACATATATAGGATGGCTTTACCAGGCTGGTGAATATCCAGACTATGAATGAATGCCAGATAGATCCTTGTCCTCTCTCATTGGTCCGCAAAACCCAGCTCTACAACGAGCCGAGCACTCACTTCTTTATTTGTTTATCTGCCGCACACACCAACAAAAAAGTCACAGAACATATAGTTTCTAGCTTCAGGCAACATCATAGAGCCAGTGAGATCAACTGGCCAATCGGAAATTAACATTCATGTTCTGGCCAAGTGGGCTACATTCCACCATAGGGCATTATGTTGGGTTTTGCGTGGCCAGTTGTTGGGGCTCCTGAGCCATAGTGAGCCCCAACAAAGCTTCATGTGCTATATTAAAGTTCAAAGAGCATTTTTCAATTGAAGAAAAACAAACAAAAAATGTTCTAGGACACCTTTAAAGCTGATCAGGCATCAGCAAAATGCCTATATAGAGGGTGTTAGCTGCAACAAAATATAAAGTTGTGTTTTTAAAAACAGCTAGGTGTTGTTTTATATCAACAACATTTTTCAACAAAACTGCAGCTAAATGTTGAACCTTTAAAATTACTCTATTCAAAGACTGAGGACAATGTCCTCACATATTCTTCGTCTTCGTCTTCGTCTTCCTCCGCTTATCCGGGTCCGGGTCGCGGGGGCAGCATCCCAATTAGGGAGCTCCAGGCCGTCCTCTCCCCGGCCTTGTCCACCAGCTCCTCCGGCAGGACCCCAAGGCGTTCCCGGACCATATTGGAGATGTAACCTCTACAAGGTGTCCTGGGTCAACCCGGGGGCCTCCTGCCGGCAGGACATGCCCGAAACACCTCCCCAGGGAGGCGTCCAGGAGGCATCCTGACCAGATGCCCAAACCACCTCAACTGGCTCCTTTCGATCCGGAGGAGCAGCGGTTCTACTCCGAGTCCCTCCCGAATGTCCGAGCTCCTCACCCTATCTCTAAGGCTGAGCCCGGCCACCCTACGGAGGAAACTCATTTCGGCCGCTTGTATCCGCGATCTCGTTCTTTCGGTCATTACCCAAAGCTCATGACCATAGGTGAGGATTGGGACGTAGATCGACCGGTAAATCGAGAGCCTGGCTTTCTGGCTCAGCTCCCTCTTCCCCACGACAGATCGGCTCAGCGTCCGCATCACTGCAGACGCCGAACCAATCCGCCTGTCGATCTCCCGATCCCTCCTACCCTCACTCGTGAACAAGACCCCGAGATACTTAAACTCCTCCACTTGAGGTAGGACCTCTCCCCCGACCCGGAGGTGGCAAGCCACCCTTTTCCGGTCGAGAACCATGGTCTCAGATTTGGAGGTGCTGATCCTCATCCCAGCCGCTTCACATTCGGCCGCAAACCTACCCAGCAAGAGCTGAAGGTCAGAGCTGGATGAAGCTAGGAGGACCACATCATCCGCAAAAAGCAGAGACGAGATTCTCCTGCCACCAAACTCGACACACTCCACACCACGGCTGCGTCTAGAAATTCTGTCCATAAAAGTGATGAACAGAACCGGTGACAAAGGGCAGCCCTGGCGGAGTCCAACCCTCACTGGGAACAGGTCCGACTTACTACCGGCTATGCGGACCAAACTCACGCTCCTCTGGTAAAGGGACTGAATGGCCCTTAACAGAAAGCCACCCACCCCATACTCCTGGAGCGTCCCCCACAGGGTGCCCCTGGGGACACGGTCATAAGCCTTCTCCAAATCCACAAAGCACATGTGGATTGGTTGGGCAAACTCACATATTCTCTCAGAGTATTTATAGCAGTAAAGGGACACAAGTCTGCACATGAAGTCCCATTTCAGGGTCTCTGCCCCGTTTAAATGCAAAATTTGCTTCAATTGATAGAAAAAAAAGCTCTTTGTGGTCATCAAGTGCATGTTTTGTAAGTTTGTCATTCAGGAAATGAGACAAGTTGAAGGTGAGGTCAGAGCCATTGTGTGTAGGTAAAATTACCGATCTGCCTCCACTTCCTGTGATTAAAGGGTCATACGTGGCCTCTCGGTGTCAAGATTCTCTTCTCTTGCAGACAGATTTACCTTCAAATCCAGAGGTAAAGGGTGGTTGTTTACACCCAAAAATCCAGAGATTTATAGTTGGAGGAGATTAAAGTACAACTGATAAATCAAAGCAGATTCATTTCATTTCTTTAAATAGAGAAAAGACCACACCTCATGTCCACTCAGTCTCAGATCATTCATTTTCACTGCATGTTTCCAAATTACAAAAGCCATCTTTCCAGCAGTGTGTATTTTCCCCCACATCAATGTTTTCCTTCTGGATATGTGTTGTTTGGTGTTCATCTTCTGCACCATCAAGGTCATCGTTCACACAGGAGACTGCAGGTACAAAGCAACACCTCCCTACAGAGTTGTAGCTCGCAAACAAGGTTGAAAGTTGCATTTCCTACCACTCACGGTGTGTTGCTGGAACTCATTAAGTTTGCCAGAGCCTCCCTCTCTAACATCATTTGAACATGACCGTGGAGTCAGTGTTGCAGAGGTTTGGTTCTTATCCAGAGCAGCTGGGGTGGATGTGTTTGGACAGACGGGAATTCTCCAAGGCTCTGGTATGCTGGACAGTGCTGCGAAATGACGTCTTTTTAAAATCCGACATGCATCACAGAGAAAGATGAAACACGCACACCTAGAACATGATGGATGTTTGTGTAGGATGTGCTCATTCCTGTTGTAATGTGTAAACTCGGAAGTGTGATAAGCACCTTTTTCTAACCTCGCCTCCCTAAAAACATGAAAGTATTTGAATGTTTCAGCTTCTTCAGAGTTAAACTACATTTAAAAAATGGATGTCATATTTGTACCTCTAGATTTTTGGGATGATAAAATGTGTTCTCCAGTCATGCCGGGCTGTCTCCTCAGAAGCTATGATTCATAATTTACCCGTTTACCCATCAAGCTGAACTTTAACCTTTATTTGTGCTTCAAGCAGTCTTCCTGAATGTGTTTCAAAGATCTACTTTACCATTTGGTTGCTTTTTCACTACTTTTCCGATCAGTTCTCTTGCTGAGGACATACTGTGCGTTGTATGCCGTATACAATGCAAAAAATACATTTCAAGAAAGTTTTTAAAATGGCATTTTACCTTCTTTTTTGTCTAAACAGAAAAATGGATTTTATCTGCAGCACTACTTCAAATAAGGTAAACATTCTCAAATGTGATCAAATTGTCTTGTTTTGATCTTCCAAGAGATCTTCCAATGGGATAAGCAACAGTTGCTCGACTAGAATTATTAAAACTAGCAAATAAGTTGGATTTCATTCTTTTTTCGGTGAAGCCAAATAAAGTTATGGCTGTAATAATGTCATTGATGATTAATACAATTCTTAGAAAGTTTGGTGGCTCCTTGTCAACAAAATACAAAGAAATGGTTTTTGCCCAGCAGTCGATTATAAACCAGTCAGCTGACGCTCTCAGTGTGTTCTTTCTGGTAATGAAGAGAAAACAGTCATGCTCCCAAACAATCACAGTTTTTATGCTTTTAATCAGTCAAAACCAGCACATGGAATGACCGAAATTCCATCATAAAATAAGTTTTTGGAAAAAATCCTGTTAGTGAGCTGAAAAGAAGGAGTGCACTGCAAACCAGCATTACTTGAAATTAGACAAATATTCCTAATTCCTAGATTTCTTAAAAATATTTGTTCATCCTCAAACACCAGCCACCCACAGTGACCTCCAGCACCGCCCCGTTGTGCATCACTGCCGTGAGGCGTGCTGCAGGTGCAGCATCTTCAGCCCAGGCAGAGGAGAGAAAAGAGACGGGTTATCCAACACCGTGCACATTCCTGCGATGATTGACGGCAGCAGCATGTGACCAACTACTGGTGAAATGCGTTGACAGGCAGGTGGATCTATGGAGGTGGATAGGTTGTATCCAAATGGAAATATAGATCGTGAGCAAGCACAAGAAAGAAAATATCAAAACAAGAGGAGTGTGCTTCACTTGAAAAGCGGGCAAGTTGTTGGAAAAAAACTTCAAGCTTGTGGTCATAAACATCCCAACTGCTGCTAATCATGAGACAGATGAGAGGATAATTCTGTCTGTATGTGAACTGTTGATTAGATTTCATAGCAGCCCTGATTATATTTTATTAAACATTTTTTGAATGCATAAACATTCACATCTGATATTGACTTAGGTTCATAGCCTTTCATGTTATTTTTATTATTATTATTATTATTAGTAGTAGTAGTAGTAGTAGTAGTAGTAGTAGTAGTAGTAGTAGTAGTAGTAGTAGTAGTAGTAGTAGTAGTAGTAGTAGTTGTTGTTGTATTAAATGGGTGTTTTTTATCAGTGGAATTTGTTGAAATTAGTGAAAATTGGTAAAATTATTTTTTACCAATTATTATTGGTGTGCATATTAATAATATATCGGAACATATCCATACATATTGGTCTGAGTCTGTCTGAGTTATTATTAATCTGTGCCTATAGGTTGTAAACCTAAATGGCACTAACAAAAGTCATTTTGCAATAAGGAGGGCCCCAAAATATCTCTCTGCAGAAATTGGCCGTTATCGAAGTTTCACAAATCACACGAAGCTTTTCCTAATCAGAAACTGAGTTTAAAGGAATCTGCCATGAGTCTATAATAATCCAGTCTGTAGTTTTTGAGCTAGACCAGTCCCAATGTGGTCAAGATTTATTTTTACTAAACAAATCACAAACGTTTTACTCCAGGTTTTGAAAAGTCAAGGTGTCAAAGTTTTAGAATAGAAAACTTACCCCAGAAAACTCCAGTGGGGAGAGGTGGCTAATTCCAACAAATTCACCTAACAGCTGTGTGTCTTTAAACTAGACGCGTTTGCCAAAAATCTAAGGGAAGATTAAACGTTATCTTAGAATAAATGTTATGCATTTTTGAGATGTTGAGACTTTATGCATAATTTTAAAAAAAGTTGCCTAAAATGAGTTTCATGGTCATGGTTATTTGCTTACTTTTAAGGCTGCACACTTTCATTTAGATTTTCAAAATAAAAAATAAAATTTAAAAAGGCTATTACAGGACAAATGTTCTTGAAATTAAGTAGTTTATTTCTTGATTAAACTAAGTAGAATTGTGTCTCCGCCGTGAGAATAATAACTAGCAAACGTAGCTGACAATAAGACAGAGCATACTAAAAATACGAAATTTCAGAAGACGCAAGATGCATTTGTTATGACTTGGTTGGTGGAGGAACCATGGTACACACCGCAGCCGGTCCCTCCAACCACCACCAGCAGGCAACGTGGGCTAAGTGTATTTAAGGACACAACAGCAGCATTCTCTGCCAGAATGCTGGGATCGATTCTAAAACCTTCTGATTACTGGACAATTTGTCCAACTCCTTCAAAAGATAATAAATAACTGCAAGACCTAAAACAATGAAAAACATAGATGCCAAAAATATGAGCTTGAAATAATAACCTAATGGTAAAAACTTCTGAATCCTTTGTTTCATCCATCCATCCATTTTCCTTTCACTTATCCGGAGTCAGGTCACGGGGGCAGCAGCCTAAGCAGAAAGGCACAGACTCCCCTCTCCCCGGCGACTCGGGCCGGCACCTCCGGGAAAATCCTAAGGTGTTCCCTGGCCAGCCGAGAGACATTGTCCCTCCACCATGTCCTGGGTCTTCCTTTAGGTCTTCTCCCAGTTGGACTTGCCTGAAAAACCTCACCGGGGAGACGTCCAGGAGGCATCCTAACCAGATGTCTGAGCCACTTCAACTGGCTATATGACAATATGGAGGAGCAGCAGATCTACTCCAAGCCCCTCCCAGATGACAGAGCTTCTCACCCAATCTCTAAGGGAGAGCCCAGATACCCTGTGGAGAAAACTCATTTTGGCCGCTTGTTGGGATCTTGTTGTTTCAGTCACTACCCAACGTTTGTGACCACAGGTGAGGGTAGGAGCATAGATCAACCGGTAAATTCTGAGCTTCGCTTTCCGGCTCTGCTCTTTCTTCACCATGACAGACCAGTACAGCACCCGCATCACTGCAGATGCAGCACCAGCATGCCTGTTGATCTCCCGATCCATCTTTCCCTCACTCGTGAACCCAGAGATACTTAAACTCCTCCATTCTGGGCAGGACCTCGTCCCTGACCCGGAGAGGCCATCTACACTTTTCTGATTCAAGATCATGATCTCAGATTTAGGGGAGCTGATTCTCATCCCAGCTGCTTCACACTCGGCTGTGAACCGCTCCAGCGAAAGCTGGAGATCACGTTGTGATGAAGCCAAAAGGACCACATCATCTGCAAAAAGTAGAGACCAGATCCAAGAATTCCCTCAACATCTTGGCTGCGCCTGGATTTTTTGTCCATAAAAGTTATGAACCTTTGGTGGAGTCCAACTCTCACTAGGAACAAGCCCGACTTGCAACGGCAGGAAGTAAAACCCATGGACTTTTTATCTTTTGGGCACCAGTAAGAAATGATCAAATATCTATCGTTTTTTCAATGTTTTCCGTGGTGTAAATGAATAAATAAACCCTGATTTTCTGTACTGTGCTGGTATTCTGTTTGTCTTTCCATTTTGTAACGTCTTAACCATCTGGACCAGGCCGTTGCATACCTTGAGATGAAACAGAACTTCGGACAAGAGAAATGTAAATGTTTAGGAATGAATTGTCACTCGCATATTTTAAATCAATCTGGCTTATGCTAGCGAGGTCACAGTGTGTGTGTGTGTGCTAGCGAGGTCACAGTGTGTGTGTGTGTGTGTGTGTGTGTGTGTGTGTGTGTGTGTGTGTGTGTGTGTGTGTGTGTGTGTGTGTGTGTGTGTGTGTGTGTGTGTGTGTGTGTGTGTGTGTGTGTGTGTGCGTGTGTGTGTGTGTGTGTGTGTGTTCCCTCATATGTACATGGTAGCTTTGTTAAAACCTTGAGAAGAATTATGAGACTGGGCTGAAGAAAAGATTGAAAGTTTCCTTCATGGTTTAATAATTAGCCATTAAAAATAGTTAAACTGGAAGATAAATGACACAAATAGGATTTCCAGACACAAGTGAAGATGAAGACGAATGAAAGATGAGCACCACAGCATAAAGCTTTCACGAGTGGATCAGACAGAGAAAGCGACCTGCAGAGTGACGGGAGGAAAGTTGGGTGGGGAGTTGTGAACAGGAAGGAAAAGGAGGCAAGAGGAACGAGGAAAAGAAGACATAGTGAGAGATGAAAAGTGAGAAAAAGACAAAACAACAGCAGCTGGGAGATGATTCAGAGGGATATGAGAATGAAAGGTGTCTAATTCCTGTAGTCATTTAGTTTCTCCCCTTCATACCTGTCAAACATCCATTAATATCAAATAATATTTAGTATTCAGTACTAAATACTACCATGTCATTATAAATAACATCAATAAATACTGTTATTATGAAATAATTAATAATTCATTCACAATAACACTATTTATTTGTATAATTTTGAATGAAATGGCTTTTCTATAAAAGGACCTACCCTTGACGTTTAAAGCGAAATCCTTGTTTTACTCTTTTCCACGGCGTTCATTCTCCGTTGTTGACCCAGAATTTCCACCCACTTTTTTGAGCCTTTCAGTCATGACATCCGTCAGCACAGCCGTTTCAGTAAAGACCAACATGATGCTGTAAAAATATTAAAAACAAGGACTTGCTAGAATGAGGGGGGAAGGTGTTTGGAGGAAAGAATCTGATGTGGACGGGTTGATGCGAATGATCGATTCATTTTAGACAATCAAAGATCTTGTTGGTTGGTGAAAAATAAACTAAAGAGGAAGACGACATCACACACCAAAACTGACTAAAGAAAAAGATAACACGAAAAGCAGGCTCCCAAAACTTCATCACTGGAACCGCCATCCTGAAGCACCAGCTCCCATAGGATCCAAAACCAAAGAAATAAAAAAAAAAAACCTCCAAGTCAAATTAAGTTTTATTTCTGGAGTAGGGGCCGTGTTAAACAAACAGCAAAGAGTAACGGTTCAGAAAGTCCATCCAGCCTGCAGACGAAAGCTGCAAAGCAGAGAAGCCTCTGGGAGTGGATAATGAGGCCAGAAACAGAGGAACTGATCTGGGGCCAGCCAGGAAACAGACAGGAACAGCTGAGCAGCAGCCTCTCCGCAGGGCAGCCAGGGCACAGATGAGTCCAGCAGGGCAGAGCCTTTCCAGATGGGACTGGCTTCTGGGTGAGTCGAGCAATGTGAGTCCAGCTGGACGTCCTTGGAGATTAGAATTAGATAGGCTGGTCTGAATGGACCTTTTTAGAAGCTTGTGCCAAAGCAGCGGCAGTTATGACCTCTGACCCCTACTTTACACTGGAAGCGTCAGCAGAGTGTAACGGTAGCGCAGCATCACTTCCATCAGTCCATTGTGGTCCATGAGGGTGACTAAAACCGCGACGCAGACATTTTCAGGGGCGTCCCAGAAGCGCTGCGCTGCTGAAAACTGGATCGGGTTCTGTTTTTTGCCGCTTCTGGGATGTGTCAGTTTACACGGTTAACGTAGGGCTTTTGCAGCGATGCAACTCCATATCTATGTAGCTTAGGTCTAGAACGGCGTATTTACTGCAACAATGTGCTTTTCATGGCAGTGGAGAGGAACAACATCATATTTGACTTCAAACAGCGACATCAAACATGATTTCCTTCTTTTTGGTTTAATGGCGGATGGCATAAACAAACCATGACCTTTGAAGTCTTGAGGGATCTTGTGATCTTGCAAGTCCAGAAAGGAGGACAGCAGGGGAGCTGCTCCATGGCTGAGACTCTCCCAGTGTTTACTGGCATGCAGCAAAGCTCTCAAGTAAAGTGTTCTGCGGCCATTCCACAACGCTGATGCTTCCAGTGTGAAGTAGGGGTGAGACCTAAGAGGGGAAACTGGAAGACAGGCATCTGTAGAACCAATGATCTACAGATCACGAGAAACAAAAATAAGGACCTTTAGCTTCAACAGAAACAACACCTGAAACTGCACTCATAAAGTCAGACACACTGGACAGTGTCCTTCAGCCGTACCTGCAGCTCTGACTGTTGAGCTGCAGATGTCAAGCCATTTTACTGGAGTTAAGGATTAACGCTCTGGAGAAACCTATGCAGCCATTGTCAGCCCTCAGCTTGGGAAAACCAAGATATGGAAGCAAACTTGTTGCTTTAGGATGTGACAGCAGGAAGCATTAAGCGTGGTCTCAGTGGTCCAAATGCACATTATGTACAGGACACACCGAACAAGGCAGGCGTCCCTCAGAAGAACAAAAGCCCACACCAAAATTCCCTGCTGGGATTAGGAATGTGTTTTCTTTTGAACTCCCTTTAGTCATCATTGCAGCATTCTTGATTCAAATGAAATGCTGATTTATCATGATCAGTGCTGCTTATCAACACATGATGTTGAAGCAACTAGGTGTAGTGGAGCCGGTTGACATACCTTTATTGAGTAAATTCCACATTTCATTTTTTAGAGTGTATCTTTATTACTTTGCATTATATTTAAGGCACATGCAGCAAATTAGGAATTATTTCAGTCGAATGTAAGGGATTAGATTTGTGCCAATAGGATCAAGAAAAACACTTTGGAGATCAAACAAATATTAACCCTCCCACTGTCTTCACGGGTGACCCCGCAAAGAAAGTTGACCATTAAACAGGATTGATGGTTTATCACCCTTGCCACGTGGACCCAAGGGATAAACCATCAATCCTGTTTAATGGTCACCTTTCCTCGCGGGGTCACCCATGAGGACAGTTGGAGGGTTAAGACATTGACAGAGAAAAAAATAATTTCAAAAGAAAAACTTACTATCTGAATCAACTTATTCAAATGAGTAATAAGGTATGTTTCCTTTTTCTGTTTGTCTCCGTGTGTTCTTTTGAAACAATTTTTTTCCTCTTCAATGTCTTAACCCTCCCACTGTCTTTATGGGTGACCCCGCGAGGAAAGGTGACCATTGAGCAGGATTGATGGTTTATCCCTTGAGGTCCGCGTGGCAGGGGTGAGGTGGTGCTCACTCCTCACCCCTGCCAAGTGGACCCAAGGGATAAACCATCAACCCTGCTGAATAGTCAACTTTCCTCGCGGGGTCACACCCATTAGGACAGTGGGAGGGTTAATATTTGTTTGATCTTCAAAGTGTTTTTCTTGATCCTAAATCTAATCCCATACAATGCACTCTTCTGACTAGACCGCAAACACAGTGAAGTCACCTGTGACCTCTAGTGAGCAAGGATAGTGCAGCGGTGAGGTGACTGTTACGGTGGCAGAGCTTCATTAGTGACGAGAGTGAGGCGGAGGTATATAGAAAAGGGAAACGTCACGAACAGGAAGAGGTGCCAAGAGGAATGAAGGATGTGACCATGTTCAAGGCCCTTTTTCTGTTTCTTTTTTTTATATTTTTTTTCTTTTTTTTTTGCTCATTTCTAAAGAACACAGCCTGGTGTGAACAAGACAACTTAACAATAGACACGAAGCAGGCGGGGTGGTGGCACATTCTTCACAATACCACCTCTTGTTTCCTCTGCAGCCGTAAAACCTTTCAGATGAACTATCTGCAGGCTCTTCGGCTGGTTGGCAGCAGCTTTGATGTGCAAGGGCAGACTCAATGTTTTTTGCCTAAACAATGATGGAACAAGCCACGAATTATGATGCAGCCAAATACAAGGTCACCAGTTCGTCCTTTTGGCCTGACATGAATTTTTTTCCTCATCTACTTGCCCAACTTACATGCCCCCAAAAAGAACGTCACAAAGAGAAAAAAAATCCATGCAAAGCATTTTTGCATCAGTTTGAGGGTTTCCTGTTTCCTCGGGATCGCTCGAAGCACAAAGCATGACAGGCTCACATCATCACCCATATCATCTGACACATGGTGGTGTATTGTGAGGGTCATTGTAGCTACTTTTTTAAAATCAGCGATCACATCTTGAATGTGGAATCATTTTGTGTGTCTAATAGAAAAGTTAGAGGCATGAATGCGATCTTTGTTTGTGTTGGGTTGTTTGCCTGCTGCTGAACCACTGGCATCATTCTGCCCTCCTCTCAGAACAGTCTGCACCACATGTGGTGTGTGTGGGTGTTTGTTATTGAAATCATCATCAGCTCAAACCGGACAGAACACTTTGTATGCTGATGAAGAGTCAGATGGCTTCTCCTATACCTAAATGGTACATTTTGTGGTTTGTGGGCTCTTTCGATTTCTTCTTCAAGCTTGCACAAACTCTTTGAATTACACTTGAACTTAAACACATTTAGCAAGTAGATTTTTTTTCATGCAACATTTCTGGGTTATGCAATGATATCAAAAGTTTTACTTGTACTTCTAATATTTTTGATATGCATTTATTATTTTATCATTTTAATTTTATACCACAAAAGAACCTGATGTTTTAATCTTGGTGATTCTCCTGTTAACACAGATAAGAATGATGACTCTGGAGATCCATTTGTCTTGTTGACTGGGTCAGAAAGGTAGACTGGATTCTCTAAAAGTAAGGGGGTCCTTGAAACCATAGTTTCCTCTTTGTTAAAGTAACAACAGATATGTTTTCTACTTTAAGCTAGAGCTTTAACTTTGATCTCAGTGATTTGAGTTAGAAACTTTACCAGTTTCATGTTTGACGCCTCTCTGCACCAATCTGCTGACCAAAAACTGCACATGATCATTTTGTGGAGTGGGGGGATGCTCTTTGCCTGGAGATTTCTTCCTGTTAAAAGGGAGTTTTCCTCTCCACTGTTGCTATGTGCTTGCTTAGTATGAGGATTGCTGTAGTCACTGACACTAGTCAGTGACTTGATGCAATTTGCTGGGTTCCTTATGTAGGAAACTTTGTTTCTGATTGGCTTAATGAACTGACCTGTATTGGAATGTTTATTATGTGAAGTGCCTTGAGATGACTCGTGTCGTGATTTGGCGCTATATAAATAAAATTGAATTGAATTGAATTGAATTGAATTGAATTAGCACTAGCTACAGCTGGGCTGTTTATGGCAATCATAATTCCACTTTCAACCAGTGGGGCAGAGGAGCAGGAAACTGCTCGCTGTTATTGTAACCATGGTTATCTACAAGGAAGCATGCAGTGCTGAATCATAAATAACTTTAAGGAGATACATTTGTTATGTTTTGATTTAGGAATGAGCAGGACAGTTACTGCATATGTGTGGCAGTGTGAGCGTCCTGTCATAGTGTCTCGATTGATCATGCTCCCCTGCTACTTGGCCAAGGGGATGTCCCTTTGGCTGACTGGTTAGCGCGCATGACTCTCACCCAGGAGTCTGGGGATCGAATCCCACTTGGGTCCTCATTTCTCCACCTTGCCACATATGGATCACATGCATCCATCTTACATTTTTCTTCTTCTCTTCTACATCTGAGTACGAGAGTATATTGACGCCTATATTAAATTGTTGTGATGAAAGCTTCAGGGTATACAGGATCATTTCCTAAAGTTGGATTAAGGCACCATTGACAATGGCCGCAGGCAGGTGTGGATGCATCTGCAGAGCAGTAAGAAGAATATTTGGACAATGGTCTGGCATCAAGAAGGGTAAAGAAGCCGCTACTCTCCATAAAAATCCTAACAGACTGATGTCTTGCAAAAAAAGTGAAGACTAGAGTTATTTCGTTTTCACTGATGAATCCCTTTTCCGATTGTTTGGGGCATCCAGAAAAAGGGTTGTCTGGAAAAGAAAAAGTGAGTCTCGTGCCAGCACTGAAATACAAATGTGGGTTTTGCTTCTCAGTATAAGGAAATAGCTAAATTTCATCTGAAAAGAACTCTTCACATCTATCCAACAACAGTTTGTTGACAAACACTGTTTGGCCACACCCACCTATCCCCCACTCAGGCTGCTATAAGCGAAGAAGCTCCAATATCTGGGAGGGGCTCAGAGTGGATCCACTGCTCCTCCAGCAGAAGCTCTCTCTTGTGAGTGAAAAGTGGTTCTGTGTTAATTTCTTAGTTTGTGACATCACAAATGGGAACGTTTTGAAACAGCTCGCTTTAGGCGCACAACTCCTAAAAACCAAATACTGACAGAAAGCTGACGGATGGATTTTTTTTCACATTAGGAGTATGGAAAATGCAATCAAGACTCACATGGCAGCACAATGCAAAACGTGATTTTTGCATAATATGACCCATTCAAACCATTTTTAACAAAGTTTCAGTGTCTAAAATGTCTCTTATTTCATTTTAATTCAGTATGACTCAAACACAGTGACAGGACATTAAAAAAACTCTTGCTTTGAATTGCTCCCCTTTAAATACTCCCTTGAAGTCTGTTTCTTCTATATATATTTCATTTAAACATTTGTTCTCCAGTTGAGCCATTTCAGAAATTTAATTTGAACATTTGCCAACTATTTATTAATCGTTGTCCGTCACTATCTTGTTCAAAGCATTTCTTGTATTTGTTTTTTGCCCAAAGTTTTTTTTTTTTCTGCAAATGTTTTTGCTTGATGTTTTCCCTTCCTTTTATTGAATCATTCAGCTCTGGGATCACCCAGGGTCCAAAGATCAGCACCGGGGTCATGCATGCAACCACTAGTCATGCAATGAATCTGAGATACTCGGATCCCCTGGGGAAACACTCTAGTGATGTCTGAATAACAAGAACTCCACATCTTTATAAAATCTCATCAATTCTTTAGACTTAAATGGAATTCACTCACTATAATAGATTATCACAAGCTCAGACTCAACTAAAAAAATCTGTACACTTTTAATGACCAGAGTTCAAGAGTGGTGTTTAGAATTGCATGCAGAAAAGACTCAATTCTGTTCGTGAACTCACAAAACACGTGTTTGTAAAGTTTGCACTCGACCCTGGCTGTTTGAAGTCTCTGTGTGGCTTCAAGCACTGAATCCTTTTCTTAATCCAATGCTCTTTTCTTCCTGCAACGTGAGACCTTTGATGGGAGTGCTGGCTAGAAAATAGGTGATCAAAGCAGGACACTTGTCCCTCAGGTTCAGAGGAAAAAGCTGAGGTGGCCTTCGCCCTGGGGAAATTAGAGGAAAATGTAGGTTTCTGATGGCTTTATTAAAAGGTCAAATATTCCAGTGAAACTCCGCCACGGTCAAAAGGAATTGGCTGGAGGAAAGTTGCAACTCTTGTTTTTCTCCATTAGCGATTAATGGTAAGTGGACCGTATTTGATGTAGCACCTTCTAGAGTCCAGAAACCCCCCCAAGGCGCTTTACAACACAATCAGTCATTCACCCATTCACACACACATTCACACCCTGATGGGGATGAGCTACGATGTAGCCACAGCTGCCCTGGGGCGCACTGACAGAGGCGAGGCTGCCGTACACAGGCGCCACTGGTCCCTACGACCACCAGCAGGCAAGGGGGGTTAAGTGTCTTGCCCAAGGATACAACGACAGCAAGTGGAGCTCGAACCTGCAACCTTCCGATTATGGGGCGAGAACTTAACTCCTGAGCCACCGTTGTCCCACTGTGGCACTTAGATGTGTGACCTAAATCTCCTTAAACATCTGTGCCGGATACTTAACACAATATTAATTTAATAAAGCATATCAATTGAAATGATGAGCATTACAGTGTCTGCATGACACAATCATAGGAGTAAAGATTACATTTGCCAGATAAAAATTACACTTCAGTTTCAAGCTTCCTCTTCTTTATCTGCAACCAACTTCCAGTTTTTCTGCACTCAGTGAGCTTCGGAAGAGGTCAAAGGTCTTCGGTTCTCACTCGTTCATTTTGCCGTTCACATCAATGCCTTCATCAGAACGTACAAGAGATCAATTTAGAAAGACACGGCCCTACATTCATGATTTGTTTAAATATTTCATGTCCCAACATGGAAATGCAACTCATCACTGGGGTTTTTGAGGATTTCTCCCAGAAGAGGGAAGGGGAAAGTTCCAATCTCCCATCGGATTTTTCTTGTTAGGCAGTTTAGGATTTACTTTAAAGTAAAGTTTGGCGAGGATGCGCATGCAGGTCTCCTTAAACCGAGGCTTTGAATTAAACAAACCAGACATTTCAAGCTAAGTATTTTCTATGCTGAAAATCATGTTATGGTTAAAAAGAAAAATTCATTATATGTATGTGTATATATATATATATATATATATATATATATATATATATATATATATATATATATATATATACACACACACCAGAGTCCTTCAGGTATGCTTGAATCTAAGAAAAACATTATTTTTTTACGCATGACTTTCAGCTAAATCGAGCCATAGATCCACATCTGGATTGACTCAGATATTTTTCAGTCATATAAAAACATCTGATTATTACTTTCCAAGAGTTACATGAAAATCTAGAAGTTTGTTAGACGTTTTAGTTCCAAACAAACAGGTTAAACTCATAAATTTAACGCTAAAGTTGAGCAAAGATTTCAATGGAAGTGTAAGGCTTAAATATCTGATAAAAACTCATTTTAACCACAAAGACACAAACATTTCACTAAACTCCTGTAAAATTAACTTCATTAGCCTCTTTTTGCACTTCATAAGGTCAGTTCTTTGTAGCGGCAATTTTAAATTAGGTTAAATAGTTGTGGATGTTTGTGTAATGATTACTTTCAGGAAATTTCATTAAAAGGGCATTAAGAGGGCTTTCTGCAGGGCTGCACACAGCTGGGACACAGCATGTTGTAGCTCTGGCAGTTGGTTCACTACATGTTGTCAACTTTGCACACTTCTATATATAAAAAATTGCATTTGTGCATGTAAAAGCAAACTGCATTTTGCAAAAATCACCAAAAACTGATAAGCCGATAATGAAAATATTAATTTTATATATAAAAAAGAAATAGAAAACCATTTTTGCAAAATAACGCCTGAAATGTTTCTTTTATTTTTTGTTTCTGTTGTTCTTTGTTAAAATTTCCAACAATGCATGACAATGATATTTATCAGATATCTTTTTTTTATCTTATCTCATCTAACAACCAGCTAGCAGACTAAACCGCGTGGTTTCTTTTTCCTCCTGCTGAGTGTAACTCTAACCCTGCAGCCGAACAGAAAGAAGAAAACCCCAAACTGTGGTTTGCTAAAACCCAGAAGGAACTGGGTCATGTCCAGCTGTTAGTGCACTGCAGACATACCATATGCACCAAAAAGCTGTTCCTCACTTTCTGATAGGCTACTGTCTGCTGTGATGTCATCAGGGCTTGTTTATATTAAGGGTGACAGGCTCAGCTGCTTCAAAGTGTGGCTGACGGCTGAAAGACCGTGTTCATGCACGAGTGGGAGCAAAGAGGAAGAGGGAGTGTGTGTATAACGCACAATACGAGGATTTACACCTCAGAAAAAGTGGAGAAGAAGCAGCCTGCAAAGACAATTCAGAGATGTTGTGGATTTAAACGCTGTGGGAGAATGAAATCAGAGGAGTGAAGAAGAGAGAAAAGCCTGGAGGTAAGAAAGCAAATGCTGCAAGTCTGTTTTACATATGTATACTTCACACACACACATACACACACACTGCTCCCATGGGTGCATTTACATATACATAAAGATCCACTTATGATGACACTTATGAACGAGTATGAGAGGTTGAAGCAGTTTAAGTCATATTTTAAGTGCAAAATTAAAGTGTAAAGAGCAAAAAATTTATGATTTTCTTTTTTTCTTTTTGCAAAAAGTGTTGCATGTCAGCATCTGTGCCGCAAAGATGCAACAAGCCCAACTAAAGTATTGATAAATTTGAGGCTTTTTTTTCTCACATCTTTATCATTTAAACATAATAGCTTATTTCCTTCTTGCTATGGCAGGCAAATGGATGAAAAGTACGCTTTTTGCCTTTTCCCCAGCAAATCCAAACTTCCTTTCATCTCTATCAAATGTATTTTATATGATCTGGGCAGGAAAACACCATGTCTTGTTATCACAATGTTTGAGCTTTTTACACAGTGTTCTGCTGACATCTGCTTATCCTGCTAAGTAGAGCAACAGCTAGGTGTTTGAGGAGATTATGTCGTTTATACAAACTGGCGACTGTTTGTCTCCAGTGTGCAGAACTTTACGCACTTTCTGTGCACGGAGTGGTTGATTTAACTGCATTGCTGAGCCACTTCTGGTGACGCATTGGTGTCTTTCTGGTTTGATTTTGAACCTCAGGGCTGCTTCAGCTTCTCTGTGTTTATTTAAAATTTTCAGGCAGGGAGACAGCCAGACTTTGTGGTGCAAGTTGTATTATCCAAGTCGACAGCTAAAATTGTTATTGATCTGATTTGTGGGTGCAGCGAACAGTTACAAATCCATATGAGAGCGCAGGAGTTGACTGTTCAGAAAGTAATTGAGTGATCCAATAAACAGCCGTCACTGCTAAAGCTTGGGTAATAAAGATCAATGGTGAATGTGTGTGTGTGTGTGTGTGTGTGTGTGTGTGTGCGTGCGTGCGTGCGTGCGTGCGTGCATGTGTGTGTGTGTGTGTGTGTGTGTGGTTATCATCTGTCAGAGCCACTCTACTCTACCTCATTCATTACTGCTGAAACGGCCACTTGAACGCTGGTAATGAAAGATTGATTCCAAAAAACGAGTCCGCGGATAACTTTCCAGCCGCTCCATCGTGTTTATTTCCCTGACACAGGATATTCTCTGAATTCAAATGTGCGTCCAGCAGGGACGGCTCACCATCAACTTACCACTGCCGAACTAAGTGATTGGCGATGCCGATGCTCATGATAAACATCAGAGGGCCTTTAGCCTCACTGAGCAGCATTGTTTACACGGAAAACAGTTTATTCCCCCTCTGGGGCAATTTTTATAAAACAGCAACCATGCAACGGCTCGTGCTGGGATTCTAAAACGCATTCCAAATTTCAGCTCGCTGCTGACCAATGCAGAGCAGGGTAAACACTTTTAATAGATGCCATCTGATTTTATTCCAGATGCTTTGATTTGCAGGAATAAAGCCAATTTACAGTTTAGGCCAAGTGTGTGAGCACACAGGAAAACACCGCAGCCTTTTAACCATTCGTAGAAAAGCTTAGCAAACAAAAAGACTCTGCAGCCTTTGAGGCGAAAACCTAAAAGCTCCTTGCGCTGTAAGTATCTCCCATTTACGAGGACTTACCTGTCCCGAATTGTTTCTGACTACTGGACAAACCATCCCCCCGATGTTTAATGTGAGCAGTCAGAATAGCAAACAAGGAACACCATGTGTCTGCTGTCAGTCCATCTCTGTGAAAGAGCCCTTGTGCTCAGTCAACCGGCCGTATGCAAATAAAAGGGTTTTGTTTTACGCATGCATGATGGAAAATAAATAAATGCACATAAAACCAAAAGGTTATGGCTGTGGTCTGATGCAATAAATGTCACATTGTGTGGCTACATGCAAATGTGTGCACGCAGTGTTCTAGCTTGCAAATCACATCCAGCACAATAACAGCCAAAAGGGTAAATTTCAGTACCTGAACTCGGTCTACACCAGCACCGCTGCCCTTTCCTAACCACCACGCATCACGCATATGTCACTGTTGCTATAGACCTTTACAAGCCCTGATCTTCTACTGCTTCAGCCTGCGAGCTTTCTGTGGACTTCAATAAAATGTTCAGGTCACAGGCTGAAAGCAAAGTGTGCTCTCTGATCTGTGAAACGTGCGAGGAAGCTATTTTGTTGGCCTGATGGCTCGACAGTCTGAACAGGAACCTTTATTTCCTGCTTCTTCTTTATCACGGATAGTGGTAACGTTTGTCGCCTGTATGTTTCCATGTGTTTGTGTGTTGTTGAGAAATCTCATGAGCCACTGGACAGATTGTGACGAAACTCTCAAGTTGACTTTATTGGTTGTTCATCAACAATTGCTAGCTCTTGGAGCCCCAATTAAAGATGGCCGAAGACTCACATTCAAATAGTATTCAAAAATCGGGATGTAAGCAGGGAAGGTTCTGGACTAACATTAGAGGAAGGCCAGACACGTTTGTAAAAAAAAAAACATTACCTGAAAGAGGTCCTTCGCTCATATAGTGGTATGGAAAGTGTTACGACCCCCACCATGTTCTCACTTTTTGTTATAGTGCAGCCATTTGCTAAAATCAATTAAATGCATTTGTTCCTCATTAATGTACACACAGCCCCTCATGTTGACAGAAAAACACAGGATTTCATAAATGTGTGCTGATTTATTAAAAAAGAAAAACTGAAATATCTCATGGTCCTAAGTATTCAGACCATTTTTTTTTTTCAGTATTTAGTAGAAGTTCCTTTTGAGCTAAAACAGCCATGAGTCTTCTTGGCAAAGATGCAGCAAGTGTTTTACTCCTGGATTTGAGGATCATCTGCTATTCCTGCTTGCAGATCCTGTCCGGGTCTGTCAAGTTAGGTGATGAACGTTGGTGGACGGCCGTTTTTAGGTCCCTCCAGAGATGCTCAATTGGGTTTCAGTCAGGGCTCTTGCTGGGCCATATAAGAACAGTCACAGAGATGCTGTAAAGCCATTCTTTGTTATTTTAGCTGTGTGCTCAGGGTCGTTGTCATGTTGGAAGGTAAACCTTTGGTCCAGTCTGAGGTCCTGAGCACTCAGGAGAAGGTTCTTGTCCAGGATCTCCCTGTACTTGTCCTCATTCATCGTTCCCTCGATTGCAACCAGTTGTCCTGTCCCTGCAGCTGAAAAACACCCCCGCAGCATGATGCTGCCACTGCCATGCTTCAGAGTGCCTGGTTTTTCCCACACATACCGCTTAGAACTAAGCCCATAAAAATCTATCTTGGTCTCATCAGACCAGAGAATCTTATTTCTCACCATCTCAGAGTCCTTCAGGTGTTTTTTTAGCCAAGTCCATGTGGGCTTTCATGTGTCTTGCACTGAGGAGAGGCTTCCTACGGGCCACTCTGCCATTAAGCCCTGACTAGTATAGGGCTGCAGTGATGGCTGACCTTCTACAACTTTCTCCCATCTCCTGACTGCATCTCTGGAGCTCAGCCACAGTGATCTCAGGGTTCTTCATTACCTCTCTCACCAAGGCTCTTCTCACCCCGGTAGCTCAGTTTCGCTGGACGGCCTGCTCTAGGAAGGGTTCTGGTCATCCCAAACATCTTCTATTTAAGGATTAAGGAGGTCACTGTGGTCTTAAGAACCTTAAGTGCAGCAGAAATCTTTTTGTAACCTTGGCCAGATCTGTGCCTTTCCGCAATTCTGTCTCTGAGCTCTTCAGGCAGCTCCTTTGACCTCATGATTCTCATTTGCCCTGATATGCATTCTTCTTCTTCAGTTAAGATGGCAGGCTGAATACCCACAAGGCGTAGGCCTACTGCTGCCTCAGTAACGTTGGCACAGAGTCCAAGACTAATCACAGCCTCCCATACACACCAATCTTCAGAAGAAAAACCAAAAGCGCCCCCACCCTACGCCAATCTTCCACCCCCAACAAGGTCCATAGACTAAACACAGTGTGCCTGGTTCAGCATGGAGAATTCAGCCAGAGGAGACAGTAGCTTCAGACGGCAGGATTTGGAGTTTTATTTCCTGATATTTAGACATCTCGCGATTCCCGCCTCTGATTGGCTAACATCAACACAACTCTGCCACTGACTCCGTTTGCTCTGCTCTTTTGTAGAGATAAAATATAATTTTATCTCTACAAAAGAATGCAAGCCAGGAGGAGTTTTAATCCTAGATTTTCGTCATCTGTTTTCTATCAGAAGCTGATGCAGGAGATTGGTGTAGGAGACTATTTTCACATTCAGCCTGCACGTTAAACTCCGAGTGACCAATCATTTAAAAAAAATAAGGAAAAAATGGTTTCTCTGTGAAGGACTGTCATGAGTCGGGGTGAGTACTCCTGTCGCACATTCCATCTTTGAGTTGTTTTTCAGGAGAGGGAGGCGCCCAGCTGCTTCTGGTTAGCAATCAACGGCACTGGAGAACACACCTCGACGTGGGATGATTACTACTGCCCGGAATTTTGGAGAGTCTCTGGTGAAGGAACTCTTAGGATTCTCTAAACTCGTCAGGATACTCGCCGCCTCTACAGAACCTTCTGGACGCAGCTTCCCAGTGTTCTCCATCTCTCCAGTCGCTCCACTCCTCTGCTTCCCACTCGCTCCCTCTCCTGGATATACACACCTCGACTCACCCAACTCTCGACCTGCCCCTCCCTATTCCTCCTCATCTCCTTTGCCCAACGCTGAGTACGGACTTTACTCCATCCACTGGAAGCTCCAGTGCGCTTTTTGTTCCCGTTTATTAATAAATTCCTTATTTTTGATCATTATAACTGTGAGTGTGTTGATTCTGCATGTCCTGGGTTAAAGTCCTTCCCCAGACCATGTCCAGGACATCTTTAAAGTATTTGAATTTATTGAGTAATTACAATAATTCAACAATGCCTCTTTAGTTATTGTTATTTTAATTGTGTTGACATCTGAGTTTTTTACCTCACTCAGTGACAACACGGTTATTGTTGTCTAAGCATCTTTAATTCAGATAAATTCATTCCCATGCCTCCACACAGGCTAAATTAACTCAAAAAATCAATACTTATTATTATTTAAACTCTGCCTTCAGCGGGGGGGGGGGGGGGGGGGGGGGGCTCCAAGTTCATTGTCAGGGTGGCTCTGGCCCACCCTGGACCCCTCCTAGAACCGCCCCTGGGTTTTAGTAGCTGAAAGTCACCACCCTCATAGTGCGCCTATTTATTACCGATAAGTAGGTTGAATTGCAAGGATGAGTCTTGTTGTGAATTGGTGCTACGTAAATAACCTGAATTAAAACGAAACAGTTCTATTTCGGTCAGCCATGTCTGCCACCAACATCAATCCTAAACATCTGTACAGATTATAATTATTTTTATTTGTTTTAACCTTCTGAGTTCTGCATCCTGGTATGATAAAAAAAGATTATTAGCTCATATCTGTTTGCATCTTTTATTGTTGAATTTTTATTTTAAACTGTTTAATTGTTTATGAGGTCTTATTAATCCCAAATAGCTAGGTGGCATAAACAGTACAGTCTAAACAAAACGCAGGTTTGAGATAAGGAAAAGTTGGCATGAAAATTTTAGGTGAGCTTAATAAGGATAAAATAATGTTATTGGAAATTAATATTGCAAAAGAAAAGTAATACAAATACGCACTCAGCTTAGCCAGATGAACTCAACAAACCGCATAGCTTCCTTTATGAAAGGTCACCAACGATAGGCCCAGCAGAAGACATTCTCGTCAATTAATTAAACTTTCCTTTGAATGTTTAGGCATTTTGGGATCTTTGCCAGGAAGAAATACCTTCTTATGTATAAACAGCAAATGCTACGTAGTCCATCTGTAACCATAGCGAGTGAGTGACACAATCATCGGTGTCCAGACATGAGCAGAAACACATTATGATGTGCGAGTGGTGCCTTCAAGTGCACTTGTTGCAGGAGCCGCCCCTCCTTACTCACCACTAAAACCAACTTCCTCTCACAGCCTTTACTTGATAATTTATCAAAGCAGCTTCAACTATGTCACGTTTCTGTGAGAAAGGAAGGGAAACGGATGACCTTGTTGAGTTTTCATTATCAGATCTATGCAGACTGATATTTGTAAAAGCAATCATGCAAATAAATTGACTAAAGAAGAAAACAGCATTAAACTCAAGACTAACAACACTAACAAATTGTTAATTGTTTTTCTTTTTCTTTCCGATTGCTGCTCCGCCTGATCTGCTCCATTCAAAACGTTTCTGCATGATATTGTGTACCAAATGCACCAAAAGTTATATGTTTTGTTTGTTTTGACAGTAGATCATGGCAGGTGTGACCTCTATGTCAGCACCGATCAACCAGACTCAGCTCAGCATCACCACCCAGGCCTCCAACACATCAACTGCACCAGAACACAGCGATGCAAACCTCGTGCTGCTCGGTGCTGCCATGGCTGTTCTCGTCCTAGTCATAGTTTTTGGTAAGCAGCTAACCGTAACCCTCAATTCAAGGAATGTCGAAGGACTAAAACCAAATCTAAATATAATTCCTTCCATGCAGGTAATGTGTTGGTGATTACAGCCATCCTGAGGTTCCAGCGGCTCCAAACAATCACCAACCTCTTCATCGCCTCCCTGGCCGTGGCTGACCTCATCATGGGTGTGGTCGTGGTCCCCTTTAACTCCAGTAACATCCTGCTAAACGAATGGAAGTTTGGAAACTTTATGTGCGACTTCTGGACAGCGACTGATGTATTGTGTGTGACGGCAAGCATAGGAACACTGTGCGTGATCGCCATGGACCGGTACCTCGCCATCACATTGCCGCTGCGCTACCCAATGCTGCTGACCAGGTAAATCAGGATAATTACAGAAAATGTTCTAAGTACGGTCCGGTTTGTTCAGCTTATTATCGATTTAAACCTTCTTGACATCTGGATTTTGTTGGGTGTGGTCAAAAGTTCAGCTTAGTGGAAAATGTCCACCCATTAACCCATTAAGGCCCAAGGCACTCTCTATAAGCAGTCACACTCACCTGCCCCATCAGGTGTTAATGGGTTAAACTAGGCCCTGGTGAGCTCTCCACCCTTCCTCCAGCACAGATGTGTTCCTCTTCCTGTCTGAAGTTATTTCAGAAACAACCCGGAGCTGTCCTCCTCGTGCACGTCAGTGTCTGTTCAGAGATGAAGTTATGCATCAACAAATGTGATAAAGCTAAATAAGTCAGATTATAACTGCATGCCGTTGTAGTGGATGAGATCTGAAAAATGAAAAGAATCTGAAGGTGTGGCGTTACAAAGTGGTGAGGTCGTCTGACTCCCTTCTTCTTTGCTGGAGGCCAAGAGGCTTGAGGTCACACCAAAATGACAGAACTAGGATCGAGTATGGTTCGCTGAATCAGCATATACTTTTTTACTTTGATGTGCACAGTCAAGAATTACTTCCTTTAAGGGGACTTTGTCTTTTTTACAATAAGTTCCAACTAATTTTTGAAAAGGTTATTGGTTATGGCTAAAGTTGTGTGGGAGCTGCTTTATTTACACATAAATAGATAGAACAGCTTAATTAGAGATTCACGAGGGAAATAGTTCTTAATGCTCCTTAAAAATTCATTGAGCCAAAATAGATTTTCTAGACATATTATTTTTATATAGACACGTGGTAATGCAGTTCTCCCTTAAAGGGGTGTTTTAGATCAGTTATTTGGTCAGAGTGATCTCAGTTTGGAGAATCATAGAGAAGTTCAAGCAATCAGCTGATTGAAAACATCTAAAACAATTCAAGCAGTTAAGCATTTTGGGTCTGTTTGACACATTTCCATTATGCATTTACATGTAACACGTTGCTACAAAGTGCAGTTTGTAAAATAAAGGTCATGTAAACAACTCTGCATCCAGAAGTTGACTACCATGCTCTCGTGCACTAGCCTGGCAAGCCATCCTACATGTGTGAATATAATGAACAAAATCATTTTGCTTCGACAAATGACGGTCTAGTTTCTAGGCTACTTGTGAACCGCTGTGACAGTTGCCCTGTCTTTGCTGTCTGAAGTTAGCTGTGCTATGGACTCCAGTCTGATTCGCTCAATTCCTTCATGAGAACATCTCCCCGTTTCTCCAAACTGAGATTTTCATGACTTAACAGACCCCGGGTAACAGTTAAAGATAAAATCCAAAGCACTCTTTCACCATTCTTTCTAGAACACCTCCTAATTTGATCTTATCTTAACATTTCCCTTCACAGATCTATGAAAAAACATTTCTCATTCTGCCTCTCCCTTCCCAAGCATTGTTCAGGCATTTATCTGATGACAGTATATATGTTTATGACGTGCTTTATATATTTTATATGGCAAATTTGACCCATGTGGCAATTGTATCAAGCCCATAAGCATGGACGTAATTTTCACTTTCGAAGTGGGGGGGACACGGGGAAGGGGGGGGGGGGGGGGGATCAGTATGCTCTAATGGGAAACAGGCTTCAACACAAATGGTTGTTTTCCGCTTGGTCCTAGAGCTCAACCAGTGTCAATTTAATATAGCGTAATGTTGTTTTTGGGTGGTAAAAAGTGCAGGGGTCAAAACGTGACTTTGGAAAAAGTGGGGGGACATGCCCCCCCCCCCCACCCCCACCCCCACCCCCACCCGCCCCCCCCCCCCAAAATTACGTCCATGCCCATAAGACAGCTGAAGTATAATCAGGCCATGGTTGGGCAGTGCAAAAATCATCGAAACCGCTAATCCCAGAATGCACTGGAAGTGGTAGAGCCATCATAATCCCAGCTGCCCTTCAGAGGCTTCATCCCCAGGCACGTTTTTAAATGTAAAAGACCAATAAAGCTGAAGAACTGTGGGTTTAACTTTTTTTTTCAGATTTGTCTTAATATTTGAAGTAGGAAGTTCAAAAGCTGATTTTTTTTTAATAGTGTAGAAAAAAGAAAGCAAAGGAAGAGGGACGTTTTATGTTATTTTAAGTTAATCATATTTTTTACTGCAAATTAAAGCTTTGGTAATGTTGAAAAAAGAATGAGTTAGCATGAGCTGCCTGGAAGAAGATGTTTTAATTAGGCCCCCCTTGAAGTTGAGTTTTACTCCCCAAGAAGGTCATAGGGTTAGGGTCTGGCGTCATCTTCGGTTGATGGGCAAGTGAATAATTATGGATCTCAGAAATATCAAAAGGACTAAATGGCAATGGCAACAAACAGATGTAGGAAATGATTTATGATTTCTTCTAAAACAAAATGAGTTTATTTCTGTTTATTGGGTTTTACAGTTGTAGATAGCCATCATGCATTTTAAACCAACACAGGAAATGTCACTGACCTGCAGGCTCACAAAGGTTTTCTTGTGTTTTGATGGTGTCCAGGGGTCGGGCGTTCGTGGTGGTGCTCACTGTCTGGACGGTGGCTTCCCTCATCTCCTTCCTGCCCATCTTTTTAAAGGTGTGGGTGTCAGACGACGCACGTGCCATTGAATGCTTGAAAAATGAGAACTGCTGTGAATTTTACACCAACAAGGAGTATGCCGTATCCTCATCGATTGTGTCGTTCTACCTGCCGCTGCTGGTGATGATTTTCCTCTACAGTCGAGTATTCCAGGAGGCTCAGAAACAGCTGGAGAAGATCAGGGGCAGAGAGAGACATTTTTACAATCTGCACAATTCTGCACAGATGACTTATCCAGATGACAGCCCTGCACTGAGTAAACACAGAGCAAGAAGTGATGTGGAAGAAACGGCAGGGGAGGACAGCTTAAACATGCAGCAAACGGTAGATAGAGACGCTGTTAAAGAAGGAAAAGGGGAGGAAAACAGAGCAAGGACAGAAAAGGGGGAAGGAAAGCAGTCGGCCGCAAAACGTCTTAAGTTTTGTCTTAAAGAGCAGAAGGCTGTGAGAACTCTGGGAATCATCATGGGCACTTTCACATTATGTTGGCTCCCTTTTTTTATCCTCAATATTCTCATAACTTTCCTCGACCTTGGTGACATTACTGTACTATTCCGACTCCTCAACTGGCTAGGGTATTCCAACTCCGCCTTCAACCCATTCATCTACTGCCGCAGCCCTGATTTCAGGCACGCCTTCCAGGAGATACTCCATTTAAGGGCCAAGGGAGGAGGCTGGGGAAGGACGGGAGCATGTGGGTGGTGCAGTGTGAAACAACGGTTTTCCAAACCTTCTCAAAGACACAACAGAAACACAGACTTAGACAGAAATATTGGGCTGGACAGTCTGCAGACGTCAGAGTGGAAAGTGACTCTGGAGAGCTCAGTTCCAGACAGCTCACTGACAATTGCACTACCAACATCTGAGCAAGTTCTCGACGTAGCTCCTGGTTCCTTATCCGGCTGGCAGGCTAAGAGCTCTGGAAGTTGGACCTGTAAGGACAATCTTGCTTCAATCGCCTGACCAAATATTAGATAGAAGCTTAAATTCGGAGTCTGTGCAAAAACATTCTATGTAATAAAATAACAGGTTTGAAGATTTCATGCTTAATGGTATGGGATGCAGAGTGCAAATTGTACATGCAAATGATTGACCAGACAGATTTTGGGGGGTATTTAGTTCATATTTTCCTGTTTTAGCACGCTTTCATCACATTTAAAGTGTAAATTGCCTAAAAATGGTTATGAACAAACATGTTTACATTTCATTTAATTTCAGCTAAATAAACATTTAAATCAAAATCCATCCATCCCTTTTCTTCCGCTTCCCCACCCTTCGGCTTTTCCTCTCCCCAGCCACTTGGGCCCGCCCTTCCGGGGGAATCTCAAGGCGTTCCCTGGCCAGGTGAGAGACATTGGCCCTCCAACATGTCCTGGGTGTCTCTTTAGGCCTCTCTCGGTTGGACGTGTCCAAAAAACCTCACCAGGGAGGCGTCCAGGTTGAAATATTAAACCAACATTTTTAAGACATTTAAATTTAAATGTTAAATCTAAACCTAAATGCTTATAGTTGTGCTTCATTGGGCATCTTAGCAATGGTAATAGCAAAAAAGTATATTTTTATATTTAGAATTTAGATTTAGCTTTAAGAGTCAGTTTATATTTAATATTTAGATTGAAAATTAGAATTTAGCCTTATCATTTAATTTTGAATTAGAGTTTTGATTTAGATTCAGCATTTACTTTTAGACATACCATTAGCATTTAGAATTAAAACTTTGATTTCACATTTAAATTTGTATTTGCAGTTAGATTTAGATTTTAATATTTCAATTTTAGATTTAACATGTAGGTTTATAATTAGAAGTTAAATTTTGATTTAATATTTAGATTTAGCTTTTAGTTTTAGATTACGCATTTGCATTTAGATATAGAATTTCAATTTAGCTCTAACTATTTGATTTAGAATTAGAATTTAGAGTTAAATTTAACATTTTAAATTTAGGTTTAACATTTAAATTTGAATTAAACATTTAGATTCAGATTTTAAGATTTAGAACTTAGATTTAACATTTAAATTTAGAATTTGAATTTAGATTTAACATTCAAGTTTAGATTTAAGATTTTGGTTAGTTGAATTAATGTTAAATGTAAACATGGTGATTTATAACATTTTTTAGACCATTTCTGTTTTAAATGTAATGAAAGTGTGCTAAATGTAGTTTATAATACTAAAAAAATGGTCTGGTTCATCTTTTGCTCGTATAATTTATTCTTGGCATCCCACCTAAAGGTTGCTTGGTGATGTATCGTCAGTGTTACTGTGGTTTTGTATGTGGTCTTTGTTCTTCTCCTGCTAAACTAACCGAATTATTGAGGCCAGCCTAGCCTCCGATTAACTGTTTACATTGATCCAAAGCACAATGTTTGTTACACCAGGAAATTGAGAACTTTCGAGACAATTTTAAAACTTCATTGAGAATGCCATTTAAAATGTGTCACCAGTAGTTACAACCCAGTGAGATGCTGGATTATACAGGGTAATGCTACGGGAAAAATCTAAGATTTCCCCTTTGTGCTGGACTAAAGGATCACTTAGAGTTCTTTATGTGAGACTGGGTCACACAGGCAGCTTGTTAAGCACACTGAACGGTATCATTGTTCTAATCAAGTTAAAGGAGTTTTGGAGGAATAGTTCGATTTCAAAGAAATCATTAACAGGTCACGCTCAAGCAGTAATTCACCTACATGTGCATGGTAAACAACCACCATCCATTTGTAACAAAGCCGCACATTTAGACTAAAATCTTCCTGAAGAAGAGAAAACAAACTGAACTCCATCAACCCAAAAGCGCTAATGCAGATCTCACTTCAGGCTTATTTATGATTAGATGATGAAGGGCAGTTTGTCTGTTTTAAACTCCTTAAACCTCAACATGATCTACTGTGGAATATTTGTGTTTGAGATAAGCATCTGAGACCTAAACCTGTGACTCTCAGATGGTTCTTTCTTCTCTTTCTCCCTGTTTGCTTATTTTCCATCACTTGCTTATTCCCTGGATCTTTTTCCATTGCCTCCACAAACCCTCACCATGAACCTGCACTTCCCTTCTGCTCCATATGTTTCAGCTCTACAAACACTGCAATCTGTCAAACGGAGCTGGGGAGATCTTTATCGCGCGGTTATTTCTATTAAATCATCTTAAAATCGAATTCAATCGGTTTACACAGATTTAAGTGCTTACTCCAAATGCACTGGTCTGAGCGGAAACTTGGCTGTGATACTAATTCAGTCTGATTTGTTTTATTCTATAAAATCAATTTCGGCTTGTTGTGTGTCTGTAAAACTTCCTGAAACTGTCAAACATAATTTCAAAAAAAAAAAAAAAAGAATCCCTCTTCTCTTAAATAAAATCTGAATCATGAAACACAGTAAAATGTTAATAAAATCTCCACGTTTGGATATGTAAATGTTTTGTGCACATGTGATTATTGTGGTTGATTGTAAAATCTGAAGTGTAAAACATACTTAATTCAAGCAACATATTGGTACCTTGACATGTGGGTAAGTGTTGGTGTCTGTTTTACTGTCTTTTTTTAAGTAGAAAACCAAAAACTGTCAGAACCTAACCATAAATACCTACTTACCCCGTCTTTCCACCGAACGCGAAAGCGGCGTGTAATGAAATAGAGGCCCTGAGGTCCCTAATCTAGAGTGCTTCTGACGCAAAACGGGAGCAAAAGCGTTTCACGCTGTCGGTTCAGCAAAGTCACAAAATCGCGGGAGAATTTCAACACCACACAGGGGTTTAACAGGAAATGCACATGATTTTTATTTGTTTATTTTGAAAGTTTCTACCGTAATTTCCGGACAATAGAGCACACCTCAATTTAAGCCGCACCAGCAAAAAAAAAGTTTTCTACACACACACACACCGCACTCAAATACAAGCCGCGGCGCAGCAGCCACATGCAGGTCTCCGGCGCACAGCGCATGTATGGCCATGACATAAGATAATTAGACAGAAAGACGCTACACGGAAGTTTTTTGTTGTTGTTTAGAAAAGAAAACAGCACTGATAGCATTCATACTTCTGGATGGTTATAAAATAAAAACAGAACTGACACGTTATTACCGGTAATTTGCATGTTTAGGAGAAAAGAACAGCGCTGGCACAGCATTAATAAGCCCTGGGTGATTAGAAAATAAAAACTGCACACAAAACATGCCTGGTTAGTAATGATCTGCACAGTGGAAACAGTGGAAACCCCTTGGCTGTCTGCCCTTTGTGTGTTCACTCAGTCTTCAAGAATGTTTTCCAATTCCGGCCATCTGCTTTTATCTCCTCTGAAAGCTTTTGTCGTTTTTTTTACATTGACTCAGTTCTTCCCGCTGCTGCCTCCAGCGCCAAACCATGGATTAATCCATGCCAATCTTACGTGCGGCAGCACTGTTTCGGCAGGTGAAGGAAAATCTTCGGTAAAGCCGCACCTCATTATAAGCTGCATGGTTCAAAGCGTGGGAAAAAAGTGCGGCTTATAGTCCAGAAAATACGGTAGATGTATTACACTGTTTTTGTGTCTGACTTCCTGTCTGGCCCTGTCCAGAACGCTACACTTTAGGTGGAAAGGAACTTGATCACGATAACGAAGGCAAATTGCTGCGTAGTACGTTTCGCGGCCGTTTCTCCACGCTTTCACATCCGGTGAAAGGAAGGGGTGAGGCTAAATGTTTTACAATTGTGTCCACATTGAAGTTACGAAACAAAACTTGTGTTTGCTTTGCAGAAAATGAAAGTTCTTGTTAGAAGAAAATAATTGTCATTTTCTACCTCCATTAGTCGAGTGAATGTAATCTCAGTGCTGTAAATATTTATTTGTGAGCTGTAGTTGTACATGTTTATAAGTAAAAAGAGAAAGTTTGAAACAATGTAATTTAAATATGTTGTTTGTTCTTTATTTATGAGACAAGTTCCCTGGAATTAATGTTTTTTATAGCTGGAAATTCATGAGTCAAATAAAAGATCATGTTTTTGACCAAAGCCACAAAGAAAGCTTTCGTTTCCCACTGGGTGCTGTAAAATTTTCGATGATTCGATTCTGGTTTTATTTTATTTTATTCTTTTTAATAATCAGGAAATCTGACTTTAGGAAATGTGATTCACATGATGCTGCACCTTTAACCTTTCTAACTAAGCTCAGGAGACAGAGGCTGTTTGTGCTTATTCAGTCATCCCAGTTATTTAATCAGACTCAGCTTGTGTGTGTGTGTGTGTGTGTGTGTGTGTGTGTGTGTGTGTGTGTGTGTGTGTGTGTGTGTGTGTGTGTGTGTGTGTGTGTGTGTGTGTGTGTGTGTGTGTGTGTGTGTGTGTGTGTGTGTGTGTGTGTGAGGCACAGTAACAGGTGCAGGCCGTCACAGAAGCAACACTGTCAGCTACGGCTGCAGGAAGTACTATCACATATACTGCCACAATACGCAAATACACACACACACACACACACACACACACGTGAAGACATAAGAGTGTGTCTGAGTGTGTGGTCTGTTTCTACAAAGAGTGTTTCCTGGTATGTTGTATTTAACATACATGTCTTTTTTAACTGTTTGAATTTCAGGTCAACTGTCTCCACGGTTACGGATGTGTTTTTTTAATAAAAAATGAAAAGCACAGCAAAAGCAAAATGTCCCTTATGTGGGAAATCCAGCAGATGCTGTGATACAAAACAAAAGAAAAATATCAAGACGTTTAGGGCAAAAATAAATATTTACATGTGTGCTGAAAGGAAAAGCCTCCCTAGTTTGATTTTTAATTTTTATAAATCCTGTCATTATTAAAATTATCAGCTTTTCACCAAACTTTAAAAATGGCCAATCTAACCTCAAATTTACTAAAACATACAACAGATTACACATGCCAGTAATTATTTAACAAACACAAAACCAATATGTGTGGTATGCAAACGGATTATCAGCTTTATTTACTAATCCTTATCAGAATAAAGGTTTTTGTAAAAGCAGATTTTTTCAATTTGCCGTTCTGAGGCATGCAATACAGGTGTGTTAGGACAATACAGAGAAGTTAAGGCATCACCTTAGAGGAAAACCTGTTGCTCTCCTTCAATCTGGGAAGGGTGAAAAGGTCATTGCATAACCATTCGGAGTTCATCAGGAAAAGATTTTTTTTTTTACAAGTGGTAAACATTTAAGACAGCTGTCAGTCTTCCCTGGAGTTAAGTCCCAGCTGGTTCACCTCAAGGTCAGATTGTGCTTGGAGATATTGAAAGAAAAAACACAATAGCTGCATTTTAGACTCTACAGACTATTAGCATGTTAAAGGTCAATGTTTACAGCAGCATAAATTACAAAAGGGTTTCTAATTTTAAAAGGGTTGCAGGAGAAAATGTCTTGTAAGTTAAGTTTAGATTTGTAAAGCTTCTTCTAAAGAGCCCAGAGACATGTGGGACATCCTTTGAAGTCATCAACGAACTCCACTGAAGAGTAAAAACTTGTTTGTCAAATGAGAGGTCCATTAAACATTAAAGCTTGGACCAAACTAGGTCATAAAACAAAGTAATGATCTCAAACTAAAGAAAAATGAAAAGGTACTCAAACAGTCTTAGTGTGACTGAAAAGCTGCAATAAATGTAACACTAGATAGTTTTTAAAACTTTAAGCTAGAGCTTTAACATTAATCCCAGTGTAAGTTTCTAACTGGCTAAGTTAAAAACTTGACCAGTTTCATATCTGACACCACTCTGCAGCCCCCTACTGGCCAGATACTGCAGTTTTGTGGTGCATGTAGATGTTCTAGGGGGCGCTCTGTGTCTGCTTTACTGCTGTTAGCTGTAATGCTAGCAGTTAGCATTTTCAGTTTGTCGAGCATAAATAAAAAGCACAAGAAGAAGAAAAAAAAGTTTGCTTCTCTGTTGGCATCATGGCAGAGCCTGGACATAAAAGTAAGAGAGTAATCTCTTTGGAGGTGAAGCAAAGAGCTAAAACCAGAGTAACCATTGGTACAGCCTACATAGTCTGAGGGAGCTAAAAGAGGCTACACAATCATGGACTCATAGTGACCTGGCTTTGTTGCTTCTGGACTTGTAAGTAAAAATATTTTTTCTCCATCAGTGCGGATCTTTTTACTTAATGGTTTATTTTAGTGTTAGTTGGCTCATGCTAGTGTTAGCTAGTCGTTCGCACTAGCTACTGCAGGCTGCAGCAGAGCTGTTTACAACAGTTGTAATTCCACTTTCAACGAGTAGGGACGGGATCACTGTTACCTTAAGAGAGATATGCAATCCCTGCAAACATCAGTGAGCTAAAATAGGACTGTAAAAAAGTCCTACTTAAAGTCCTAAAAAATGAAGTCTCACAGAAAACACCTACTTTAAGGTATTGATGCTAAAGTCTCTACGAGCTGCAGGATCATATATGGTGAACCTAGTGTGTAAAATACAGCATTTTATTCACACATTTACCCCCTTCAGTCTGGTTATGTAAGACATTGAGTTGCAGGTGATTTCAACATTTTTAAAGCATAAAAAAGGCCAGTTGATGTTTCTCTGGTATGTTCGTGTTTATGTTAATAAAAGATGTTATCTGAAACAGATCAAGGCACTGCTTCCTTTCATGCCTTGTGTCCCAGCACACAGCCTGACATTTGCCCTGCAGACAGCCATCCAGGCGTGCATTTACAATTCATGCATTTATGAAACTGGATGTACTCATCCAGTCTAAATGAATGCATATGCGCACATGCACAAATACACGCTGTTTCATGCAATGTGTGCAAGCACGTCTGCAACACACCGACCTAGCGCAGATATGCAAACATGTGGATCCTACATTTCACGGATACGCAATGTTCTATGAGAGGAGTGTGTGTTACAGAGAGCAAATGCTGTGTCAAGTGTATCGTATGATTGGAGTTTATAGTTGGTGAGCCTGAGCTGCTGCCGACCCAACATCTCCTGCCAGAAAGGAAGAAACTCTCAGATCAACTATGTGTCTTTCTGTGTGTGTCCACTGAAGATCAACATATACAAACATTCATGCCCTAACACATAAACCTGTGCCTTTCTGCAGATATGAAGTTAGGCAGCATGACAGACAGAGCTCTGCAACCACAACACCCAGCCCCGGTAGCCTGTTGCCTTCAAATGTCAACAAGCTGAACAGTATCGGCAGTTGCAACACACATGTCAATTTTTTTTTCCAACGGGGAGGTTACTTTTGCACGTCTGAGTCATACACCCGACGTGCAGATGGAAAGGAACAACTTTATCTAAATATAGGACCTTTAAGGATGGCATTCCCCTTGTTGTTTTCCAGTTTTTGAAGGAATCCTCAAATGTACGAGCGTGCATGTCTGCACATATGCGACCAGGGGGACTGCTGTTTGTACAGAGATTTATTAGATAATGTTTGTGAGCGCAGGTCACTTTACACGTGTCCTCGTTGAACTGAGGCAATGAAGGGAAGGCAAGGAGGTGAGTGAAAGTATAGAGTGTTCCTTCTGTGACAGTGTCCAGTTTTTTTTTTATATCCTAAGCAATATTTTAAAATGCTGACAAATTGTTATAAAAAGCCTAAATGTTTGGGTGCTTTTGGAAAATGGCTGCTGTTGTCGAAAGAAGTTTACAAGTTAGGCAATGAAATAGAAAGATTGCCTGAAAAGACACACTTTGATTTCCGTTGTGCATATCTGGCACAAAAAATAAGACCTTGTAAACTCAGCTTCTTGTCTCATGAAACTACCTGTGGTATCAGGGGATTTCAGCTTTTTAAAGACTCTGAGCCTTAACTATTGGTTCATGAGAAAACTGTAAATGGACACCTAAAAGTTTGACCTCAAAAAGGAAAAAAAGCACAGAATAAAAAAGGGTTTTGTCCTGTGATGCTAAAAGGATTGTCCGTCTCTCATTTACAACTTTTACAAAGTTTAAAGGTAACAAATGCACAAAAACAGGCTGAATGTTGTCAACGGCATGTGTTCATGATGCAAGAAATACGGAAATGAAATATCGTTCCTCTAAACCAAACATACCACTCCAAACAGGCGAAATTAGACTTTGTTTTTAAAGGGAAGGTATTCAAATCAAGACCTTCAGCTTGACCTTGAACAAAGTTCTAAAACTGCATCCCTGGTCCCCTGGTGGAGACTTTGGTCCACATCGGTGTTTCACCGAGAAACCATTTTTTACTTCTTATTTTTTGAAAATGATCAGTCTCTGAGTTTTTCATGCCGGCTGATATTTATGATAGAAATTAGGCGAAACTCTAGGATTTAAAAATCTTGACAGATCTACGTCACACTGTCATTTAACATTGATGGACTGACCCATCTTGACTCGCGACGGGGAAGGCTGTTTTGATTTTAGCATCCAGGAAACAGCAGAAAACATCTCAGCTAAGCCTAATTTATACTTCTCTATCTGCATCGGTACGAAAATATGCAACACCATTATGCTTTGGTGCGAGCCCGTTGGAGACATGCCCAACTTTTTAACTATCCGTCGGAAGTGAGGGAGACTGCAAGCTTGCGATTAGTCAGGGCGCCGCTTTCTTTGAGTTTGTCAACAGCACAGCCATTGCACCCTCAAAAAATAAAAAAGATGTTTGGCAGCAGACACGGAACAGATGGAACAATGCATCACAGGAAAAAGTTTGAAACTATGAACGTTTATTCATCCGTGACTGAAGGAGTACAAAGATTTGCAGCAAGCGTTTTACTCGTAGACGTAAATGACGAGAAACGGGTTTAGAGGTGGAGGAGAAGGAGGGACATTTTAGTCCGTGTTAAAAAAGTGTTAAAAATATGAGTGAAGGAACTCTTAAATAAAAGAAATCCAAAAAAGAGTCACCTCAATCTTCCACATACAATCCCACAAAGCCAACCATGTATCTCGCTTTAGTGGCGACTGATCTGTTGATTGTTCTGTGTCCGAGTGACAAGCGTCTGATTTCGGACGCGGCAGCACAACCACGACAAGAATGCATGACACCTGAGCTATGCTGCCCTACATCTCACACGCGGGCCTACAGCTGCAGCAGATTGTGTAAGAGTGAGATATGAAGCTGTGTAGTTGTCATTTACTGCACAAAGTTAACACCACACACACACATACACCACACATATAAACCTGTAAAGCAGCTCCAGGGATCGCTGCAGAAATCCCAAGCCAAGGCGAGCCCTAGTTTTTAGCTTGTTAATGAGATTTGGGCTCTGATGATATTCTTGGAGTCCTCGGCTTGGGTGTTCCCATGCAGTCTGTATGGATTTACACGACTGATCTACGTGCTGCCAAGCAGACAAACTATTCCATTCAGCAATTCAACCACAGAAAGAAAAAGCAAGTTTTATGGCTGTGTTTAATTTTCATATCTTGACTTGCTTTTTATTATGCAAATTATTTACAAACATTTGCACAAAAGCCTGCAGCACATCAGATAAATGTTTTTTTTAATAAATCACAATTTTATTCATGCACTACCTCTTCAAAAGATACCAAATACTTCACCCAGAAACTAACTGCAGTTTTAAATGATCTACATTTACTTCAATCACAATTTTCCCATCAGCTGTCAGGCTTCGGATTCCAGTTATTATTTTCACTTCTGTTAAACTGGAACCCACAAGTGAGAGAAAAAACAGCAACGTATCGGTGAAGAGGGAAATGATCGTGTTTTGGCTCGAACTGGTTTGCAGACTCTAAGAGAGCTACCATCACAACACACAGAGTCCCACTGGCTCTAAGTCCCACCTTGGCAATGAGCTGCATCTGTTTTATGTGTTGGTGCACGGATTTACATATTTATCAGCTGTTCTGCCCATGTGCATATTTGTACCTGTTGGCTACAAAAACATTTTTTTTTTCTGGTGCAGGTTCAGAAAATCAATGAAAGTTAAATATTCCTAATTGTCCTGCTGATGATGATGATATCTGCATGGCATTTGGCAGGAAACATTTTAATCCACATATTTTTTAAATTCAAGATATTCAAAGCATCAAATGTGTTTTGTGTAAAAGATATGAGCTCATATATCTTTCAAGAGAATGACCTCTTTTTGGAGAACATCATTCATGTCCTTCAGGACTGACATGCTAACGACTGGTCTTGGAGCAACAGGAATTAAGTGTATTTTTATAGTCTTAAAGTAACACAAAGCAGTTTCTGGCTCCTCTAGCCTACTGTTTGAAAGTGGAATCATAATTGTCGTAAACAACCCTGTAGTGGCCTCTTTTAGGTAACAACGAGCTAATACTAATACGAACCAACTAACACTAAAATAAACTGTGATGTAAAAAGATCCACACTGTTGGAAAAAGAATATTATTACAACAAAGTCAGGTCACCATCAGTCCATGATTTTGTTGCCTCTTTTAGCTTCCTCAAACTATTGTAGGCCGCACCTATGTTCACTCTGGTTTGAGTTCTTTGCTTCGCCTCTAAATATATTACTCTTTTACTTTTACTGCCAGGCTCCACCACGATACCAACAAAAAGCAAACTTCTTTTTCTTCTTCTTGTGCTTTTTATTGACAATTAGTAAACTGAAAAAGACAACTGCTAGCTTAACAGCTAACAGCTGTAAAGCAGGTAAAGAGCTCCATCTACAGAGCACCTACCCACTCCACAATACTGTTAAGTGCAGTATCTGGCCAGTTTAGGGCTGCAGAGTGGTGTCAGGTGTGAAAGTGATCAAATTTCTTACTCAGCAATCACTGAGATTAATGTTAAAGCTCTAGCCTAAAATTAAATAAACTATTTAGTGTTAATTTAAACAAGCTCCAGACATAAAAATTTCACAGCAACTCATGCAACTCTTTCCTCTTGTTTCCCTGAGAGTGATGGTGTGCCCAGATCTTTTAAAATGGGGTGGCCCAGGTAGTGCACTTCTTTGTGTATGGGTGGCACCAATGGTTATGCTTTTTCGTTTTTACCCCAAGCTTTTTGTGGACAAGTCTATTCAAAGGGAATTCAGTGGGGTGGCCAATCAGATTCCAAGAGTGGATTGTGCTACCCCAGGCCACCCCCTGGACACGGCCCTGCCTGAGAGAGTCCCTGACTGCAGGAGACAGCAGAAACAGTAACTAAGCATAAACAGAGCTAATGCTAATGCTAGCCAAAGCTACTGCTAACACCCTTGTTAGACATGACACTAACCCTGCTGCCTCCTACTGTTTTGTGGTTTGTAACCCCAAGCCTTTAGTGATCAACGTATAGTCAGTTTAAATGGAACTCATTGGGGTGTTACCTGAGGTGGCCAATCAGATTCCAAGGGTGGCAGGTGCTACCCTAGACCACTCCCTGGACACACCTTTGGCTAGATCCACAAGGTGTGGTCCTTGTCCTCCTCCTCCTTCATGCCCAGTCCACAATCCACTGACACCAACTTCACTGGACAAACTTAATTTCAAAGTTTCCAGTACAAAATTAATTCTTTCTAATACAGCTAAGTGCACAAAGCCAACGTCCACTTACCATAAAAGGGTCTCAGGCTGGGGACAGTACACTTGGGACTTGACTCAACCTAGGCTAATTAATCAGCCCTGAACTACTCCTCCAAACAAAGGCTTATAAAATCAGGATTATTTCTAACTCTTTCAGAAACACTAAAACGATAATCTGACTAAATTTTATTTATAACCTAACCTGTCTTCGTGGTTTTCGTCAGTTAAAATATCACTTGTCACTTTACTAACAAATCCAATCAGTGTTCATTAACAGATCACATTACAACAAGCCAGATTAGATCTAATCAGATTAGGATGAGGCAAACATTTGGACACCTTCTAAACAAGGCGGACTAAGCAGCTCACAGATGAAGAAATAACAAAAAAAAATCTACTTTCATTCATGTTGAAGTTGCCAACAGTCCTTTTGCTTCATTGTGACTTTTATTATCCAATAATGTCAAAACACATTAGGAGACGGCGGAAACCTAATAGGATCCAGGCTAGACGCGAATGTGTCTCACTTTATGGTCACATTTCTACGTTGCCAGGAGGCAATCCAGCTGCAACACACAGTACTGCAATGCAGAAATTCACATTAAAAAACAACCAGAAAGCAACACGTGTTGCATTGCATGTACTGTTTTGACCTGAAAATGAAATAATATGATGCACATTCATTAGAATGATGTGTGGTGTCACCAGCAGGTAAAGTGCCCATTTAATCCACCTCATGTCAAACAGAAGATTCAGCTGGTTTGAATCATGATGAGGCTAATTGCCCTTTAAGCTCTGCCAAAGCCAGCTGGATTTTTCCACAGTCAAACTGCATATTAGAGAGGTCACTTGTCAGAACAAAGAGAGCTAGAGGAAAGGTTGTGAAAGAAGGAAAGGCCTAAACGTGGGCTACATTTGACGTTTGTGACAATTGCATTTGTCATTAGTAACATCAAGAATTTTTAAATGACTTAATTCATCTTAATTTCTAAACATGGTAAATGTTCACCTATATAACCTGAATATGAAATCTCTAACTGTGCTGCAAAAACATACATCTCCAGAGGAAGTGATAGTTTCATCTAAAAACATCCCACCCTGGAAAGAGTGAGCAAACCTGCAGGACACAAGGTGGTGCTGCAGAAACAAAATGATGTTGCAGACGCAGGTGTTTCCAGATGTGCCGTCCAACCTCTTTGCTGAGGAAATAAAGGAATGAGGAAGAGCTACAGGAAATAAATCAGCTCTGAGAGAGCGAAAACTTCATCAGCTCATCAGATCTGCGCTGTCATCTGCAGCTTTTACTGAGACAAAAAAATGCATGGCAAATAGGAATGCATGTATGAAAATACGAGTAAAATCTTTTAGCAGCAGAGGAAGTTTCCACATCTTATTTCTTTACAGTCTGCATGGTAACAGAATGACAGAGCTCAGGATTACTGCAAAAATAAAAATACTGATTCAAACATTTATCTGCTAAAGGATTTGGTTTTAAAATACTTCTTTGTACCTGAAGCCTGTAGTGAAATTGTATTTTGGTCATTAGAATAAGTTTAAAACTTGAAAAAATTTTGTTGCTTTGACTAAAAAACTTACATCCATGTATGATCAGATGCATCCTTGCAGCATTTAAATATATTGCATAATATTTCCCGTACTTCTTCTACTTTCCCGTGAAACTGAAAAGATTCTGATATTTTGTAGGAGTGAGATAAAATCTGGGAGTGGATGTGGTTCAGGAGGTAGATGGGGCCACCCTGTGGAAACATAACAGCAGCAATCATACCAAGAAAAATGTGTGTAAATGTCTGATTAGCAGATATTGGCATATTGTTAAAAACCAAAAAGCCTTTACCTCATTCGGTTTTACACATACTGACCAAACGCTGGTTCATTCACAACATACACTCTGGGTGCAAACACACAGAGTTTGTAATATATTGTGTGAAATGATAGCAAATTTTCTAGATCGATCTAAAGAAAACAAACTAGAAATAGAAGGGAAACGTGCCGCCCCTGGCGATCCTAGGTGGCAGGGAGGCAGCATAATGAATAATAGAGGGAAGCGAACATGGAGTGTGCAGTAGAGTGGGGGACGGGTGCTGGGAGGGTTCTAGTTTAGAAGATGCTCTCTGAAGAGCTGGGTCTTCGGAAGTTTCTTTAAAATCAACAAGGAAGCCCCTGTTCTAGTAGTGCTTGGTAGATTATTCCACGTCTGTGGAATGTCACATGAAAAGAGTCCTGAGCGTGGTGAAGGCACTGCTAGTCGGCGATCCTGTGATGACCAGAGCGGCCGGGCCGTGACGTAAGCCTTTGCCAGAGGATTCAGGTAGATGGGAGCGGTACCATCCAGGACTTTGTATGCTAGTGCTAGCAATTTGAATTTGATGCTAGCAGCTAGCGGTATCCACTGGAGCTCAATGAACAGAGGGCTGACATGTGCTCTTTTAGGCTGATTGAAGACCAGATGCACCGTTGCATTCTGGACCTTTTGAAGAGGTCTCACAGTACAGGCTGGGAGACCAGGTAGAAGGCCATTGCAGTAGTCGAGGCAGGAGATGACAGCAAATTGCACCGGGAACTGAGTGGCATGTTGCGTTAGGTATGGTCTGATCTTTCATGTGTTCTACAGCATGAAGCGGCATGAACGAGCAACATCGTGATCTTTAAAGTTCAGCTGGTCATCAATCACAACACCCAAATGTCGAACTGCCTTTGAAGAATTCTGGCGGTCCTTTCGCTCTAGTGGTAGCATGAGACAGAGTCTACAACCCACACAAGTGGCTCAGGTAGTGCAACTCATCAAGGATGGCACATCAATGCGAGCTGTGGCAAGAAGGTTTGCTGTGAAGTGTAGCGTAGTGTCAAGAAATATCGCTACCTCCAACTTTGTGACAGGAGGAACAGGAGGAGCACTGCCAAAGACCTGCAAAATGAACTCCAGTGCATGTGTCTGCTCAGACGATCAGAAACGGACTCCATGAGGGCAGTATGAGGGCCTATGAGGTGCTTGCAGCCAAACTCTGTGCAGGATGTTGGGTATTTGCCAGGGAACAACAAGATTGGCAAATTTGCCACCGGCACTGTGTGATCTTCAGATCACTCCGAGCACATGTGACAGACATGACAGAGTCTGGAGACACCATGGAGGACGTTCTGCTACCTTCAACATCCTCCAGCATGACCGGTTTGGCAGTTGGTCAGTAATGGTGTGGGGTAGCAATTCTTTGAAGGACTGCACAGCCCTCCATGCTCTTTCGTGATGGGATCATCTGCTCAACGTTTCCCTGTAAACAGAGAGCACTGTAACTAACCTGGCCTACAATTAATCTAGCCAATGGTAGACCTGCTGAGGCTGCAATACAACATCGCTAGACCGACCTATAGGGCAGAATCTTTTGCTGCTGCTAGGTTCATCTAAATGTCCAGGCTAGGAGTTGGATGCAGCTCTCGTTAATTTCCTCATCTCTTCCCTGTTGCTTTAAGCCAAGCTGTTTGCTGTGGTAAAGCCATATTTTTCAGCATGCTTCAAAAAATTGGTTAGCGGTAACCATTAGTTTAATTGATAATGGTTATGTTGAAATATTTCCTGATTTACCTCCATCACTAATACATATTTTCTGCAAACCAATGTCCAATAACGTTCTCTAAAGAAAACTCATCATGGTCACATCAGAGGAAACGGTGATGATACCGTTAACACACTGTTAGCCACCGTCTGAGTTTAGTGTGTTACCATGCTACCGTTAGCTTTTATTAGCACTCAAAACAAAGTGGCACTGAGATTCATGTTTGCATGTCTGAGAAAGATGGATCAGGCCGTCTCTTAGTTGTCATAGAAACTCCAGGCATCATCACTAAATAAAAAACCTGGAACAAAATATTAAAATTGAAATATAAATGATTGCTGCTTATTAACATAGTGAGTAATATTTTTGATGATTTAGTATTTTTGCCCATGATCCAAGTCAGATTTTAATGTTTACGACCCTTATTGGTCATAATTTATTGCACAGCAAAGTAATCAGATGTGTTTAAAGTAAACTACATTAGGAGTTCATTAAGGTCACTTCCTGAGATCTCGCTCCATCCTGAGTCACGGGCCAGAGCAGAAACGTTATATAAGAGTATTTGTTCCAGACTTGAGTGATGCAGTGGCTGTGAGGTTACACATGCAGCTATGTAACGTAACAAATGCAGTCGTTTATAAAAAGAGAGATTATGCCGGTGTTTACAGAGCTAAATGGAGCGTGTACAATGGAAGGTTAAGAACAACCATCAGACAGACCAATCTCCATGTAACTGAGCTCTAACACAATAAGTCAAGTCTGTTTGTACTCACACAAGAATACAAACGAGGGAGAGGCAGACTCTGCAACGATAAGATATATGAAGCTACCAGTACCTCAGCAGCAAAGACCAAAATTAGTAAGAGGGGGTAAGCTCTCCCTCCTCCTCCTCGTCCTCTGCCATCTCTTCCTGATTCACAGTCTGTTTAACTCTAATAATTCAAGGTTTAACACACAAACATGGTCAATTAACATGGCCCGTCTACAAATCAGATGTCTGTTATTGTTTCATGACTAAGAAATTCTGTCTGTGTTGATATTAAAACTAATGATAAGCAGCATATGAGTCTAACAAATCACCTTTTACTCGGCTGCCTTCACAACAGCTTGGGAACTTTTTAACTTTGATGCCTTTAAATCGGGATCAAACTTGGTCAAAGTAGCAGCGAGGGTCCATGAGTATTCCATTGGCTTTCAAAGAAAGTTTAGAATCAGACTTGGAGCGTTTCTTTGATTATGGCAGCGTGGCTCTTCTTCTTTTGATGAGGTAGTTGATGTATTTTCTGTGCCTCACTTGCTACATGACACCTGTCTCCTGCTCCACATAGGGACATGTGTGCGGTGATTTCAGACACATATGCAGAATTATGAGAAGACTTTTCAACCAATGACTGTGTTTGCAGGATTTCTTTTAACATGCATGCCTGTTTTTCTTTTTATAAGCTAAAAAATAATTAAAAAAAAATTAAAACTGATATATGTGGCTTTTCGCAGCATTTTAATGGCTTGCATTTGAAAGACCCAGTTTGTTTGGTCATCTTAAATAAACCACAGGTTTTTCTTTGAAAATGTGCAAAGTTAAATGAGCAGAATACAGATTTAGAAGAAAAGCGTCTACATATGCATAAATATGAAATCTTCTGGCTCAACAGTTTAGAAAATGCCTAATCTAATTCCTAATATTATACCCCAAAAAACACAGTTTTTGCCTTTTTGGCAGAGTTCAAAACTCTTCTGAACTCTTCTGTACCTAAAACACGCTGTTGCTATTCTTAAGCTAGTTTTGTGACATAGGTTTAGATTTTATTTATCTTTATGTCATTTCCTTATAAAATGTTAGCTCATAGCTTTTATGTGGTGGGCCATCATGACCAGAAGGCTATTTGAAAGGGGGACTCTGCAGTTTTGGCTTGCTTTTAGCACCCCCTACTGTCCAGTTAGCAAAACCAAAAGTGACAATTCTCTCCTCGCTGTGCGTTCATCTTTTTAACACCTTAATCTAACAGCTGAAATGTCTCCTCAGCCTTCATTAGTTTCTACAGGTTCATCACTAAATCAAACAAATCAGCTGTCTGCACAATCTAAAACAGGCAGGAAATGTGCTGGAACAGACTCCAGTGCTGGTACATCAGCTCCACTTTACTAACACGAGGCAGCCTGCTACTCCAAAGTTGCAAGTGCAGTTTTCTGGCTACAGGGTGCGGTGGGGGTATGAGTAGCATTTCACTAACCCTGTAAAGGGTCATTTTGGCACATAAGAAAATGATTTAAGAATGTGCAAAATTTGCTTAGCATGGCTTTAATCTCAGAGTACTTCCTGACAGAGGTGCAATATCTCTGCTTACTCACTTTTTTCCTAACCTTCAACTTAATCATGAATGAAAAATTGAACATATTCAAGACTAAACAGAAGGTATGAGTGTGCACAGCGGGTGTTGACATTGTTTTTCTTCAGCAGACAAAAGGCCTTTTTAACCCTCTTAGTATTTTCTTTATCGTTAGCATCTAATATTGATTAATGTGACATTCATCCTCAGGGTCTGTTTGAGCCGAACGTCTCATGGGCCGTTTTACCGTTACCCTGCTCCTTCATTCAGTCCTCGTCCTTTTTCATCCGAGCCCCTTTTCTCCTGTGCTCAGTTAGGAAAGTGTGACT